>NC_136856.1:15269726-15614726 GCF_951799975.1 Gobius niger
GCTGCGCAGGAGGAAGAGTAAGGAGGAGGTGGAGGAGGAGCTGACCAGTGCAGGACACCACGCTCTGAAACAGGGGCAAACCCGGGAGGCACTGCACCATTTCAGAGGATCAGAGGAGACTGAAGGCAGCCAGGGTGCTATGGTTTCCCCAACCTCCAAAAACTTGCTGGTCAGGTTGACCCACAATGCTCAGGACTAACCCCACACCTTGTACAATATTAACCCCAGACTTGATATGACTTTTAATGATTTTGTTTTGTGTACAGCTTTGTTATATGTCACATTTGTGTTTTTTGTGTGTAAATTATTTACCCAATATTGCCCGAGTGCTCGGAATTGTTTTGATCACTGCAGTGGTGCGCTTTTGTGTCCTGAAGAAAAAAATCTGGAATAAGAGAGGCCTGCAAACATCACAACCAGAACCAAGCCTTGAACTTTTGGTGATTTAATGCAACAGAAAAATACCTGTATTATTTTAAAAGCATTTTATTGTAAATCAGAGGTGTCCAAACTAAGCCCAGGACCATTTAGACACCTCTCCTTCATGTCCAGTATATGGACATCCTCATCTTGAAAGCTGAGTTGATGTTTGTAAGGAGCTTAGCCATCGATGTTGATGAATGCGCTTGTGCAGAGGCTTCGCAAGTTTTCGGACACCACGGAAACATTAGGAATAACCACAGGCTTCCCTTTTATTTTGTTGTCCGGTTTCTGTTTGCTGTCCTTAGTTTTGAGTTCTTTGCTTTTGGTTTTGGTGAAGGCCCACTGTGGGTAACCACAACATTTCAGACAGTGTTCAACATGTTCCTTTTGTATTCCTTCCTCTTGGTCTAAGGGGTGATGGTAATCAAATGTTCTTGTATTAGGCTATATTCAAAGAAAAAGAGGAACATACTTGTGCAGTTTTGTTCAGTAGTTCTTTTTTGTGTAATTAGCTATTTAAGAGCTTTTTACTTTTCTACAAGTGCCTTGAAAGAATGATTGCTCAAACAAATTACTTACACAGACAAGAATCAAATAATGCAGAAGTTTCCCCAAAACTTGTTAAAACCACGTGGGAAAGAAAAACATCTGTCTCTTCTTTTACAAGTAAAAAAAACATGTCAACTAGACTTTGCGAAATTATAAATAATTGTCAACAAAGAGTGACAGAGGAAGGTTGATCAGGAGAACTTCATTGTTGTGTCTGACCCAACTGGAGTGAAATGATCATTCCCCATTTCCCAGCCTTTTAATTGCTTGTTTTGTAAAATATAAAATAAAATAAAATAGATAAAGTAAGGATACAACTAAACAAATTAACTCATTAAAATGGGAAAATGATTCTGTGCAACATTGTATTATCTCTGTGATTTCCACACGTGTCACTTTAGATTAGAGACAAAAGTGACAAAAAACAGATAAATAATCAGAATATTCACCTTACAGTGACAGTTTTGAAAGGCTTCTTGAGCCAATAAAAGAGAGCCTTTTTCAGACTCATCAGAAAAGAGAAGTGATAAACAGAAACACGTCCTTTCTTCCTGTGTAAAAAATAAGTTCAGCCTCTCAGTGTTCAGGCTTCAATCTCTAGTCGGGACTGCACTGTTCACATCTGAGACGAGACCGTCCCGTGTCACTGAAGGGGACACATGGGACCAGTGTGGGCTCTGCTGCTGCTGTTCCCCCTCGCTCAAGGTGAGGAGAGATTTTAGAAATGCATTTTATAGATGGATAATTAAAGTTTGCAGTGATATGTAATTTGAAAGAGTGTACTCACATGTGTTTACTGCTGCTCCAAATGACCAAATGAATTACTTCATTGTTGGTTAAACTCTTGCAGGCGCTGACACCTGTGATGCCAGACAGAACAACACTCAGTGCTATGGAGCTCTGGGAGGAACCATGAAGATCCAAATGATGGACAAGGGATCAACGACAGAAAGATGTGTCTGGGACAAAGGGGGAACTCTTTTTGAATGGAGAGACAACAGAGTTAAAACAAATAACCTGAAAGATAGATCTGAATTTATTCCCAGCACTGGAATATTCCTCTTACGTAGCTTATCAAAAGATGACAATGGTTCATACGCTCTGAAGTTCTTTGACAATGATGGAACAACAACAAAAACATTCACACATACACTAATAATTGAAGGTAATGACACAATATCTACTGTATGTTTTGGATTGGTCTCATTTTTAAATATTTAAATACCTAATACTTTTTTCTCCCTCTAGCTCCAGTGTCCTCTGTGCAGCTGAAGTTTGAGTGTCTGTCAGAAGGGGAGGTGAAGGCGACCTGTACCGCTGAGGGAGGGGGCAGTCCTGAGTTCAGCTGGACCTTAGACGGACAAAACCTCACAGACTCTCAGCTTCTTCCAGAAAACGATGATGACGATGACAATGATGAAAACAATGAAACCGATGAAAACGATGAAACCGATGAAAACGATGAAACCAATGAAAACACCATCACCCTGAAACAAAACACAGAGGGGCTGCTGCGCTGCTCCGTCAGAAACAACGTCAGTCAAGATCATAAGGAGCGCAAAATTTCTACCTGTGGTGAGTTTGAACATCTCAAAGATTAACATTTAATACTTATTTTGGAGATTCTCAACACATCTCCAACCTCGTAGGACTCCTGACTTCTTAAATTTGAATTTCTCCATCCCCTTCTTTTAATCTAACTCATAAGTTCACTCAGACTTCCTCTTAACCTTTAATGTACATCTTCTCTGTTTATAGGATACACATTTATCAACTGCATACTAAATGGGACACAAATATCAGAGTGGGTTTTTAAAGCCAATAACGCCTTGTGCATCAGACAAACAACCCCAGCAACACCCAGCACTGTGGGTAAGACTTCTGCACTGACCCCTTTCACCAATCAAACTCCTGACACTTGACTTAAGTTTTGATTGTGTTACGATTTCGTGTTTCATGTCCTCACATTTGTGTTTCTTACGTATTTAATTTACAGATTATTTACCCAATATTGCCCGATTGCTCGTGATTGTTTTGATCACTGCAGTGGTGCTCGTTTGTGTCCTGAAGAAAAAATGCTGGGATAAGAGAGGCCGGCAAACATCACAACTAGAACCAGGCCTTGAACTGTCTGAGATCTAGTGCAACAGAAAAAGACCTGTACCCTTATGCAGAACAAAGCAGCACGATTAACTGTGCACATACAGAACTAGTGTGATAGTTCCTCAACTGGTTAAAGGTGGAAGACAGAGTGAAAGCTGCTCTGCTTACTGCAACATGGAAAATATTACAGCTTAAGAATCCCAAATGTATCTATGAGCAACTCAAACAAAATCCAGAGTCTCATGGATACACAGCACGACAACTGCAGGTCCATTTCTCATACCAAGCTCCAAAACCCATTTTTTCAACAAACTGTAGCTTTCAGAGCAATGAAAGAATGAATAATTAACACAAAACAAGCATTGGCCTTTTTGAGAGGGTCGTATTTGATCTGCGAAATAACATAATACATGTCAAAATGATGTCGGCATCTGTGCTTGTGCTGAATGTGTTGATGCTGATTAAAGATTTTGATGATTTTATGTTTGTAATGATGGAATGTTGTGAAAACTGTAATGTTCAGATATGAAACAAAATGAACTGAAGATGGACTTTCGACGACGATATTTACAGTATATAATGTTTTGTCTGAAACATGTCTGCAATTAAAATTGATCTTAAATGTGTTGTTTTAAAAAAAAGAAGAAGGACCCCAGGAAGATAAGCAGGCCCATGGGTACAGCTAGGGGATCCTAATAAACAAACAAATAAACAAATGAAACCTGTATTATTTCAAAAGCATTTTATTGTAAAGCAAAGGGTGTCCAAACTAAGGCCAGGGGACTAAAGCCGGTCTTCAAACCTATTTTTTGCCCTCAGGCATGTACTGTCTGTTTCCATATGCAAGGCTGGGCCCCTCCTCTTGTTATTAAGCTATTTGATATTGTTTTCGCATTACCACTTCTTGCACTTTTCTTTGTTTCAAATCTATATTATTCATATAATCTAGAACTAAAATAACATAATATTTGCTTCTATAACAAAGTGAGTAAGGTGATAAAGCAAAACAATACATATTAACTACAGGCCTATAGTGATAGTGTTAATAATCATTTATATTAACATTATTATTTGGATGTTGTAAAACCAGAGCTGAATTGAGGGGATTTAAGTAGAAAAACAGTATTTTAGATTTGAAGCAGTTGGTGGGACTTGATATTGGCTTGTGTTATTGTAATATATTCAAATATATTCAGTTTTGTTCTTCTCGTGTAAATATTTAAGGGCTTTTTACTTTACTGTGAGCGCCTTGTCAAAATGAGTGCTCAAACAGATCTGCTTACACAGATAAGAGTCAAATCAAGCGGAAGTTTCACCAAAACCTGTTAAAACCACAAAGAAATATGTATAGTAACTCAGTCTCTCTTTCTCTTCATTTCCAAGTAATAAACATGTATAAGTGATAAATAATTGCCAACAGAGGGCGACAGAGGAAGGTTGATCAAGTGTAGGAGAACTTCATTGTTGAGTCTGACTGAAGTTGTGTTAATGTGGAGTTTATGTATCATTCCCTATTTCCCTGCCTGTTTACGGTCTCTGTTTGATGTTTGGTATTTCTGATTTAATTGCTTGTTTTGTAAAAAATGAAATACAAATAGATATATCCATTAAAGCAAGGACATAGCTGAACAAATAAAACTAAAATGTGAAAATGATTCTGTGCAACATTGTATTATCTCGGTGACATTGGCCACACGTGTCACTTTAGATTGCGATGCAAAAGTTTCAAATAAACAAAAGATCAAATAATCAAAATATTCACCTTTCAGTAACAGTTTTGAAAGGCGTCTGGCTTCTGTACATAGCTAAAGTATTTGAATGTTCAGTAACTAAAAAACAAATAATAGCCTATTTCTCTCTTGATAAATAAAAGGGAGGCTTATTCTTGCTCATCAGAGATAAAAAAGAGAAGTGAAAAACAGAAGCACTTCCTTTCTTCCTGTGGGTAAAATAAGTTCAGCCTCTCAAGTCGGGACTGCACTGTTCACATTTGAGACGAGACCGTCCCGTGTCACTGAAGGGGACACATGGGACCAGTGTGGGCTCTGCTGCTGCTGTTCCCCCTCGCTCAAGGTGAGGAGAGATTTTAGAATTGCATTTTATAGATGGATAATTAAAGTTTGCAGTGATATGTAATTTGAAAGAGTGTACTCACATGTGTTTACTGCTGCTCCAAATGAATTACCTCATTGTTGGTTAAACTCTTGCAGGCGCTGACACCTGTGATGCCAGACAGAACAACACTCAGTGCTATGGAGCTCTGGGAGGAACCATGAAGATCCGACTGATGGACAAGGGATCAACGACATATAGATGTGTCTGGGACAAAGGGGGAACTCTTTTTGAATGGAGAGACAACAGAGTTAAAACAAATAACCTGAAAGATAGATCTGAATTTATTCCCAGCACTGGAATATTTCACTTTTGTAACTTATCAAAAGATGACGCTGGTTCATACACTCTGCAATTCATTGACCAGGAAGGAGTGTTAAATGAAAGACTCACACATAAACTAATAATTGAAGGTAATGACACAATATCTCCAGTATGTTTTAGATTGGTCTCATTTTTAAATATTTAAATACCAAATACTTTTTTCTCCCTCTAGCTCCAGTGTCCTCTGTGCAGCTGAAGTCTGAGTGTCTGTCCAAAGGGGAAGTGAAGGTGACCTGTACCGCTGAGGGAGGGGGCAGTCCTGAGTTCAGCTGGACCTTAGACGGACAAAACCTCACAGACTCTCAGCTTCTTCCAGAAAACGATGACGATGATGAAAAAGATGAAACCGATGAAAACGATGAAACCGATGAAAACGATGAAACCAATGAAAACACCATCACCCTGAAACAAAACACAGAGGGGCTGCTGCGCTGCTCCGTCAGAAACAACGTCAGTCAAGAGCATAAGGAGCGCAACATTTCTACCTGTGGTGAGTTTGAACATCTCAAAGATTAACATTTAATACTTATTTTGGAGATTCTCAACACATCTCCAACCTCGTAGGACTCCTGACTTCTTAAATTTGAATTACTCCATCCCCTTCTTTTAATCTAACTCATAAGTGTCTCCTTCTCCTGACCAACTTCACTCAGACTTCCTCTTAACCTTTAATGTACATCTTCTCTGTTTATAGGATACACATTTATCAACTGCACATTAAATGGGACACAAATATCAGAGTGGGTTTTTAAAGCCAATAACACCTTGTGCATCAAACAAACAACCCCAGCAACACCCAGCACTGTGGGTAAGACTTCTGCACTGACCCCTTTCACCAATCAAACTACCCCAAGCACTGCTCCTGGCGCTTGGTACATTCGTAAGTCAATACTAACATGTACTAACTTGACTTAACCCTTTAGATTTGATGCACAGATGTTGTTCTGTGTTCATTCTATATTACCTAAGCTTCTGTTGTTCTAGTTACAGAACACTGGCCCATCTTAGTCGGCGTACTCGCAGCTGTTTTGATCGCTGTAATGGTGACTACTGCACTCTTTTGTGTCCTGAGGAAAAAGTCCCAGAATAATGGAGGTATGTATGGTAAAACTAAAGAAATGTAATGCTATTTATATTTGTTTTTATACAGTAAAGACTCTACACTGATTACCCTGCAGTGATCGATAACATCCACATTTATAACTACAGATCATTTCATTTATGCTCTCTGTAATTCATAGTTCCAGTGTCTTTGTAGGTTAGACGTCTATTTTAGAACCTTGTAGAGGTTTGATGCTAATTTGATCTTGATCTAGACCCAGTGATGAAGTGGTATTTTGTGGGAGGAGACAATAACAACTCCAGACCCAAACCTAGTCCTCACAGCCACAGTTGTTTCTGAAAACTTAAATTCCTTTCATTGAACATGATGCACACAGGCTCTAAACAAGCCCAAATAAAGTAGTAATTTAAACATTCAAACTTCATATAACCAGTGTGGGGGGTAACGTATTACAAAAGTAATGAGGCACAATTATATACTACTTTTTCAGAAACTAAGGAGTATAACATATTACTCCCACAAAATACCGGAATATATTAATCACAACAATTCAAGTAACTCGAGTTACAAGTGCACTCCCCCCAAATTACGGACACTGGTGTGTAAGATCTGCAGTTGCATGTAAAACAAAAGAGAAAGAATGGGGGAAAGAGAAGGAAAAGGAAATCTTTAACTGCAGTTTTGCTCTGTGGCATTATTTATATTTTCAGTTTAGATTTTGCCAAAAGTAACTCAAAAGTAACTCAAGGTAGTGTAACTCAGCTACATGTTTGAAACAGTAATGTGTAATAAATGGTAAATGGACTCAGCCTGTATAGTGCTTTTCTACCTTTATCAGGCCCAAGCGTTTTACAGTAAGGAACCAGTCACCCATTCATGCACCAATGTACACAGACACTGGAGGCAAGTAGGGTGAAGTGTCTTGCCCAAGGACACAGCGGCGGTGTGCATTTGCACAAGCTGTGATTCAAACCCACGACCTTCCGACCACGAGACGACCCGCTCGACCAACTGCACACGTGTGGCCCCGACAGTGGTGCATTTGGTCAGCTGTCTACAATACAAATACAACACAATTTTTATAGCTGTAATCACTAGCATAGTAACTTGCCCAACACTGCATTTAACACAGTAATACGTCCTGAACCCAAATCCAGCCCACTGTATGTTTTGTAGTTTCCAGCTATTACCATAGAAACTGGTTTGACATTTGAAAAACTTGTATCTATTTGCAGATGAGGAACATGAGCTGACCTACGCTGATGTCAGGATATTGCGACAGCCCGGACGGAGAGCACAGCCACAGCCGTCTGAGGTGGAGGTGGAGTACGGCCAAATCAACTTCTCAAACCAGAGACAGCCTGTGATCGAGGCAGCCGATAATTCTTGTATATACGCCAAGGTCCGGAGGTGATCCTTAGTACAACTATTCACCAACTATTTCAGTAAAGGTAATGTTTAGAGGGAAGAGCTTTATGACTAAATGAGAAATTATTTATTTTTTTATGAACTATAAGATCAACTATTTTAAGTCCAAGCCCAGGCAGCTTATGTTCCCCATTGTGTGATGTGGTCAATGCTTTGGCAAACCTCTGTGCTCCTTTTTGTAATTTAAAAAATCTTTTTTTTTCAAGTTTTGCTTGAATGTATGAATGTTAATATTGTTTTTGATTTAAATTGTCTATAACAAACACTGCAGTTTGCACTTCGCAACACAGTACAATGTAGCAACACGTCAAATCTAATGCTTTTTAATACAGATTTAATACACCTAAACTCGATTTTTCATGCCACACAGACAAAAAAATGCAAACGTTCCATCAAACAGAAACTAGGTGAAACTTGTGATACTCCAATGCAAATTATCTACAACCTCAGAGCAACAAAAAATGAGCAATTTCAGGAAAAACTGCAGTTGAATGTATTTTTGAAACATAATTTTGGATGAACTTGTGTAATAAAAGAAAATTGAACAATGCCATTAGTTTCCAAGAAGTTTATAATAGGTAATAGATAATGGGATGGATGTAAATAGCACAGAAAGTGAAATAACATGGTAGTAGCTTTGATGACACACACACCTACTTTTTTACTAGATATTGTGGTAATATGAACGATAACCGGAACAAAGTAAAACACTTAAATTATTTGATTACTTGAATTATTAGGAAACTGTATTTTCATGGTTAACACTGCATCCACCATTAGTTGCAAAACTATGTATTCTTTTAACTATGCTATTACATTTTATTATTTATTCTATTACCATCTGTAAAGTTTGACTGAATAAAGTATTGTACAAATGATTACCAGAATAAAAGACTAAAAAAACCTTTATGCAACAACATGGGTTTTTATGTGGGTTATAATGTTAAAATACTAAGCCTTCAGTGCAGTTTTTCACACATAAATGCAAAGCAAACAGCTGAGTTGTTTCGAAAAAAGTACACAATCAAGTAACATCATCAAATGTTTGCTCAAACGGTGGTGACAAACAGAAATACAAAGGCAGTCAGATGTAAGTTAATACAGCTCTTTCAATCAGCATCAATGCCGTTGATCACATAATGACAACATAATTACACGTTGAGGTTTCAGATTATACTGTCTGTTAATAAAATGCTTCAAATGTTTATATAAACCAGTGAAGTTGTAGCACAAACAAATGCAATGTCAAAAAGCAACCAAATATGTGTAAGTAAGACATTAGCTGTATATTGTCAGCCATTCCATGTCTGTTTCATTACACGTTTTAATCCTTTTGAACAAAACCACATGAAGAAACTGGTAACTTCCCTTTTTGTTTTTTTTTAACAATAGTTGAAGTTGCATGACTGATGAGAAGGTCAAAGGTGGATTGCAATGAACCATCATTCAGGGTAATTCAGGGCCATAAAGTGTTTATGGCCGTGATAGTTGCAGTGTCCTCAAACAAACCAACGAGAAGCTGAACTCTGACAGACTTAATCTACTGAGCAAATAATTGACAGCAGACAACAAGTGCAGCAACCCAATTTAGAGACACCCAGCGCCCTTTGAGATCCCATCAATCACTTTGTTTCCAAACGCTGATAGTCATAATCTCCTCGGCAGTTCTGGGCTATTACTGAAAATAACAAAGTAAGATATGGTTGGGTTGTGGACAAGGCTCAGCTAAATGCTAGTTAGAGAACAGGTGATTTTGAGCCTTTCTGTCATGTGACCTGCCACACAATAGTTATAAAAGAATCATGTGATGTGCATAACGCTGCGTGCCAGGGAATCTGATCAAACAACACTCACTTTAATCATTACAGTGCATTTGACCGGTCAAATTCCCCTTTCACCAGGACATAGTTAACACAATCGTAATCAAGACTTTTTTTTCCTCCACATAATTTCCTCTGTTTTTAATTTTTTTGGTGATGTCTGCCATTTTTCTTCCTTTTATGAGCTGAGCATGTGAAGAACAGGTAAAAGTTACATAACGTGTAACTGTACTGTACATAAGGCCTCATTTCACATATACCGGTAGTACATGCACACTTTTTCCCAACCTTTCTTAAAACTCATCCCATAATAATTAACTTTCACATATGGGGTAAAAAGCTTGTTTGATTGATTGTTTATTCCAAGTTCAATGCACATTATATATACACATGTCTATTTTTTACACTAACACGTGCAGCTTTTACAAAATTTGAACATGCATTCATTACATTTCCACATGCTTCCATATATACATAATACTGTACAAAAACTCGAAAAGGAGTGGGAGGAAGTAAACCTATAAGTTCCCACCCCACAGTAGTATCATCAATTCATTAATATGGTTGGAGCCAGCAATGCACGACAACCAATCCCAGCTGCAGCTGACAACACAGCAACACATCAGCAACGCACCACAGCCACAGAGCCAGTGACGCACAAACTCACGCCACAAAGTGACAGGACGCCATGTTCAGTCAGTACGACCACAAGAAAATCTGAATTTAATTTGTTTTTTCACACTTTTTCCCCATTATTCCAGTAATGCACATTGACTTGCAGCATTCAACCAATTATGGGTACAATACTTGAATTTGCGATTTATTTTCCAACCAAGAATGTCAATCACATTTTCTTTCTCTCACGTGGCAATATGTCAATATAGTGGTAGAACGATACAGCCCCCCCTCGAACAACAACCTCACTAGGTCACCGGCAGGCCACCGTGCCACCACATCCAGGATCAGCCACAATCATCACACGACCAGTGGCCATCATCCACCGCCACACCACCGGCTACTTCAGTGGTTGCTTCCTTTCACAAAAACAGTTGATATAAAGGTTACTGGGCTACACAGCGAAAGACACGTGTTCAAGATCTGAACAAGAGCGTTTTTGTTGCAGAACAATAGACCTGAATATCACTCAGTGCTGCTAAACTCCCCTTTCAGTCATGTGACCTTTCATGTTATAGCGGCCATTTTAAATACTGAAGGAGCATTATTCAGTACTACAACATGTAACAATAGCTCTACTCAGGATATAAATGAAAGACAACTGATTGACAGTGACATTTTTATGTATTCGTAATCATTGCTCAAGAAGAAAAACATGGTCCCAGAGACGCATGTTTGTGTGAAGAAACCAGTGAGTCAGTGTTTAAGCTGCTCAAGACGTTAGAATGCTACTGGTTAGCATATAGCTTCAACAGCTCTGACCTCTCCAAGAAAAAGCTCTGAACCACAAACTCCATGAATCTAACATGTGACAGAGGTCAGCACTGAGCTGTTACTGTAGTTTTTCCTCAGTCTTCATAGATGTGAGCCACACATGTGTTTATCCTGTTGAAGACAATGACAGTTGGCTGACAGTTGCTAACCAGTAGCATGCTAACGTCTTGAGCAGCTTAAACACTGACTCAGACTGAGACTCTGTTGACATGACAAACTGGAAAAATCACAGAGAAAGGTTTTATGTTTCCTCTTTGATGGATTAATTTAGTCTTCAGAGTGAAGCAGCTCTTTAGTAAATCCTGCTGTAGCTCGTCAGACAGAGCTGGTGAAATCACATAAACGTGCGTCTCTGGGGCCGTGTTTTTAACTCTTATCTTAGTAGTAGTTATTGTTTCATGTTGTAATGCTGCATAATTCAACTTCAGTATTCAAAATGGCGCCCGGAACTATGTGTGATGTCATTGGAAATGCATGTATATATTCAGACTTAGATTTCTAGTGCTCCATGATCTTTGTTATTGATGTCATGATGGGGTATAATATTTTAAATTACAGTAAAAGGTGAATTACATCTAGCAATTTGGGCAATGTCAACCGAACGCTTAAGGGCAGACACAAATTGGTACAAGAGTCAAATTAAGCTACACATTGGCACATATTGTGCAAACTCTAAAACACATTTTCAAATAGTAGCACATATACATTACATGTACACTATTCTTTCTTTGGACGTTGACTGACACAGTTGCAAGGATGTGGCCAGCTATCAGAATATCTAAGATAAGTGTGGAAACTTTGAGTGCTATTTCCTTATTTGTAACTATAAAAAAAACAACGCAAGCACTGACTCATCTTACAGTCTCTTGAGAGAAAAATAGCTCCTATAAAGTTCACAAAATATACAATTACTCATTTCTTTATCAATAAGTAACAAAAACATAGAAATAGAAGGTTTTATGAAGTGTCAGAAGTCCATTATCACCAGCAGATGCTTTAATCTTTTGTGGTTTGTGTTGAAATGATCAGTGCAAAAAAACATGAAGTGCAGTTTAACGTCACGGAAATTTTGGCATCACTTGTGTTTTAACATAAAAAATAGAAAAAAAAACATCCAGCGCTTTGTCAATCCATGTGAAGTCATTATCCTCTAGTACTCCTCTGACACGGTATCAGATAAAATGTCTTGGCGTGGGCTGGTGGAGATGTGGGTGTCCCCGGGGCCACCCAGCGCAGGTGGGGTGGGCGTGGTGGTGGTCGCCTGCTGGGAATGCTGCTGCCTTTTCCGGTTAATCTTCCTCTCTTTGGCACGTCTGTTCTGGAACCATATCTTTATCTAGAAAACAAAACGAACAAAAAGAAAGTCAATCCCTGTTTCGGTTGTTCTAGATTTTTTAGCAGTGGTTTTCAAAGCTGCTTTATGGATAGACAAACTGTGGCCAAAGCAACTTCCTCTTTCACAATGACTTACACCACAAACGTTCAAGCATGAAATATTGAGCAAATTAAATTTGTTTTTCACATAATGGAGGCCTTATCTGCATCTCTCTTTATGTGGATTTGGGTCCAACGCGCTGGCACAAAAACAAGTGACTTCTGATTGTTTCCAAGTTATCTCAACAATAAATGTAATCATTAAACTTATGTTACTTGTCATGTCTAAAACTGTGGTGCGCGAGCTGCTTCTGGTGGTTCTCTGGCTTCCTGTTGTGTAAAAAATAGACTTTAAAGCAGAACAGGCCTCAACTCTGCTCATAACCAGGCTGAAAACAGTTCTGTTTAAGTGTGCATGTGACCACTCTTCACTCAATGACTTTATGTTCTTTACGGCCTTGTTTTGTGACGCCCTTTAAATTGACTTGTGTTTGAGTTGTGCGCTATTAATAAACCTGAACTTTAACAATTCCAGACACTCCGTTGTTCAGCTCCTTTTATTTCATTTTTTATGTTTTTTTTCACTTTTATGTTTCTAGTCATTTTTTTTAGAAGTCGTGGTATTGTCCAACTTTAGACCCGATTCAGCCCAAGTTGAGACCTGATTATCCTGTTATAGACCTGCTTTGGATCTGGTGGCACTCAAAGAACCAAATAATTTCTTAGGTGGTACTTGGTTTGAGATTTGAAAATGTATTTATCCCATTTCGGTAACGCGTTAGAATGCAGCCCGTGAGTTTCAGGTGTAAGTACGGGTAACAAGAAAGTAATTACACATGTAAGTACAGGTACTCTTACAACGTGTAACAAGAGGGAACAATGTGTAACAAGGCAGTACAATGTGCAACAAGGGGGAACAATGTGTAACAAGGGGGAACAATGTGTAACAAGGGGGAACAATGTGTAACAAGGTAGTACAATGTGTAACAAGGTAGTACAATGTGTAACAACGTGAAACTATGACTCAAGGTGTAGCAAAGATATTCAAAGAGCAATTAATGGTGCTGAGCTATCACATAGATGAGGCAAAAGGGAATGTGGTACTATAAATTGTGCATTAATTTTAATGTTGCAAGACAACAGTATTGCTGTTTGTGAAAGTGAAGACATGACTCCAGGCATTTTTATTGATTGTTGTTGAGACGCTGTTGCCTGTAACAAGCAGAAACAAGGAAAAGTACCACGTTATCAATGTGCATGTATAGTGTAACTAATGTGTAAGTAGAGGAGAGCACGGGCTGTAAATTGAAGTGAGAGACTATTGCATGAAACAAGCAGAAACAAGAGTGAACAGAGAAAAAATAAGCAGAACAGGTGAAAATGAATACATTTACTACTCCTTGACACATTGTGACACATTGTGCTGCCTTGTTACACATTGTTCCCCCTTGTTACACATTGTAGGAGTACCTGTTCTTACATGTGTTACATGTGTAATTACTTTCTTGTTACCTGTACTTTCACGTGGAACTCGCAGGCTGTCTTCTAAAGCGAAACCCCTGTTTCTATTGCCGTACACTGTGAAAGATGTTTTTGGCAAGTCTACACATATCTGATGATAAGTTTGAAACTGTTTGCACAAAGATGGCTGTCATGTTTGCATATTAACCTCACCTGTCTCTCCGAAAGGCTGAGCGCCATCGACAGCTCGCTCTTCCTCCTCATTGTGATGTACTTGTTGTACTGAAACTCCTTCTCCAGCTCCAGCCGCTGGTGGTCCGTGTACACCACCCTGTACTTGTCCTTGGTGCGCGTTTTCCCCCCTGAATCACAAAGGACGGATCAGGACACATCACCGGTTGCACAAACATCATCTTATTGTCGCTTCGGTGAGTCACAGGTGTTTTCGGACGACCAAAGACGTCTGGTGCCACGGTCAAGTTCAGGCGCCACTTAAAAACTCATCAACCAAATTAATCACGTTAACTACAACCAGTGTAAAGACTCAGCCACTGCATTGCATCAGTGGCTGGGCTTATCGCTACCAATGGAGTTTACATAGTTATTTACACAGGCAGCTATTCATTGACACATGTCCGCACACACTTATAGGAGAAAGAACTCGGGGGCTGAGTCAGAGCTATCGATCGGAAATCTCAACCGGGTGACAGCATCGATCCGGGCGGAGGAGTCGACGTAGATTACAAAACATTAATATTTGAGTTTTTGGTTTGCTCCTACGCTTAAGCTTGTCTTTAAGTGTTATCTAGCCGGGCCTGTCACCCTCCCAGTGGACAGAGAGGGTGGGGAGCGACACTCGCAGACTCCGCGGCCTCTGCTGTTGTTAGCTTTGCATTGGCATCTCGTATGTTGGCGGAAGGGAGAGGCGGCGGGTCTGATGAATGTGTGTGCAGCTTGTCTTGATACCATAGTGTGAGGAAATAAGTTGAACAGGAAAAGGTAGTATTTCAGCATAACTGTCTTCTCATGTACCCACATCCACTCTAATAGAGCAGTGACAGGAAAAATGACTGGAAGCCACTGCATACCTTATGACGATAACTTCATGATATGACTATAATAATCAATATAATACCCTCCAATAGATCACTATTTTTTAAAACAGTCTCCATTCTGTCCGTTTGCAAAACAGATGAAAAAACTCAACGTATACTTAAAATGGTAAGTCCTGACTGTATTCTGAACCATTATCTATTACCTCTATTGAATGAGAAAGCAGTGGAGCACCTTTAATATGCATAAAGTTGTTAATTGATATGCATATAGCATCAATATGAAATGTATCACTATTGTATTGTGATGCAAAATATCTATGTATATTGATATTGATATATTGTCACCCCCGTGCAGTACGGCTGTTTGTGTGAATGTGAGCAAGAGGATGCTGCACAATTTCCAAGGGGATCAATAAAGTGTTTATCTATCTCTCTACTGTAGATCTGCGATTCAGAGCAGCAAAACAAAAATTCAATTCCGAGTGCAGATTTTAAGTGCGTCCATGAACATTTGAGAGAAGACTGAAACGTGAACTGCAAAAGTAGTAGAAGAGTCAAAATAGATTTCAGAAAATGTTTGTGGAGGTGAAAACTACAAGGTACAGAGGTTTCATATATACATAATAAGACCCCATGGGAATATTTTTAACATATTACATATTAACATATTGTGTCCGCAAAGGATGTTGTTGTACTACTAATTGCAACCATTCAATTTGCCATTTGCCCAGCTCTTGACTCTACAAATAGAGCAAAAAACTCTAAAATGCCCCATATTATGCATTACTGTAGCTTAAAAAAGGCTTGTTTATGGGATACGCCAAAGCATTAACACCTGAATTAATTCCCGATACCAACACGGGGAGTGAAGCCGTTTAAACAAAGCTAAAAGCAATAGCTGCCAGCTTTTGGTGAAATATGCTTGGTAGTGGAGGCAATTATAGCAGCAAAATGATGAGAATGAGTCTGGATTTGAAAAACACTGGGAAGATGGTTGAATACATGTTAAGCTCTTGAAAGGAGATGCATGATTTAAGCAAAACACAACTCAAAATAAAAATAAAAATAATAATACATAGATTATTTAGGCTAAGGAGATTTTTTCCAGTTGGGAAATAAGGAATGAATGATCTTCTCACCTGGAGCAGACGTCCTGGCTGATTCAGGGGGTCTCCTTCTGGATATGAAGGGGTCCTGTCCGGAGATGAAGTTGTAGGTGTTGAAGGAGCCCCCTCCCGCAGTGACAGGGGTGCTGCTCAGCTCGTGAGAGGGATAATTGACCTGTCCCGGGCCGGGGCTTGACCCCTGGTGCAGGCTGTACAGATAATCGTCCCGTGGAGCGTAGGGATTCCATGCGCTCGTGGAGGGGTCTCCCACGTGCGGATGATACGCGGGGAATTCGTACGGAGGGGCGATGTACTGCCCGTTCAGAGACAGGGGCTGCGGCGGGACCCTGGTGGGAGAGTGGTGGTACATACCGGTGTCTTCTTCGGGCAGGTGTTAAACTCAAACCCGGTGATGCATGTTCGGTGTCTTGCTTTCCCTTCAGCGCGTTCTCAGTGTTTTGCCTGTGAGTCCCTGGACTAAGACCGGGCTACACCTGACTACACACCTTTATGGATTTACCTGAAGGAGTCCGAAGGTGTATCACTGTGACGTCACGCCTCACCTGCTGCTCCTGAAGGCACGAGGCCAGTGACCGTTATTTACCCAGTTAGCTTCAGTCAGACCTGATAACCGAGGTGATAACAAGGTGAGCATCCGACTGAAGACAGACCTTTGCAAACACAGGCCTGCTCTACTTTTAATTACAGAAGAAACAGATGACTTGGCCTCATTAGAAAACCAAAACAATGTGTTTACCTTACCAACATATTGCAGGGAATCATGGTTAATTATAATTTAAAAAAAGCACATGTTTGCAAGCCAGAGGCCGATCATCAACGCCTTTGGGCCTCGAAGCTGAACATGACGTGGCTTAGCTTGTTTACTTCATGTTTAGTATTAATCCATATCCCTATTCAATGCTGTGTTAATGTTCAATAACTGCACTGGAGTAATTTTGTATTAAATGAGGAAGAATTAACTGAATTGAATGTGTCACAGCCGTCACAGCATGGTCACAACATAATAACAGCAGTTCCTAATATACCCACTAGAGGGCACCAGAGTAAAAGCAGCAGAGGACTCCCTTATTACTGTATGAGTTTGGATAAAAGGTTCCTGGTTGGGGAGACAGTGACACTCTGTCGTTGTGTCCTCGGGCAAGACACTTCACGCACCATACCTCCAGTGTTGAGACCATTTACCATTGAACTGGCGCCTTAAGATACAACAGAGTAATGTATCAGTGTATTAATGACTTATTCTATTCTAAACTGTTCTGAATCACATCAAGAAAACAACTTGTCAAAAACATTCAGGTCCCACAGTTTGGAAAACTGAGAACTTGAACCTTTTTAGCGGTTACATAAATCTCATGTATTTATCCGAATGAGTATTTATTTTAGTGGATGGCTTAAGCGCCATGATTTGTTTTGAACAGTGCTGTGTAAACTGTGTTCCCACTGCCCTCCTTTTTCAGATGTTCAAACATTTGGGGGACTCTAATAAGAGGCTTGAGCTGCTGCAGCAGCTAAAAGCTCACATGTGTCAGAACCAGGGCTGGTGTAGGTGCTCACACCCACCAGTGCTTTCATCTCCCAGTGGCTACACTGCAAATGTGTTTTGGAAAATTTGGTAGAAAATAAGAGAAAAAGAAATAAAAAGGAATCTGCAGTGTTTGCAAAATATACAAAAACAGAGCTGCTGATAAAAGCCTGCATTCTTCTGTCTTTGCTCTTAGGTTTTATCAGTAATATATTAATATGTTATATGTATATATAATGCTGGCCCTTCTGGGGCCATAAGCAACAATCCACTTGGGGCCCTACAGCATGCACCCCAAGGCTGATTGATGAAGAGTGAACTCATTTATGATAAAAAACAGTTACACTGTGCAGTAGTGTAGGGCAGAAGTGGAACATAACCTTCATTTGGGCCCTGCCCCACTAGCCACTAACCCGCTGTTAGACTGCAGTTTAGGACGATACTAGTCTATTTCCCCCACTTTTTTAAATGGTAAATGGTCACATTCTCTCACCTCCGGTCCCTGACTCAGTTTGGGAACCACTGACTTCAAACTAACTGAAACCTGCACCTGACGGTTATATTTTTATTATACCACTGAGAATTAGCCTGATAATAATTAATTAATTAATAATCTGAGAACTAGACTTACTGAAAGTAGGCTTGGGGCTGCGGGGGCCCTACGCAACTTGCGTAACCGGCGTATAGGAAAAAACGGCTCTGATTATGGTGGTTACGATATTGCTTCTCTGCAGGTCAGATGAAGACATGGGAAGATCTGTTGCCATTGCGAAAGGACATGTCCTCCGGCCTATAAGCATACAGTACAGCTTAAATCTACTTGGGTAAGTAAAGAAACTATAAATCATACTTTTTTGTAGCTAAATATGCCTTTATGCTCATTAAGTGCTTTAGTTTTGTATTCGGATGTAATTCTGGTGTCTTTAGTAAATGTTTCTTGCTGAGAGGTGTTGATTACATGGACAGAATTAGACAAATTCTAAAGCAGGGCGTCATTCCCCCCTGTCTTATATATCTGGGGCACTGCTAACTCTCTAATTACTGCGAATGAGGCCTTCAGATTTTCGCTTTCAATTAGAGGCAAATATGTGCACCGACGCTATTTAGCTCCGATCCCTCCTCCCTCCTGTTTCTGCTGCTCACTGCTTTTGTGGCATTTGTCCTCACTCGTTAAGCAAGGAAAGAAAGTTTGTTGTTCGACACCAGGATACAATTGTTTCATAAATAATGTGGAATCAGTATTTCATAAAAAGATTGAAAGGCAGTGGCAGCATTTGTTTGGCGTCAGGTATGCATTATTATTGTGTATTCTCTGGCCACACAAGAGTCACATGACAGTCTACTTGTTGTTTCAGCTCCAAGCCAAGACCTTAAATGATGAGTAAGGGCATCTGGATCATGAGGCTGGAAGATACTGTGTATTTTGATAATTGCATGTGTCTAACCTCTTTCACACCTGATTTTAGCTGTAGTTTATTTTCCTGAGAAACTGAGACTTCCATGTTTGTTTCCAAAGCGGGACACTTTGACCTCCTCCCAAACGTTTTTTTTTCCCCCCCCTTCTTTTGGCCGTCGCTCACATACTCTTTCACTCTTTCTCCTTGTCTTCTGCAACGTGTTTGTTGTTTTTCGTGGGGCGAGATGGGGTCCAGATTGCTGTTGCCAATAGTGACTGTGGCAGTTCAAACCTCCAGTTCTTCGCCAGGCCATTCATAAACAAATGAGTCCAGACTTCAGAGCCACAGCAAAACAATAAACCAAGCTCAGTAGGTTGTATTTTGAAGAGGAGAGCTGCATGTTATTAGTGAAACATCCAATCACAGAGAAATGTTCAAATGCGTTAGTTGCCTCTATTTATTTGCTGCACATTTTCATCAATAATAATGAAAATCAAAGGTATAATTTGAGTGGCGGGATCAAGCTAATTGAAAAAGCATGTAATTATTAGGGTTATTTAAACACTCTTCCCAATACCTGGTGGTTTAGATGCTTCTTTTAGTTAAGCAACTTGCCTCTATTCTCTCATGTGTGAAGGCGGCTGGACGTGCTTAAAATTGAAATTTGAAGATACTATTTTGAATGTTTTATTTGTTCCCTCTTCTGTTTATGCCCCCTCTCTCTCTAAGCCCTCCCACTATCCCAAACCCGCTAACCCGCTGTTGGGCCGGACCACTCACACTCTCCTCTCTGTCAGTGCAGGAGAGCAGATTCGCCTGCCTCCGCTTCCACTGGGAACTGTAAACCGTACAGCGCTCCTTTTAAGAGTGTGAGAGAGGGCATGAGACACCCATTGTGCTCTGATTTGACTAAACAAACAGCGGTGCCTCCTCCAGCGAAGCTCCCCGGGACAGTCGAGATTAACCCCCCCTGCCCCCTGAGAGCCAGGACATCAGAGGGTCCGTACATCTGAAGGAGCGCTCCCCGTAGAGAGGATCGGCCCGGGACTGTGGTCTCCTGTTTCACACGGGGGGACTCACTGGTGGACAAACCTGCGAGATCGAGAACATTGAACATCTGGGCTCCTGGTGAAGGTAAATCATTCAAATGTTTTCACTTGTCAGAACTGTTTCACATCTTGTCAGACGTTTGGATGAAAGGGAAGTGATTTTTCGAGTTTAGGCTTAGACACCTGCCTTTGTTGTCTCTTGATGATTGTTGCTAAAATGTAACCAGTGACGAGGTTGGTATGAAGCAACTTTTTCAAGTGATTTGTGTTCCTATCCTGAATAGAATGATGCCTCAGTCTTTCTCTTTTTCTTAGATGTCCTCAATATCATCATTAGGAATGTCTAGTTTGTTTTTGTTGTTGTGCATCTTGGTATTTGCCGCCCTCCTTTCTGTATGTGAGCCGACGAGTGTGGGCGCAGACAACCTGTTCAAACGCCACCTCAGAGCTGCTGCGTCTCTCTCCACATACACCTTTTCACTCTTTACATGCTGCAACTTTAACTGTGTTTGTCTTCTCTCCAAGTCAATGCGTTTGACATGGTATCCCCGGGTTTCGCACACACACAGAGGGCTTTATAAAGAACAAGCTGTTTGTATGCTCTCCACTTTGTGCCCCGATGCTAAAGGGGGGTGTTTGGACAGCTCTCTTCTTTCACCCAAAGTGAACTGGCGGTCCTTACTGCTAAACCATTCGTTTTTTTATCCCCCTGTGAATGCCTTGAACAGAAGTGCATTGTAAAGCATATTTTCTCAATGTTATCAGAGCTGGTCTCCATCACTGTCAACTGCATCCTCTTTTTATCTGCGTGAACTCACTACGATTAAACAGCTTCAAAGTTTGGAACGCTTTTGACTAACCACCCTATGCATAGACCAGCTTGACTTGTCTTTTGCTGAAAGGACCTCAGCAACAACTTGTCTTATTCCTCCCTGAGCAGGATTTAGAAACAGGAAAGACTGGAGTTATACATTGCTGGGATGTGAGTCCGCTCAGAGCTGGGGCACATGTGGCATGCGTGTCTCTCCCCTCTAATACTCCATATGTTTTGCACCTGAACGCGACCGAACTTCCTTGCATTTACGGCGACTGCGGTGCGCATGGCTAACCGTTCATGCCTCTGCTGGTCGGAAGTTTCAATATCTCAGTGAACTCAGTGATGGATGTCTCAAATGATGCGGTCCATATGTGACAGGACAGGACAAACAATGGGCCTTTCCTTTTTAGGGCTTGCAATGCGTGTCATGTTTGGCTTTGGATACCTCGGTCTCAGAATTGCTCTGTGCTGTTGTTACAAATGGGCAGTTGGAAAATTGCATGCATGTCATACCTTAACCATCAACAGCATTAGAAGTTATTGCATTCAGATCATAGTTGCCCCATCACCTTTGCATCTTTTCAATATTTCACAGCATCCTATAAAACAATAGGACGGACCTGTTCAGCTCGTGGCTTATGAAACTAAGTAAAGTTTAATTTGCCTTTGAGCAGAGGGGATTTTCTCGGTGTGCGTCAGGCCGCTGGTATGCACTCCTCTCCGGCCCGATACAGAGAGTGCCCCAGTCGGCTCCACGCCCCTTGTTTCAGACCTAATCCTTGGTCATCATCATCAGCTGTTTCCTCGCTCCTGGACTTGACATGCCAACCGCGCAGAGGAAATGTGCTTTACGTTACTACCGTGCGCAAAACATGACCAGGAGCCTGTTTTAACCAACTCTCGCTGATATGTAGCAGTTTGAGAGTATGGCTTTGGGGCCCATTGATCTTACACTGATTTATGACGCTCACACAGCTGTTCAGCAGAAGGACATGGATTCAATATTACTTCAGATGTTTGTACTCGTGGTTGTGATTGGAAACGATCCCTTTTTGTTTGAAGAACAAGGGGGACTTATTCTCTGGTGGTCTTTTCTCTGCTCAGGCATCATTTATTATTTGGTGTATGTTTGAGTGGTTGCGTGTACAATACTCAGATAAAAAGGTTTGCACAGGTTGTTCAAAAAGACTAGGCACACAGAAAGTTCAGTCAAAACGAGAAACGTACTGAATATTACTTTATAAACTGAAGGGGTAATTGTTATTTTGAAACAATCCCACTTGATGGCAGCCTTCAGGGGCCCTAAGCAACAATCCACTCGGGGCCTACAGCATGCATCCCAAGGCTGTTTGATGAAGAGTGAACTCATTTACGATCAAAAACAGTTACACTGTGCAGTAGTGCAGGGCAGAAGTGGAACATAACCTTCATTTGGGCCCTGCCCCACGAGCCACTAACCCACTGTTAGACTGCTGTTTAGGACGATACTAGTCTATTTACCCCACTTTTTTAAATGGTAAATGGTCACATTCTCTCACCTCCGGTCCCTGACCCAGTTTGGGAACCACTGACTTCAAACTAACTGAAACCTGCACCTGACGGTTATATTTTTATCATACCACTGAGAATTAGCCTGATTATAATTAGTTTGGTGTTTCTTCCTTACTTGTAGCAGTGATTAGGACTCTTGCCTCAGCAAACAGACCTCCAGTTTGAGGGTAGGGCTTTTCTGTGTGGACGTTGCCCTCTCCGTGTCTGTGGAAGTTTCTTCTAAGTGCTCTGGTATCCCCTACTCCAAAAACATGTTCAATAGGGGCACTCACAGACCAGGGCTCACCTGATAAAAGACTTCATGTAATCTTAATACGCCTTTTATTTTTAATCAAATTGGTGATTTCTTATCTCTGCATTGATCTTCGAATACTGTATTTGAGTACAATCTCTTGAAATGTTCTTGTATATGAACAATAACCTGTAGTAATATCTTATGCTTGGCCCATTATTATAAAATCTTGATATAAAAACATTTCTGAAGTACTTTTCACTCAATCACCATTGCTTTGCTCAGGTCACTGCCGCCGGTCCTGAAGCTGTGATAAAACAAAGATCCCTAAGTGGCTTAAAGATACACGTCCTTTTGGTCCATCTGGCCTCGCTCCTCCTCCCACTCATTCACTCGCCCCGAATGACAGGCAGCTGCACCGCTTCCTCCGTCCAAGAGCCCGGCCACTCCTGCAACACAACTCCTCAGAGACATGTTTCTTTTATGAGTAACTTGGGATTGCGCTTGCAAGAAAACCACAATTTTTTAATGAAATGTGGTTTGCATTTGAGTTTGCACTGAATACTGATATCTACAGCAAGAAAGAACAAGTGCTGAAAAGAGGATTTTTTTTTATTCAAAGCAGGCTGTTCAAAACGACATGTTCTATTTCAAAATGTGCTTTATTTGCTTTGCCAGCTTTAAAAATTAGCAATATATTTTGGGGCCCATCAAAGCTCTTTCTTTATACTGTCAAGGGTCCAAAATCAACATACAGAGCAGATAGAGAACAAGGCAAAACAGCCTGTTGCTGTTACAAGACTTTAGTCCACCATAAAACGCTCATAAATTATACATTTCTAAGGTCATACAAACAGATTAACAATTTCACAGATTATCTTTGTGTCTTGTTGTTGCTCACTATGTAGCAATGAGACAGATCTTTAAAAAAGAGAACAGGGAAGAGATAGATATAAGAAAGAGAGAATTGCAAGAATAAACTTAAAGTGCGTGACATGGATACTGTCTTGCAATGGAGGAAATATATGCCTACACCTGGACTCAAAGATAAGTTAGTTCAAAGGTTAATGGTCTGCACTCAACAAAAACGCACATAACTACAACATACAGTCCATATTTCATACTGTCACAGACTCCTTAATGCACTCCTGTATCTAAACACTAATCTGAATCAACACAGATATTCATTGTTTAGTGCAGAGTCAATTACATCTTTTGTATTTATCAAAGCACTCCTCATTAACATCATTCTTTCACATTACGGCACTGCACTTTGTAACTATAGCTCCGGTGTTTTTTCTCTATTTTGACAGGAAGAAATACTGCGAAGTCGGAGCTGTATCCTAATTGCGTTCAGCTGGTTCTGTTTTTGGGGGTGTTCGGGGTGTAGGCGTCTGTTCCCCAGAGAGCGGTGTTGGGGCTTCAAGTCTTTGGGAGTTCACAGGAAGAAGGAGGGTTCGTTCGCAGAGGGAGGGGGCACACGCAAGAGAGCAGAGAAGAAGAACTACTGGCAGGATGTGATGTTTAAGTTACTGAATTTGTACTGTATACATTGGTGATTTATGATTGAATTATGTCAGAATTTGCAAACTTTTTGGAAGATTTACAGAAAGTCTATGACTAATAGTTTTTCCCCTTGAAAATACATTGCTTTTTAAATTTCTTTTAAAAGGTCAAGATAACTTTTTATCATTTAGTACACATGACAGGCAAGAACAGCACTTATCCATGGACTCATGGCAACAGTCCTAATTTGCCACCCATGGACATTATACACTGTTTCTTTACAACATAAAGGCTGAGCCCGTTTCTTATAAAGTTGCAATCTAAATGGAAAGAGTCCAAAGATGTACAAAAAAAGATTTATTTGTCTGTCACAAGAGCTGTTATAGTTTTTCCATATCGCAATGTTTTCCAGCTCATTTCGGCTCCGAGAGGATAACATCAGATAATTAAGCTCATATCAAACACAAGCCACATCTGAGTCGCCCCCCATGCTCCCTGCACTTCACCACCATCATCGCACAGAAACCTCATTTACTGCTGTGTTTGAAAGAGCGCTAACCAAAATCACAGTTCCCCAAACATGTGCAGCCACCGCGTCATTAAAGTGTCTCTCTGGCGGCTACAGTAGGACCACTCACAGTGACTGCACTAAACAAGGATGGTGATTTAGAGCGTTTCGAACATGTAGATGAAAATGATAGTTTGGCCTCAGTGCAGCGTCCAGCTCCTAATGTTACTGCTGAGAATTGTTTTTTTTTCTCTCATTTAGATCCGGTCTCTTGTTTCCAAATGTGATACTGGACTCTCTTCTCTAAGCATGTCTGCAAACACTGTTTCTGTCAACCTCAGCAGAGAAGCCTTTTCAAGTTGTAGCCCTCTGCCAAACAGCTTACCCAACATTAGCTAAAACATGTGGACATAGAACTATTTTGGTTTCAATATCTCAATGACAGGTAATAAATAAAGCTAATAGTCACATTGAAAGATAGGCCTGAAGACCATATGTCTGTTATCACGAAGTCCGTTAAACGCAACGCGCAGTTAGGCATTTCCTGCTTACTCCTCGGGCCCACATCTTCAGGCCGTATGTTGGTGACATGTGTGCAGTGTGCAGTTTATAAGTCATTATTACAGCTTCGGCGGAGGACAGTGTATGCAGAGGGATTGGGGTCTGGCGTTCTGGGAACAGAAGGATTCCCTCAGGAGGGGGTGAAAGTGTCCAAGTCAAGTGATAAAAAAGGACGTTTGTTTAAAGCAGGACACTCTGGGTCATTTTTTCCCACAAAGCCTGCCAAAAGCCCTGCTGTGGGGAGAATGGACATCCGTCTTAGTTAAGAAAATACTCAGATGATGATGAGACGATGTAGATTTGTTCTTGTTGTTACTGGATGTTGCAGTAATTTTCATCAAATTGATCAAGGTTTTAGTTTAAATTGGAATGAGATGACGATAGTGAGTTATTGTTTTGGTAATTGCAGCTTCTTCTTCACTTCACTAAACATAATCACATGTGAAAGCCTTTGTGTGCTCTATGACATGGCATCTTCACCAGAAAATGTTTTATTGCATGGCTTGGCTATTCATTTCACAGTTTTATATTGTGTGGCATTTTTGTGGCGCATTCTTTATTTTTCTTTTTTCCCCATTTGCTTAATCATTCTCTTATGTATGGTTCATCTTCTGTTTTTGTTGTTGCGATTTCCGCCCCTTTTTGCTATTTAAGTCCGTTTGCATTCCCTTGCTCATGCCGTGCCGTGTCTTGTTGTCCTGTTGGGAGCCTGGCGGTGGTGGTGGTGGTGGTCTGCTGTGTCATTGATGCATCACTGGCTTACTCCCACACGAGCCCCGAAATGTTCTCAACAGGAAACGGGACCTCTACAGCTGCGCCACAGGACCAGTCTCTCACTTTTGTTATTGATTTTATTCTTCTGGGACGCACTCACAAAAACACTTGGCTGCAAATGTAGCTTGCTCATTACTCCCAGATGTTTGAATCAAAGTATATAAACTGTACATAATCCCCGTAGTGTTATTATAGGCCGCACTGGGACTACGTTTATGCTGGTAATGTTTCCTAAGGCGCTGCGTGGGTTGAGTGCCTCCCGTTGCGTATGTGCATGGTCTTCCTCATTAGAGCGGGTGACACAGTGAGTGAAGCAGGCCTGTTTGTAAAAACTCAGAGGGGTCAATCAGTCGCCAGATTCCCAGCATCTGTGGGAAAAACTCGTGGCGGGACGTCGGTTTATGATGATTACTGTGCCATCGCTAACACAAACAGACCTCAGGCTCGTAACAGTCAACATTTGGATCATGTTTCAGCTTCTCAAAAGACAACAGTGTTTTTCTCAAGTCCATAACTCACTTTAACAATGCACTTACCCTTTTGACAAGTTTGTTTTTTACTGTTAATCCTGCAGATCTGACTGTACATTTCAAACAACCCCTAAGAGGTGCTGATAGTTTTAACTGGAAGGTCAACAGTTCAAATCGTGTTTGGGACGACATGGTAGTGCAGCAGTTAGCACTCTTGCCTCACAGGAAAAAGGTCCCTGGTTCTCCCCATGTCTGCCTGGGTTTCCTTTGGGTGCACTGGTTTCTCAAAAAATATGTGCAACATATGAAAAACAGATTGTCAAATGTCAGTGGGAGTTTCCTGATTAAAAAAATAATTTAAAAAAGTATAAATATCAGTCTGTTGTGTCCTAGAGCAGTGGTTCCCAAAGTGGGGGTCGGGACCCCTTTTGGGGTTGGAAGGCCTTGAGTGGGGGTCCCCAGAGGATTTCAAGATGAAATAAAAAGAAAAATGTTACTGTTTTTAGTATATTTTTAAGTGTAAAGTGTTAGAGGATCACATCAAATCACTATTTATCATACTGGGTCAGGCTGTACAGTCGTACTATCTCTATGTATATCTACTATGTTGTAGCCTTGACTGTGGTGCTCAGGCGCCCACTCTCAGCCACTGAATGTTTGCTTGCGTATCAGTATGACGCTCTGAGAGGATATTTATTCCTTTTCTGTGGAAGCAAAGACAGACTTGAATGGGAGGACCAGCGCAATGTCTCAAGTTCATGTCTCTGGGTCCCGTACCGATGGTAAATAAACTTCTCCTGTATAAGACATCCAGCCTGCTGCCTATTCTTCATCTATCCTCTGGAACACTATTGTTAATTCTCTAACATAAAGCTGGATATAATTTGTGAAATCCATTCAAATTCAACTTAATTTTAAAATGCATGCATAGCATAAGACGTAATAACTTTATACAATGAGGGTCGCGAGTTGTTTACGTGTAAAGTTTTAGGGTCCCAGCCGAAAAAGTTTGGGAACCCCTGTCCTAGAGCAAGACACTTCACCCACCTTGCCAGTGTGAATGTCATGTGTGAACGGGTGATTGGCAGTGGTCATAGGGGCTGCATAGCTTCCATCAGTCTGTCCCTGGGCAGCTGTGGCTTCAATAGTAGCACCAGAGAGTGAGTAGAGTGAGTAGAGTGATAACCACTCCAGTGTTGTGTTACTGGCGGCTTGATTTCTTTTTTTTGCAGCAGTCAAAATATTATTTTATCCTTTCAATCAAGTGCACGATGATGGCTTTGAGCCATGCTCTGGCTGAACTCTTGTCACACATCATGTTCTTTTCCACATTCGTATAAACAGCATTAGTCGCCTGTCACAATGATATTAGTTGGTTCTTGTAAGTGACACATGCGGCCGGCGGCTGCTTTCCCCCCTTCTGATAACTGAAGTGCTGATGAACGTCTTCCTATCGCTGCCTGTCCCGTGTTGTTGGTCCTTGGTCCTCCGGGACAAGGTGACCCCTCTGCTCTCTCCATCGTCACAGGGACCGTCCCAAGTGTATTGCCCGTCCTGGGAAAGTTAGAGCGCAGCACTGTGGGAATGTGAACTGCACACATCGGAATGGTCACAAAAAAAGAAAAAGGGGCTGTGTGATGTTTAATGCAGTGCGGTGTGTTTTATTTCCTGTCCTGTCGCATAAATGCATTTAAATTTGTGCTAGTCATGATTTTACTGCTAAACTAATATTTCTCTGTCTTTTCCGCTGTCATTGAATTCCTTCCCATTGATGCATGTTATTAGAAACAGAAGGAGGGGGTGGAAACATGTTTTTGGAGCAACTCGAGATTTCATTTTGGGACCGGAAGTGCTGAAGGCAGAAAATATAGCCAGACAACTTAAATCTGTATCTGGTTTGGGTAACCTTTTAACTCCAGTCATAGCCAATTGGATCACTAACAGCCATGGGAAAAGCCAAATGAAATATGTAAAATGTACAATAAAAATAGAAGAATAATGTGCTGTTAAAGCATTTGGGGAAAACACTGCCTGGATACTGAGCAACTATTTGGGCGTCAGATTGGTGCCTATGTTTTTCAATGGAGCTAAAGATGTACCTTAAAAAACCAAAACAAGAATCAGGGTTGGGATTGACAGGTTGTTGTCAATGCTGTCAGAGGAGGCAAAAACATAGGGGGGTACCAGTAGTGTGAATGCTACTCCCCCCATTCATTAGGGAACATGGGCACAGGGGAACATACAGTATATGCACCCCCTTTACACCTCTTGAGAAAGGTAAATTACCACATGAGAATTCAATATGAAAAAAAAAAACATGCCCCAAAGCCTGACTGCATCACCCAGTACTCACACTTGGCCCTAGTTCTCAAAATAGAGTCTGTACATTTGGTTTGCATGATCGTATAAACTTTAGGGGGTTACTATTTCTCAAGATTCATTTGGACCGTTTTCCACTGACTCCTCCTCGACTTCCTCCTCCACCCTCGCTCTTCTCAGGACCAGCCCTTCCGCCTCTCTCTCTCTCTCTCTTTCCCACCCCGGGAACGGGCCTGCGATCCATCCCTAACTGTTTCCAGACATCTGGGTGCTGCAGGCCCTCACCCCCGGCCCAAGCAAAACAACTCCCCTCTTCCCCTTTCGTTTTGCATTTACTTTTCTCTGTGTGTAACATTGCTTAAATTTAGATGGTTATTAGTGTCGTTGTGAACTTTGACCGCAGACCCTCTCTTTGGCAGATCTAAACCAGGCCCGTACCAGGTCAAAACTAGGGCTTAACCAGTTCTTACGTTTTCACCAAAATTAGTTCATCCATTGGAACTGCACAGCTTGGATGTGTCAGTGGGTGTGTGTGTGTGTGTGTGTCATTGTTGCCAGTAAACCATGCCGGACAGTAATCAGTTGTGAGTGGACAGAGCCCGGGCCAATAAAAGGAGCCAAAGGGAGGCAGACATTGTCACTCTGTCTCTGTGCAGTGAGGTGTCAAATAGCTCCAGTATGAGCTTGGGCCACTTGCCAGCAGTTTTCTTTTGGTACACATTGTTTGACACATTTCCTTCACCCCGTGCAAAGGCTATGTTGTTGATCTTTTGCTTATATGGCCTTGTTTGTTCGACAGAATAGCTGCTATTAATTCATCGATTTATATGAAAGATGTGGTCAGCCTGTAGCTTTCATCTCCACTGCAATAAACTGTAATAACAATAGACTCGCTAAGTCCATATGCCACATTAGTTTTAGAAAATGGACTGATGCAAAAATGGGTTGTGCATTTCCTGACTATTTTCTGTGAACCCTGGATTGTGTTATTTATGAAGACTTAAACTCTTTTCCGATATCAACAATAATAAACATGTTTCTGTTGTGATTGTTGAATTTGCAGTTATGTTGGCATTATGTTTTCTATTGTACTCTTGGTTCAACAGATGGAAACGATGCACTTTATAGTTATCTCTGTTTAACTTTACTCTGTTGCTGGACATCTCTGTTTCTTTGAGCTTATCCTCTCTGTACATTGTCCATTAAATAAAGACTAAATTATTTACATCCAGCTCCTTGGTTTGAGTCCAGGGCTGGGCACTCATCTTTATAGTACTGGGCCAGTGCACTGTGTGTTGCCCAAGCGCTTTCAGTTTTATTTATCATCTGTGATTGAAACCAGATTGTGTAAACTTAATTTTTTGCTCTTACTTAACCTTGGCGCTTGTGAAAATTGGAACGTATTCATCATGATGTCATACTGATCACTCTTGGAAGATTTTCTACTTTGTCATCAAAAAACAACACTGCTGATGATGATGAATGTGTATTGACTAAATCTAATTGTAATGTAGTGTTTTTTTTGTTTTTTTCAAAGTTTTTTACAGAACGAAGTGCCTTGTGGACATCCACCATGAGGAGTGTGACAGTGTCCACTCTACAAGCAACACCCATTGTCCTCGGTAAGAGCTAATTGGAAACACTGCGGTGATAAGATAAAGCACTTACGAGTCGTCAACCACTTTATGTCCTAATGCTGCCTCAGAGGGTCGCAAGCCTCTTCACTTAGATACATGGAGAGGGGTGGTATCAGGACGAGGCGAGAAACTTCAAATCATCGTGTGAATCAAAGCACACTATAAGTAAATATTTTTTGTGTGGCGATGCTAATAAAGTTGTTGATTAAATACATTTACTGAAGGGAATATCCAGTTTTAAACTCCAAATTGATACGTTATTTTCTTCATCAGTTTCATATTGTGTAGTAGTTTTAAGTGTTACCAGCACCTGGAGCTAGTTGTCTTGTGAGATAGCCCAGTGCTTTGAAGTGAGAGGCAGTGTAGGAGTCCGTCTGCCCTCTGTCAAGTCTAATACATCCGTCAATGACTCTGCATCATTACCGCTCCACACAGCCCATGTCCCTCATCATTCACTACCATGACCTGATCTGCTTTGTCTTGTTGACTTAACCTGTGACCCCTCCCCGGTGTCGCTGCGCCCTTAAATGTGACCCTCTTTCTTGTTTTGTAAACCACAGCTCTTCTGTATCTCTGTCCCGGGCTGCCCTGTCTGGAGATCACCCCAGCGGACAGAGAGTTCATCCTGGACCGAGGCTCCTCTCTGACGCTGACGTGCTCGGGTTCAGCGGAGACTGCGTGGGAGTTCAAGAGAGATGACGTGCCTTATTTCCAAGTGGACCAAGCCGAACATGGCGAAAGGAGCTTCAAGATAGTTCAAAACAGCGGCGTGAACAGCGTTTTGAGCCTGTTTGACGTGAGCTGGAAGCACAGCGGGGTTTACCTCTGCATGGATCGACTGACTGGAGAAAGCCAAGAAGTCGTTGTATTTGTCCCAGGTGAGGTATTACTCTGTGTAATGGATGGGATGCCGGTGGCTCGGGGGGTTTCAGTAGTCACGTGTGTCTATATTTCCTCGTAGACCCCGTCGTTTGGTTCATCGAGACCTCCCATGGCATGGTGACGAAGACGAGTGAGGAGAGCACCATCCCCTGCCTGGTCACCAACCCAAACATCAGTGTGTCCCTGTTTGAGAAGGACACTGATGTGCGTATGAGCGGCGTGTATGTCCCAAGCGAGGGATACAGGGGGCAGTTGGAGGACCGGACGTATGTGTGTCGCGGAGAGCTGAACGGGGAGATGAAGGAGTCTCAGCCCTTCTATGTCTTCAGTATAGTGGGTGAGTAGAGCAACAGTGGAGTCATTTTCAGACCTGCACTGTCCTTTTGATGCCTGCAATTCTCTAACAATCCAACAATTTCTATCCGCTGTCCCGCGCAGTCCCCGAAGCAATCGATGCCTACATCAACGCGTCCAAAACGGTCCTGAAGGAGGGTGAACCGCTGATGGTCAACTGTACGGTGCACGGCGTGGAGCTGGTGTACTTTTCCTGGGATATTCCCAACAGCGAGGTGAGTGGGAGGGCACAGAACAAGAGCTTTTGTTTCGCTTTTCCCTTCATGATCACTCCGGGGCTTCACGGCCAAACCCAAATCGCATCAAGATGTGGAGACACTCCTTAAATTTGATCTGCTGTTAACTTGTTCATGTGTAATATGTACAAACTTAAAGCTACACTGAATAACACAATAAAAATACCCTTATTTTAAAAATTAAGTACATATATTAATCATAACTAACATCATTGTGTGGTGTTTTTGCAGTTGATTGAAGTGGAGCCTCTCACCGACGTGCTGTCCTCCATGAACATGCGCTCCTGTCTCATCTTCACTCAGGCCTCAGTGGTTCACAGCGGAAACTACAAGTGCAACGTCCGCGAAGGAGTCCAGGAGCAAACGGCCTCTGCCAGCATCAACATCACCGTCCTGGGTCAGACACCAACTCAAACAAACTCGTCCTGCTTTTTAGCTCAGTTCAGTGCAGTAGAAAAACTGGTAAATGAAGGTGCAGAAAGCTCAAAGTGCACTATCAGCATGGCTATATAAAAGACACAAGATCATGTTGGAGAATCTCTCTATCTCTCTATCTCTCTATCTCTCTATCTCTCTATCTCTTCATCTATCTATCTATCTCTCTATCTCTCTATCTATCTATCTATCTATCTATCTGGACTTTAAGTGGTCAGAAGTTGAGCTCAATCAGGTCTCAGCTTGTTGTAAAGGTTGTAAAATAAGACAAAACCATGACTTAAGTTGCTGTTAACAAACTGTAGCTGTACTGTACTTGGGTGTGAGAACCACCGGCTTAGATTAATATTGTGTTACTCTGGCAGTGAAGGGCTCAATTTGACGTAAACCCTCATTATCTGAGTTGACTTTTTGACAGGAAATGAAATCGAGGGCTATTTATTTCTGTGCAGAGCGTGGCATAAACGTTTGACACAACGTTGATCTCGAAAAATATTATACAATGAAAGATTTATTTAGTTTCGAGCATAAGTACTCAATGAAAACATACATGGTGTGACTTTGACCAACGGATCCAGCCGTCAGGCAGCACAACACAGAAGGTTTATGCACTGTCTGTCTGCATTTAGGGGCTACTGGTTGGTTACTCCATCTCCAGTGAGGTGTGCTATGTTTACAAAAGCCTTAAATATCTCGAACCGCTCTGTGTAAGGGACGCTTTAGTGGAGCTTTACTGGAGCTCAGTGGAAAATGTAGATAATGTCTGTGTCCAGATGTTGAGCTGTGGTGCATCAGTGACCCTTTGCAGGAAAAAAAACATGTACTGTGAACAACTCTATGAATGAAGACAGTTACTATAGCTCATTAGTTGAAAAAAGTACAACTAGAATATGATTAACCAAGGACTGCACCTTATATCACCAGATTACTGTTATCGTAATATTAGGTGATGCTATATGTCACAAAAAGCTATGATATGTCACAAAATCACATTGAATTACACATTTTCAACTGTAAAAAAGCTGAAACAAAAGCATCTTTTTAATGTCTTTGTCTATCGCAAGTGGTTGAAAAGACTTATGTCCTGATTAATTTCAATTTATTGTATGTTTTCCCTCCAGATCGTGGTTTTGTGAGTCTGAGACCGGCTCAACAGCTGAATATTTCTGCAAAGTTACAAGAAAATGTGGAGCTCCGCGTGGAAATCGAGGCCTACCCGCCTCCTCGGGTTTACTGGAGCAAAGACGGCGCGGCTGTAAGAGGAGACAAAACAATCATCACCCGACAGGAGCAGGAGATCAGGTGAGAGTTTCAAACGGACTGTTCAGATCGCTGATAAAATCTACATATCGTAGCATATTAAGACAAACTTTGAGAAGGGTCCAGAGGTGTCAGAGTATGTCAGTCAACAGCAGGAGACGCCTGTTTTAGCAGAAACTCTACACTCTCCAGAGAACAGCACTCTTTCTTCACTTCAAAGCCTCAGCAATGTCTAAATGTTTATAAAGGCAAAGACAAATACTTGAAATAGCTTTAGTTACTCAGACACATGGCAGTAAATCTTAACGCACATAAAAATAACCTAAATATATTTATAACAACTACAACATTATAAATAGATGTCCCTCACAATGAGTAGTCCCTTGATGTCCATTCTAACAATGTCTATTTGATTTTTTCGTCATAGATATGTCAGTATTCTCACCTTGGTCAGAGTGAGGACAGAGCAGAAAGGCCTCTACACTGCTCTTGTTACAAATGGAGACGACACAAAGGAAATAACGTTTGACTTGGAGGTACAAGGTGAGCTGTGAATGTTTGAGTTATGTTGAGTTACCTTTTACTATCGACCCTACTTTTATTTTGAGTGTATTTTGATCCCTTGTGTGCTCTGGTTGTCTTGGTGCAGTTCCCGCTCAGATTAAAGACCTAAGCGACCACCCGCTCCCGGGGAAGAGGCACCTGGTGACCTGCGTGGCTGAGGGCGTCCCAACTCCATCCATCCAGTGGTACAGCTGCAACAGTATGCTCAAGTTAGTAATGTTTCATTATCCTTGTATGGACACTGGAGGGCGCTATACACTTAACATTAGAATGCAGCACTTGTAGAAAGACCTACTAAGACTTTTGCATAGTGATGGGCAAAAAACCTGGCTCTCTGGAGCTTTTGTCACTCCTCCTGAAGCAGATTGCTTTGAAACACTGCGTCGGAGACTGTTTTGGTAGCAGCTGGTCACGTACGTGAAGCGTCAATTGTCTCGAAAAGTGCTTCATTCTGCGAGCTGCGTGTCAGTGTCTCACAGTGCGTCATGGGCTCAGTGTTTTACTGCTGCCGTGAGTGGCGAGGCGCTAAACCACGGATGTTTTCTGGTTCATATAGCAATGTAAATTATAGTGATAAATAAATGTGCTGCATTTCCCTCATTTCCCATTTAACTTCATTCATATGGTGAAAGTGTCTGCGCCGCTGTGGGCCTGCCAGAATAAACGCTTTTCCTATTCTTTACAAAGTCCTGCTTTTGAACAGATACAAAAGCAGGCATGGATGGCTAACCAGGCGAGGGAAACGTAAGGAGCGCCATCTACAGAAAATAGTGGCTAAATTAGCTCTGACTGAATGAAATAAAAGATCAGCCATTGATGTCCTGCATCGGAGCAGCAGAGCCGCAGGTGACTGAGTCGGCCCCTCCCACTGGAGCCCAGACACAGACCCACGTCACCAAGAAAATTACTCTTATTTATCTGCCTATGATTGATTTGATCATCCAAACATCAATCTCAGGCTGTAAATGATAAAACTGCCACACGTCTGTTTCAAACATCTCTTCTCTGCTTCAGATGAGAAGTCTTAATCATAAAATTAAGTCAGTGGGCAGTGTTGAAACGTACAAGACTTTTAATTGCCAGGAAAGCCTTGAAGTGTTACATGGCTTCACTCGCCCATCTCTACCTTTTTCTACATTCCTAACCTTTCCTCATATCTGACATTAGGAGACAAAGTCCATGCGTAGATATTACATGAAGTCACATAGGGTTTTACCGTACAAATGCATGTAGCAGTGACGGGATTATAATTTGCGTCTGCTTTGCCTTTGCACCTTTCGTGATTACACCGATGCTCTCCACAGGTGCAGTAACCAGAGCTCAGTGTGGCAGCCGCTGATCCCAGAGCCGGAGGTGCTGAGTGTCCAGACCAACACGAGCTTCAGTGAGGCCCGAAAAGTGAAGCAGGTGTGGAGCCAGGTGACCTTCCACAGGCCGCAGCATGTGACGGTGCGCTGCGAGACCAGCAACCGAGCGGGACACGCCGACAAGAGAGATGTCAAACTCGTGTCCAGCAGTAAGTTTGTTACTAAATTATGCACCTATTTTGTCCCTTTTTAACTGAATCCTTGACTTTTTCTGATATGATTTTTAGAGCAACTTCATTTTGATAGTATTTACATTTTAATAATCCTCTCTATGCGTTCTCTTTTTTATTTTGTTATGGGCAACACTCAAGTCTTTCTTTCTGCTTCGTGTTGCATTACAGCATTGTTCTCCCAGGTGGCAGTGTTGGCTGCTGTTCTAGCCTTAGTGGTCATCATTATCATGTCCTTCATCATCCTCATTGCTGTGTGGAGAAAGGTAAGACTTACTGGGTCCTTTTTGTAATAAAGTTACAGCGTTTCTTTATATTTGACAATGACATTTTGTCTCCAGAAACCTCGTTATGAGATCAGGTGGAAGGTCATAGAGTCTGTGAGTCAGGACGGTCATGAGTACATCTATGTGGACCCCATCCATTTGCCCTATGATCTGACTTGGGAAATGCCCCGGGACAACCTGGTGCTGGGTGAGTCCTTAGATCGATTATGAACATTTAACCTAATGATACAAGCATTTATTCCATCCAAACATGAGCAAGTACATTACAATACCTGGGGTTTTCTTTTAAATGTTTTTTGTTTTTAAATACCTCTGCAAAAGTAGTGATGTCTTTGCTGATATAGATTTCTGACTCTCGTGTTCCTCTTGTGACGTAGCAACACTTTAAGCCTTGAATGTCCCGCACTGTGGCTGTAACCTTTTCAGTAAATACAAACTATTACTTTGTGTTTGCTGTCCATAAACAAGATTAACTGGGATTTCTACCGCCAGACAATGTCGTCTTTTCATAGTGTTAAATGCGTGTGGTCTGTGTTTTATTGCATTGATCATTGTAAAGAGCAGTTCTGTGTGGTTCATTCATATCTCCATTCATTGGTTTTGCAGGTCGGACTCTCGGTTCTGGAGCTTTTGGCAGGGTGGTCGAGGCAACTGCGTACGGTCTCACACATTCCCAATCCAGCACAAAAGTAGCGGTCAAAATGCTGAAATGTAAGTCACACAAAGGCTCATGATTAAATGCGTTCTGTCTAATTGTTCAAATATGAATAGACGCCATTAGCCCTTTGAAAAGCCTTCACAGCACTTTGACACCTTTGCTATATTCCTGTGTGTGTATGATAATGGCACCGACGTCACTGTGAAGCCTCATCAAGCCGAGTTTTAGTTTTTCTGCCAGACTAATTTCAAGTGCGTGCCAGAGGGGCATTGAGCCGTTTGGCAGGAGCTCACCCTGAGTCTTGGCCTCGATCTGATTCTCATTCTCCCCTCTCCCCACGCCTCCCTCTCTATGTCTCTATCTACAGCCACTGCCCGGAGGTCGGAAACTCAGGCCCTGATGTCTGAACTGAAGATCATGAGCCACCTGGGACCGCACCTCAACATAGTGAACCTGCTCGGAGCCTGCACTAAACACGGTCAGTGAGATACTGTCAGTGCTTTGGTAATGAACAGGATAAAGAGCAACATTTAATAAGTTGTGTGACATCTCTTTGAAACTATTCAGTCTGTTTGATTGGATTCATCATTTACGTTGTGAAGCTGTATAAACAGTGTAAAGCCTGTAACGATTGTGAGTTCCAAAAAATGTCACCCGTGGCAAAGTTGGCATGAAATTGTATAAGGGCAATTTCTGTCTTAAAATACATCCGAAAATGTAATTAGTCACATTTAACAGACTATAATATAGATCATTTCATTCTCAAATAAATTAAAGAATGGTTTTCGAATATATATTATTATATCGAAATACAAGTATAATTCATTCTCTCTATATATATGTATATCAGAACTCCCTCAAAAGTGCTGTTTATTTTTTGGGCCACCAAGTTTATAGCCAAAAAAAACTTTGTGATAATTGAGTGGTTGCCGTAAAAAGGTTGTCAACACAAATTATAATCTAGTACTGAAAACGACATTATAAAGACCGTTGCTAAAGAGAACCCGCCTACTCAGTGAAATGAGCAATAACATGAGTACTGTAATTGCTCAGCCTTGTGGTACTCTTAGTTATCGGCTTTCAATACTGATAAAAACTAAGATAAAATTCATTAAAAAAAATATGTGTTCAGTAGTTTTATTGTATCTTTCATTCCAGAAGAGCATTGAATTTTGTATGATTTGCACTGTTTAACTTTGTGAACGTTTCAGGCCCTCTGTACCTGGTGACTGAGTACTGTCGCTATGGAGACCTGGTGGACTATCTACACAGGAATAAGCACACCTTCCTTCAATACTACGCTGAGAAAAACCAGGACAACGACTCTTTCATCTCGAGAGGAAGCACCCCACTCAGCCAGCGGAAAGGGTAAGTGCCACATAAAGCATTTTTTTTTTTATATGACAAAGGGGATTTCATTCGCAGATGTGTTTCCTCTCAATAAAGTGTGATGAGGTTCAGGGAGCATAGAGGAATCAGCATTTAGGTCATCCAGCGGCAATTAATTTCACACTTTATGTCCCTCAGCTATGTGTCTTTCGGAAGCGAGAGCGATGGCGGATACATGGACATGACCAAAGACGAGTTGTCCCTGTACGTCCCGATGCAGGAGCAGATGGACAGCATTAAATACGCAGACATCCAGGCTTCCCCATATGAGGCCACATACCAACAGGACATCTACCAAGAGCAAGGTTTGACATGTGCTAGATAAATTAATGCTTAAGGCTAAATGGAGGCTATATTGATAAAGAAATTAGTAGAAATGTTCCAAAATGACAAAAAGAGTCTTAAACATACACATACTTTCTTGTCATGTCTGCTGAGACAGTAAACTCTGAACATGACAATTACTTTTATATATATTTTTTAATTCTTTGTGTATATATCTTCTTATCCCTTCCAATATACATTTTCAACTTCATGACCCTGCGCAAAACACTAATAGCATTTTACACAGGACCTCCAGGATGGAAAAAGGGTCTTTTACATTTGAACCATCTTTCAATGCCACTGGAGCACCTGCAGTGGGTGACCGCAGTGCAGCGCCCAAGGTCCTATCTCCAGATCTGCTGGGTTTGGTCAGGAGTACATGATTTAGGCTGATTGGGTGATAGCATGAACACTTCTTTACACTTGCAGGACCTCGACTGCCTACTATCGTTCAAAAGAAGTACAAATTCTAGTTAGGAGGTGAATGCACAATCTCACAATGTCCATTTGTGTCCATTGCTGGGGAATTTTGATTGTTTTTTGTTTCATTTCATCTTTGCGAGTGTTTTAGCTGTATGAACAATGAATACAGTGGTCTGTTTGATCAAACTCACAAGAGGATGTGCGCACTGCAATATGGATATTATTTGAGGATCGCCATAAAACAGACCGTTCAGTTTTTCCCAGTAACGTACAATAACTTCATTCACACATTAGGCACTCACCTTCCTCTGTCTTGTGATCATTTTTAGGTGGCAGTCGACCGGACCTGGTCATCAGTGACTCTCCTGCTCTCACCTACAACGACCTCCTGGGATTCAGTTACCAAGTGGCCATGGGCATGGAGTTCCTTGCTTCCAAAAATGTACAAATATTATCAAATGGTCTCCAGTGAAGTTGAAATAGCCATGTCTTCGGGCTCTTTGTTTTAGCTTTAAAGGGTTCTGTATTATGTTTTATTCAGGCCTTTTAAAGTACTAAATATCAAAGTCCACCCAGCATGCAACATTTTAAATATTTTAGATTGATTAACCCCTTAAAATAGAAGATGTAAATAAAGAACTTTGTCAGTGCACATCCAGTCAGTGCCTTTCTCCCCTGCATTGCCCCCTATTTGTTATTTCTTTCCAAATGTTCCTTTCACTAAGCAGCATTGTGCCCTCTCATTTAAAAAAAATCCTACAATGATGCCTGAACGATTTTGGACCTTAAATGATTTAAGTGTATTTGCTTGTTTTGATTTTCTGTTTATGCTCCTGTAGTGTGTTCATCGCGATCTTGCTGCTCGAAACGTACTAATCAGTGAAGGGAAACTCATAAAGATTTGCGACTTTGGACTGGCCAGGGACATTATGCATGACACCAACTACATCTCCAAAGGCAGCGTAAGTGGTGGAGGTTACAAACGTTTTGTTTACACATTAGCAATGGCTTCAAGGATTTTATTGTTTTTTTTATAGCCCTTTGTTTATCCCAAAGTCGGCTAATGACGCTTGTGTTTTTTCTCTGTTTAGACTTTCCTACCCCTGAAGTGGATGGCACCAGAAAGTATCTTCCATAATTTGTACACCACCTTAAGCGACGTCTGGTCATATGGCATCCTTTTATGGGAAATTTTCACACTGGGTTAGTCACACTCACGTTACAGTGCTTTAAAATTCTTTTGTAAACGCCATGCCCTCAAACCTTTTGGTAGGATATGGGTTTCACGAGTGTAGACCACAACCTCTGTATAATATGGTACAATTTATAGTTTTAGTTTAGAGCTTTCGTAAGTGTGACATCCTCTTTGGTTTTGAGTTTTAATTATTATATATATTTTTTAAATTAAATGAAAGTTTATTTATATCGCACATTTTCCAGAAGTGCAAAAATACAGCAGCATGTGGTAAAACACATACATTTCAAATTCAAACAATAGGTAAACTAAGACTTCCCGCAACTCGGATTGTCAGTCTCAACTTAAATTGTGTTAAAGACTGAGAGGACCTGACAGACAGTGGGAGGCTGCTCCGCAGTCTGGGCGCTGCCACAGAAAAGGCTTGTTTTTTAGCAGAGCCAACAGGAGCTGGTCAGCTGACCTCAGAGCCCTCGGCGGGGAGTAAGGCTGCAACTGATCAATCAACAGAATGGGCCTAAATGGTGCAGACGTTTAAAAGCAGTCAACAGGATCTTGAATTGCACGCGAAAGGACAGAACCAGGGCGATGTGCTCACGGCGTTTAGTTTTAGTAAAGAGCCGGGCTGCAGCGCTTTGAACACTCTGTAGTCTCTGAAGGGAGAAAACATAATCAACATGACCAAAGTATGGCTTTATTTTGCCCAAAAGTCTTAAATGATAAAAGCTTGATTTCGTAACAGCGCTGATCTGTTTGTGGAATTTGAACATCGGATAAACAATCACTCCCTAAAGTGATGGCAGTAAGAGGACAAAGAACCAATCAAGCTGTCCATGCAGGGGGTTAGTTTGTCCAAAAGCAACTATCTTAACTCTATCGTTATTTAAGTTCAGAAAGTTAGTCTAATGTCTTGATTGTGGACATGGTATCACAGTTACAGGTATATACGCCTAGACATCATCTGCAAAGCAGTGAAAGGCAACATTGTGTTATTTAATCACAGACCCCAGTGGAAGAAGAAAAAAGAACAGGCTCTAAAATGGCCCTGGGGCAAACACCGCAATTCAGAGGAGACATAGAGGAGGAATATTGTCCAAGATTGACTGAAAAACGTCTGTTTAAGAGCACTACCCTTTATGCCTGCATATGTCTCCAGGCAGGACAAAAAGATGCCGTGATCCACCGTGTCAAAGGCTGTAGATAAATCTAAAAGCAACTGGACTGCAGATTTTCCTGAGTCAGCAATTAAAAGCAAATTGTTAAATACTTTCAAAAGGGCAGTCTCTGTGCAAAATTTCAATTTAAAACCTGATCTAATCTTTTCACCAATTTTGTTAGAATCAAGTTTGGCCTGCAGATGGTTAAGAAACCTTCTCTAAAACTGTGGACACAAACGACAGCTTTGACATTGGTCCAAAATTAGAAAGCACATTGGAGTCCAGATTACTCTTTTGAATGAGAGGCTACACCCTTTGACTCAACTTGGCCAAATTATGACAAATTATGAAGGGGTTTGTGGGGGTCTCCAAAATCTAAAATGTTTACAATTATAGACAACTATCCCAGAATAACAAACCCCCCCCCCCCCCTTTTCAGCATTAAATTGTGGTGGGAAGGCAGATCACCTCAATGGCTCATGCTCTAAGGCTACAATTAATAACTTCCACAGTCAAATCTAATTTTAATATCTTTGTGCTGACTTCAGGTAATTGCAAAAACATTGGCCACCGAATGTTTAAATACTGACAATACATCATTCGAGCACAGGCCATACAAGACTCATCAGGATACAACGTTGTTAGGCACAGTCAAGCTTTTAAATCAGCATTTCCTTGCTAAGTACATTGTGAGCTCTCATTTTGTTTTAAAAAACCTTCTTCCCACGATTTTCTGAGACAACCATAAAAACAAAGAGGACAGTTTTGTGCTTTAGCAGTGTCCCCTGAACGCCCCAAAATAAACTCACAATTCTCCCTCTGTGCACAACTACCATAGCTCCTCTGTGCTTCAGTCACTGGACTTTTAGATCATTTGTGTCCTCTTTTTGAGTCAGAATAAATATCAGCACAAATGATATTCTGTTCCTAATGCTGACAAACATGTCTCTTTATCACAGGTGGAACGCCTTATCCAGACCTGCCCATGAATGAACTCTTCTACAATGCTCTAAAGAGGGGCTACAGGATGAACAAGCCTGCCCATGCATCAGATGAAGTGTAGGTCCTGGGGAAGATTTAGCTCCCCAAAGGCTTTCTACATTTCTACATGAGCTTGTTGGGTTAATTTCATTAGTGTCTTGGCAAAACAAATCAAATGTACTGTATCACGTCTCATAATTGCATTATCTCTCAGTCACCAAATGATCGAGTTATGACTACATCAAACACAACAAGCAAACATTTCAAGCCAAAGTATCTTCTTTGCTGGTTTTATGTTGCTCACGTACATGATACTCCAAGCTATAATATCCATATCCATGCTACAAGTAAACAATCCATACTAGTGACTAAATATCCGCTTTGATAAACAAAAGAGTTGAAAATCTAGAATACCTGTTGGAAAAATTACATGAACACATTTTTTATAAAGTGTTCTGCTCTAATAAGTAAAGCAGTGTTAGAAATGGTTTATGGAAGGAGCAGAACCAACAACAGTGAGTGTGGCCTGTGTGGTTCAAAGTGCTAATAAAGTAACTAATTTCAGAGACACTGTACATTAGATTTATCTTTGCCACTGTTTAGGCATAATATCATGCATAAGTACTGTGTGAGGAATTACACATCCTTAATTAATGTACCAACATTTTCCTTGTGTTGTAGATATGAGATCATGAAGAAGTGCTGGGATGAGAAGTACGAGAAGCGTCCTGAGTTCTCCAGTCTGGTCCACAGTGTTGGGAACATGCTCAGTGACAGCTACAAAAAGGTCATTGTAAAGACAGCCAGACGTGCACCCAACACATTTGTTTTATTTAATCTCCAACAAAATGCCACAGATTGTGAACTTTCGTACCTTACTTTGTTCTTAAGTAATTTAATTTCACTCATTACCACATTCACTCAGACGTTCTCACGATTCAAGACTGCAGGCTGCCTCTCTGCCCCCTAGTGGTGGGCTGGATACTTACACTAAATATACACTGCTGAGCAGCCCATTGTACCTGATGTATTATTACATTTGAGATAAATGTAGCAGTGTGCAAACAGCGAGAGACAAGGTGTCACTAATCGGTAAAATCAGGCCCTGAGCGCTCGAGGGGAAAACCGTCACATGACTGTCAGTGGTCCCAGGATTATTAAGAAACCAATTCCAGATACAGTTTGATGATAATTAGTTAAATAACATTTTTTTTTTTATCAATGATAACATGGTATATATTTTGATGTTTATAGTTATAGTTTATAGTTAGTGGAGAGGGTTTGTTAGTGTCAAGGATCATTTTGTTGATATCGGTCATGTTTGGAAACAAAGCTATAGGAGTTAATCACATTAACTGATATGCACATCAGTAATAAATGTGATACAAATCCCTCTGACATTTCAGTCTCTTCCTCCTGTCAACAGAAATACAACCAGGTGAACGAGAACTTCATGAAGAGCGAGCACCCCGCTGTGGTCCGGGCCAAACCCAGAGTGTCCTCCCCATTCCCCTCTAGCCCAGTGTTCGTGTCACCATCGCCTCTGAACCGCTCCTCTCCTCTGGGCCAACACCAAACCCCCACAGCCTTTTGGCACCAGCACACAGACCCACAGGACGTTCTACCCTCTTACAACGAGTACATCATCCCCATCCCAGACCCCAAACCGGATGAGGTCTTTACAGATGTCCTGTCAGAGAGCCCTGAAAGGTACGCAGCCTCCCAAAAGTTACTGCACACCAGACATGAGCCGAGTGCTGCGGTTGCAAAAAGGATAAGGCTGTGTTTTGTTAATGTTAATGACCACACTCCCACTCAGCAGATGTTTCACTCTCACAAAAGCTTTATTATGCGAAGGCACAGACATTCTAGATGCATGTTTCTTCTTATTTAAGTAAGCTTTTCAAGGATCTTTATTTAAGTATTTAATTTTTGGCCATCATATTGTTGCATATCTGAAAACAAAGCCTGTGAATGACAGATTTATCAGTCCTGGTAAAGATCACAGAGGGAGGAAGTGCTTTCATGATGGAACAATTGGTTACATCTGAATACCACGATCAAAATTAGCTTTGATTTTTAGATCTTAAATACAGACAGTGTTATTGGGCCTCGAGTCTCCTTCTCCAGCCCCTGTGTTCAAAATCCTGAAGTGGAGAAAGTGAGCCATGCTTCTATCACTTCAAGGTTGGATTAGTTTAACTCCCTTTACAAAGGGCTGGATCAGAACTCTCTCCAGTGTCTGCAGAGAGTTCAAAATGCTGAGGCCCATTTGCCAACCGGCACAAGAAAATGAGAGCATATAACTCCCATTCTCTCCTTCTTGCACTGGCTCCCTGTTCCCCTAATAAAAATTCCCCAAATTAAATGTTATTAATTGTGTAGTGCCTATACTCGGTGGAACAAAAGTACTTGTCAGAGCTGCTGCCGCTGCTCTACTCTGCAGACCAGCTCCTATCAACTGTTCCAAAATGTACAGGACTTTAGATACTTTTATATTGTTCTTCCCATTACAAACATACCTGGAAGAGTGTTTTACTTCATTCACACATTTAGTGTGATATTCATCTTTGGGGAGTGAGGGGTCAATTATGCATATTCAACTTTTAGAGCTTTTCTACTATGTTATAATGTTGTTCTATCGTCACAAAGTGAAATGAAGTTTTGTTTTGAGCCACTTGCACGTTCAAGTAATCTTTGGTCCACTGGCTATTCTTAGCATCGTGACAACAGCTCACAAAAAAACCCTTGTTTTTTTCAACAAGCTCATCCTTAGGTCCTATGTATCTGTGAAATGCTTTTGCTTGAATGTGTGCTCAGCTAATCCTCTCATCATGAAGTGAAAACACTCGCCATCGCTTCACTACAGCCACATGAGCCAAGCAGTATCATTGTGTGTTATTTCTTCTCGCTTTATTGAAGCAGCTGCACACCGAAGGAGGGTGGGGCTTTTTTTAGCCATAGACTGTAAAAAATGCTCAATCCTCCCCGTTTACGTTAATGACTACATTCAAAAGGGCGTCTATGCTGGAGTTACAGACTCCTCCTGCCCTGGTCAGACCGAGCATGCGTGTAGTTTGGTCGTAATTGTGCCCGCGCCGTTAGCTCTAATGCTAACGGCCTGTCAAGCAAAGTCCGGCCCTCATTAATATATGAGATTTCTAAACTGTACCTTACGATAACCCGCCTGGTTTCCTTAATTGTGCCTAATCCTGCGTTATCACAGGAGAAATATCTAGCTGTAGAAAGTTAAACAAAATTAGGCACCAGGCTTCACAGTTGTTTAAAACGTGTTTAAAGTGCAATGCTTTCTAATGCAAACCTAGCTTGTTGTGCAGCTGCTAGGTGGAGGTATTACAGCAATAGTGGGCAATGGCGGCACCCTGCGTCGTAGTCACGGATCAGTGTAACCTGTGGTCATTGATTTTAGCTCACTCGGAGGAATAGGAAGCAAAACTACTGGATACTGTATAGAGTTTCATCAGTTTTAGATCAATACTGTGTTTGCTAATCAACAAAGTCTAAGATAGTGATAAAGATGTCTTTGACATTTTTACCAAATGCAAATGTGAAAAGCATCATACCCCCTCTGTAAATAGACAGAACCAGGAAGTATCACTTTTCAAAGCTAGTAATTTTTTACCCGACTGCCGTTCTGTGTTCAAACTACCATTGATTTGTTTGCATGTCGTTAGCTTTGAGTGGTGAATTGCATGATTATATGTAATTCCCTGTTGCTGCTGGCAGAGGGCACTCTAAGCAACACAAGAGGTCCCTAAAAGAGCAGTCTTTACTCATCTGTGTCTGTCTTTTCCAAAAACACATTCACTTAAATAATAAAGCATCAAATATTAGTAACAAGGTGCCCAAAAGGTGGTTTATAGCCACAATGTGTCCGCCTTAAGCATGTTTACAATTTTATATTCTGTGGGTTTGTGGTATCTTGTTAAAAGAGGAAGATGTATTGTCTCCTAAAGTCTGGGACATTTATAAATACTGGTTCTGTTTTTAGCGTGACTCATATTAGAGTTTTGAAGTTGTTTTTCTGTCCTGCCTGTAGCTCCATTGCTCTGGAGGAGGTGGAGACTGACTCGATGGACACGGCTGACACCCTCCCTGAAGAGGACAGGCCGGAGGAGAGCAGCGAACGGGACGCGTTGCTGGGCTGCTCCGGGACGCCTGAGGTAGAAGACAGCTTCCTCTAGCCTCCCTGCGTGGGACAACCTGTAAAATTGAGCCTTTTTCCACAGATTTGTCAATACAATGCTTTGAAACGTGACTCAAGTAGAATGTAGCAGCTGAGAAATCAATCTTTGTTTTTCCAGGAACTCTTTTCCCATTTTATTTCACCGTACTACAGATTTTATGTCTGTTATATCTCTAATGCAGTTTATAAAGACACTTTTAGTTTCAGTCAAGGACGTCAAAAGACCTTCATTGTTCAATTATGTACACCGGAACATTAAAGTGTCTTGGAACATTGCTTTGTGGACCATTGGAGATGTAGCATTTGTATTATATATATTTTTGTATACTACTGTCTATACTTACAGTACTTACAGTGCTTAAAGTTTGATATTTTCATGTTACAGATAGACTGCACTTGCACTGATGTATGAATCCCATTATTTTTGTGCGTCACACAGTTGAAGCTATAACATGTTACTCAATATTGTAGAATAACATGCATAATTCTGAAGTAGGACAGACTTTATACATATCTTGCACTTTATTTTGAAATATAGAGATATTCCTACACCACCCTTGTTTTTCCTAGAAATTATGAAAACAATATGACTGAATGAACACCTGTCTTCTGTGACGACGGGTGCCTCAGGTGATCAGCAAATCACTGCCTTTGAAACGTTGTGAGTGCCTTTGTATAATCTAAAGCAAATAGTGTACTTAGTCTTGCAGCTAATGTTGTTTGGGTCTGCAAAGGGCAATTATTTTTGATGTGTTTTTCCCAGAAGTGTATGTGCTCAAGCACATGAACCATACTTACCATACTTGTAAATAGTTTCTAACTCACGATCACTGTAAAATACGCTCTGGTACCAAAGCTCTTCCGAAAGTTTACAAATGTATTTTTATATGTATGTGTAATTTTGACAATAAATGTTACAGTATGAGCAATACTTATTCTATACTTCATTGATTTTAACTTCCATCCATCCATCCATCCATCCATCCATCCATCCATCCATCCATTTATCCATCCATCCATCCATTTATCCATCCATCCATCCATCCATCCATCCATCCATCCATCCATCCATCCATCCATCCATCCATTTATCCATCCATCCATCCATCCATCCATCCATCCATCCATCCATCCATCCATCCATCCATCCATTTATCCATCCATCCATCCATCCATCCATTTATCCATCCATCCATCCATCCATCCATTTATCCATCCATCCATCCATCCATCCATCCATCCATCCATCCATCCATCCATCCATCCATCCATCCATCCATCCATCCATCCATCCATTTATCCATCCATCCATCCATCCATCCATCCATCCATCCATCCATCCATTTATCCATCCATTTTCTTCCACTTCTCCGTTTCCGGGTTGTGGGGGCTGCTGTTGGAGCTGCCTATATCACATTGCACCTAGGACCTGTTTGCCATGGGAGACCCTACCAGGGGCACGAAGCCCCGACAACAGAGCTCCAGGATCATTCAGGTGCTCAAACCCCTCCACCACTTAAGGTCCAGCTTAAGGTGGCAGTTCTAGGAGGAGTGATTTTAACTTAAAAGAAAATAAATAAATAAAAAATATGAAAAAACTGGGCCAAAATATCCATTTGCAATATATCATGATACATCTTTGTTGTGGTTCATCATATCGGAAATCATATCGGTTATAGAAAAACACTATACCTATGTTGTTGACAGCACAGACACATTTAAGGTTCATATAGATTTAAAATAAACAAGAAAAAGGAGACAATTAGTCCATAGATCATCCAAACAGTCTCTCCATCCCAATGGGCCCTCAACTCAGAGGTATAACGAGAGATAGTTTTGTTTAAAGTCACCTTTGGAGCCGATTGGTTTAAACAAAAGAGACCGATTTTTAAAACGCCTCTGCCATTGGCACTTTTCAGAAATATCTTACTCAATGTCTGACTGACTCATATTTAATCAATAACTTTAAGAAACTCAAACTTGTGCTTTTCTCTCATTCAGTTCATTCAGGGTAAGGTGTTGAAAAACGGTCAAATCACGCTGTCTCTCCAAAAATATCTTTCAAATCCACAAATTGTAATTATCGGATCTCTGCTCCGCATCTGCCCGGATCACACAGCGTATTATAATCCATATTTCAAACGCAACCTTTGGCCATGTTTCCTTGAGCCATTGCTGCTGTAAACCGCCGTGGCGCAGCAGTGACTGTGGTGATTAGTCTCGGGGGGGGGGGGGGGGGGGGGGATCGCGCTCCTCTGTGACAAATTGGCACCAGCTCATTAATTTCTTGAGCATGATGTGCCGAACCGCCTGCCCACACTCCACCCTCCACCCTCCACCCTCCACTTGCTGCTTGTCGCCAGATTTCATGTATGCAGTGTGACTCCGTGTCCCGGACGGTAAACAACAAGAGGGGCCAGGCCAGGCGCGTGGGGATTCTCATGTCCAGTTTAGATGACTTTGCCCTAAATTTAGAAAAACAGGTGAGTGCGACTAAAAACATGTTTTCTTTTTGCCTTTCAGACAATGAAGTGTTTGATAGAGGAGACTTGACAAAAAACAGCTGACCAGTAAATTTAATGATGAAATTACACTTTTTTTTTTATCCTTGTATCATCATAAAAAGTGCTTATGAATGTTTCTGCGCTATTCAAAAACTGACTTTAGAAGCACTAAGCAACATTGTACTCCAAGATTAACATACCAACAAATTATTTACTGTAACACTGCCGTCTCAACTATATTAAGATTGCCTGACAGTGTGTTTCCTCACTGTATTTCCTCATGCAGAAGAAGAAGAGGGAGAGAAGTGTGTCTTTGCGCACATATCCAGAGCCTGTCAGTGCTCTGAGCTGATCCATGATGCTGGCTGTGCTCACTCTGCTGCTGGGTCTCACTGCCTCTGCTGCCTCAGGTAAGAGCCAGCACACCCCCTTATCACCAACATTGTTTTTGACTGCGCACCCTGTTTGAATAATGCGTGATACCAAGTGTACCATTATTTATGAGCGGGTCTGACTGGTAATAGTTGCTTTGTTTTGACCTTTCAACCTTCCATTGCCACAAATGAGAAGCAAGACACACCATATGACGTTTCGGCTGGCTCTTGTGATTAACACTATTGTTTGCCTTTTTCCACTTCCACAGTCTTCAGATGTCACCTGCAAAACCGTTTAATCTCAATTTGAAGCCTTTGTTTTATGTAACTAATGGAGGCGCTGGGGTAATTAGCCTCAATTGGTTTTGCCTTGAAATGAACAGGGTGTAATTGGGGTCATATTGGGGCTGACTGAGCGGCTTATTGTGAAGAGGAACAATTTCCGATAATGGACATATCTAGTTAAAGAAATGCTGAGTGTTTAGTTAATCAGGGTCAGGCTCTGTTGTTTTACGTGTTATGATTGCAGAAAGTGCTTAATGCTTATTCTCAGATTTCTATAGGGGCATGAGTGAAAACAAAACCAAAATCTACTAAAGATAAGAGGCCGAACACACGATTTGTGTTATAAAAAGATCTCTGTTCTTTGTCCATAAAAATAACTCGTCTGTGCCTTCAAGTGGGAGCAGCCTCACCCTAAAATATCGATTATTTAAGGATACTAACCAAGATTAGAAGTGTTTAGATACCAAATGTTGCCTGTGCTGTGTGTAGTATTGTATGAACATGACATGCACTGCCAAGATATAAATTATGAAAACATTTTACCGTACAGCTGACAGTAGTTAAAAACAAACACAAAAAACTGTATTGAGTTGGATCAAAAGCACTGATTTTCAAAACCACAGTGTAAAATTGCTCTACATTTTGGTTTTGGCCCAGACAGAAGTGTGAAATGGAGGAAGAATAGGGAAATTTGGCAAAATTTTAGAGAAGTGACTCAAACACTGAGGAGGCTTGTTTTCTTGCATATGTGCAGAGATTAATCACTAGCCCGGTGGTTCTGAAACTATCTTTACCCTCCAATAAAAAATGTAGCCAGATCTACACCTGGTCAATAACTGGAAGTCAAGTGTAAATTTGGGCTAAATTTAAGTCTTTCTGAAATAGGACTAACCCAAGTAACATTATCTTTAAATCATGAAGTAACTCAAAGTCTAAAACTTCCCGCTTGTACCATTGAGACTGAGAAACACTGAACTTACTTGGCTTTCCATTCACCCAAATATTTCTCGTTTTGTATAGTGGGTTTAAACATAGGCCAGTCCGTGTCCCGAGTCAAATCATGGACCAAGTTCACGGACAAAGGCTTTCACCGTAAAAGTTAAGACTCAAAAAACTCAATTCAGTGCCTCCAGTAGTGAGTGAAAAGTTGTACCTTTACCAAAATCACAGAATGAATGGATGCTTTACATTGTTTTCCAACATTTATGTTCTCAGGGTAGTGCATGTGTCATGGTTGTGCATTTGGGGCGCTGTAGCTCAGGTGTTCCCCCTCAGTCTTACTTATCCTTGGGTAAGACACTTAGACCACCCTGCCCTGAGTGTCTAAGTACATTGTTGCATGAATGTCAGTGTGAATGGGGCAATGGTTCCTTCGTAGAGGTAAAAAAGCACTTTATTAATGTGACCCTTCATCATTTGACATTATATTTCAGTGGAGTGGAGGCGGCCATTGATTAAGTTTAACTCCAAAGTCCTGACACGTCCCGAGGTGGTGGTGAAGGCGGGCACTCCTCTGGACCTAAAGTGCGAGGGCGATGGGCCGGTGAACTGGAGGCCGCGGCTGCCCAAGCACAGGCGCTACATCTCCAAACTGAGCAGGGGCGTCCGGACGCTGAGAGTGGAGCGCCCCTCTGGGGAGTTCACCGGGACATACACCTGCTACTACATCAGCGGGTCACAGCATCGCGAGCTCACGGCCTCCGTGCACGTCTATGTCAGAGGTGGGATGAACGAAGAGCAGGTCCATGGAAGGATTCTCTTTAATGCACTATCGCTTTTAGATGGTAGAGCCTCAGTTTCACCTTTTCTAAGTTTCTGAATGAATTTCCGTCTGTCTAACACTGTGTTGGACGATCTTCTCATCTGATCTCTTCTGATACAGTTTGATTGAGACCCACTAACCTATTCAGTAATAATCTATTACTACCAATCTTTAAAAAGAAAACATTTGATCACTTTCTATAAGAATCTCCTATTTACTATTTACTCCTATTCACTCGTCATTCCACGGTCTCATTGCAGATCCTAACCGGGTGTTCTGGACCAGCAGCATGTCTCTTCGCGTTGTCAAAAAGGAGGGCGAGGACTTCATGCTGCCCTGTCTCCTGACCGACCCCTCGGCCACTGACGTCGGACTCCGCATGGACAACGGCACCACTGTCCCGCCAGGAATGAACTACACCGTGTACAGGCATCGTGGCATTCTCATCCACGACCTCCAGCCCAGCTTCAACGCAGACTACGTGTGTTCGGCCAGAGTCAACGGAGTGGAGCGGACGTCCAAAGCTTTTTCCATCAACGTGATTCAGAGTAAGACAGAGCTCACTGGTTGTATTCAGATTGTAGAAGGTGGATGGGGTCACGAGCCAGAATCCCTGTCCACATGTTGATGAGAGCAATAGAAAGTTGTGATGTCTTCTTCGGTTACAGTTCATCTACAATGTGACTTCTGTCCCTGTGTAGAGCTTCGGTTCCCTCCATATGTCTTCCTGGACACTGACGAATACATCCGCATCGTTGGGGAAGAACTGAAGATCCGCTGCACCACCCACAACCCCAACTTCAACTACAACGTGACCTGGAAATACACCACTAAAACAGTCAGTACGATGCACGCTGCTTGCTATAATATCAAATTCCCTGTAAGGATTTTCTCCGCTTGTCTTCAGAAGCCGATTATTGAGGAGAAGGTTAGATCAAGCGGAGAAAACAGATTGGACATACAAAGTATCCTGACCATTCCTGCGGTGGACCTCGCTGACACTGGGAATATTTCTTGTATCGGCACCAATGAAGCCGGAGTAAACAGCACAACGACGTACCTGCTAGTGATAGGTAAGCAGTAAAGTATTAATACGCTGTAGATCAAGCTTAATGTGTATGTTTTTCTGTAGAAAAGCCCTACATTCGGCTTCAGCCCCAGCTCTCCCCTAAACTGGCCCACCGGGGTTTGTCCGTGGAGGTGAATGAAGGAGAAGACTTGGAGCTCAGTGTGGTGGTGGAGGCGTACCCTCACATCACAGAGCACAAGTGGGTCACGCCAACCTCCCCCAATACATCAACACAGGAGTACAAGTTCATACGATACAACAACAGGTAAATCAGCAATGTCCACACTACATCTCCAGACAAATTGTTACAGAAATGACCAAAAATATCCTTCAGAAGATATACTTTACTTCAGATCCCAATGAAAATGGTGCAAAACTGAACTGGTTTAGACCCTGGTTTAGTCTTGGGTAAAAAGTCATCTGATAAAGCCTTACATGTGAGGCAGTCTGCAAAGAGAGAGGGAACTAATTTGACATCCCGCACTGAGCACGCATTTTTCTCCTTATGCCTATGGGCCCCTCAACATGCTGGGCCCCTAGGCTTAGCCCTTGTATAAATCCGGCCCTGTCCCACCCTTTGAATAAACACTTCCACTGGTGATGCACTCAAACTGTTTGGATTAAAGCTTCTTCTTCTTCTTCTTCTTCTTCTTCTTCTTCTTCTTCTTCTTCTTCTTCTTCTTCTTCTTCTTCTTCTTCTTCTTCTTCTTCTTCTTCTTCTTCTTCTTCTTCTTCTTCTTCTTCTTCTTCTTCTATTAATATTAATATTAATATTAATATTAATATTTAGGCCCGAGCGGCCTGGCAGGGCTCGGGCCTATTGTAATTGTACGGCAGTGCGCGTGATCTGGCGCCGAAGGCGCATTTCTTGCCTTTGCTCTTTTATAAACTCGACCAAGGGTGGTAGCGTTATTTTAACCATGTACGGCGCGGCAGCGCCCCCCGGTTGTTGCGGTGGCGTGCGACGGCGTGCGCCAACCGGCCAGCGCTGCTCGCGAGGGCCTCTAAATGCCGCTTGCGGCTTTAATTATATTTATATTTATATTTCTACGTCTGTTTGCGGTGGCAGATATCATGCAAGTCTACAACTCAAAAGAATGAATGCCCAGGAGCAGGGACACTACACGTTCTACGCTGAGAACAACTTGGCCAATGCATCCATCACATTTCAAGTCCAAATGTATCGTAAGTAAGAACTTTGTGTATAATTCAAAAACTGTTGTGACAGAGAGTTGATATGATTGTCCTGTTGTGTCACAGAGAGGCCCATCGCTGTGGTCAGATGGGAAAATGTTACCACCCTCACGTGCACCTCTTTCGGATACCCCGCCCCAAGGATCATCTGGTACCAGTGCTTTGGGATCAGGCCCACGTGAGTAATGTTTTTTCGACGTTAAATTGAAATATTTGACTCACTGTATGCCTATTATTTGGACCTTAGACTTAGATGAATATTTTCTTCAATGAGCTTTTACTAAATATTCCTGCGTGCTTATTCTGCTTATCATCATTCTGCAATTATCACATGGATAGGCTATTGAGTCTATTTGGAGCAGGACAATCCTCCTTTGTACAGAAAAAAGGCTCATAGTATGACATCACATCACATCAAAAAGCTCAAGATAAAAGCTATGTGCCTTAACAGTATCAAATAAAATATGTTATTTGATGGGATATGATCACATTACTGAACACCGAGTTCTGTTATAGAGCTAAAATAAAGCGAGTGAGGCTTTTTAAGAGGAAGAGATGTTTATAACTACGTTAGACTTGTTTTGGTCCTATTAGATTACTGTTATTGATTTATTGAACTGTTTTTATTCTCTGTCTTGAGTTTCCAAGGCGTTCAACTTGTCAAACACTTTATGATTTGGGAGAGAGATTTAGAGAGAGTTTTTTATTCATAATATTATTAGAAACAGCCCTGTGACTACATCAGTAGGCTGTGTCCTGGTCGTGTCAGGTCACTGCTGTAGTTTTTATTGGTGTGAGAGTAATGTAAAGTTATATTGAAAAGATTAATGACGCATTACAAGCCTGTGTCAACAAGTTTCTCAAAGCCTTTACTCCATACACGGTGGTCGTAAGATACTACTGTAGCCACAGTCACCCTGAGGCAGACAGATGGAAGCGAGACTGCTAATCTATGCCATCAGTTCCTCTGACCACCACAAACCATTCACTCACACATTTTTCCAATCTCGTTTTTTGTACGACTCGCTATAACATCTGAGCCACTGTCAGATGTTTAAGTCTGATGTTAAAGACAAACATTTTTGAGCAAAATGGAAAATCACTCTTCATATATTTATCTGGTATATCTCCAAACATTATCAACAAAGCTATCCGGAACTTTGATTTAATTTAGTCTGAAGGAATCAGATTATTAGCACAAATGCAATAGATTTGTATATTATGAACAGGAGGCTGAAGATTATGTTATTTTTCTTTTGTTCATTCATTTTGTTTCATAATCTGTGCTAAAGGCATATTATAAGTCCCTCATTGATGTCAGTATGTTTGTACTCTGTTGCCACCAAACAGGTGCAAGGAGAACAACACAGGCACCCAGATGCCCATCCCGCTGCAGGCGCCCACAGTGGAGGTGCAGAGGGAGGAGTATGGGGCGGTGGAGGTGGAGAGCGTCCTCACCGTGGGACCGTCCAGTCGCAGGATGACCGTGGAGTGCGTGGCTTTCAACGTGGTGGGAGTGAGCAGCGACACGTTTGCCATGGAAGTGTCCGGTGAGGCAGCGATGGTGTTTCTTCCGCTCCTTTTTGTCGCTGCAGTGACTGACTTTATGCTGATGTGAAATTGTGTTTCCCGTGATCAGATAAGCTGTTCACGTCCACTCTGTTCGGAGCGGGAGGAGTTCTGTCTGTGCTTCTTCTCCTCCTGATATTCCTCCTTTACAAATATAAACAGGTACGGTGGAAAATAGAAGTCGGTTTGTGATGTTTTCCAGAGATACAAGCTTATTATTATTATTTTTCATTTTTTATTTTTTTCAGAAACCGAGATATGAAATCCGATGGAAGATCATAGAGGCCAGTGATGGGAACAATTACACCTTTATTGATCCAACACAGCTACCGTACAACGAGAAGTGGGAGTTTCCACGAGACAAGCTCAAGCTAGGTAGAGAAAAGGCCTTTTTCAGAATACATTTTTTTTAATTTTATTTTTTTACATTCTGTTATTTAAAAAAATTAACAGTCCAGTACAGTAAAAATAATTAAATAAATAACCAAATGATATGATATATATTCTCCCAATAAACCCTTTCATTGTTGGGGTTAGCTGGAGGCAGAAATCTATTTCCATTGTAGCTGTTGCCATAGTAATGATAAACAAATGTCTAACTGTTTTTGGAAATATCAGATAAACCTTATTTTATCGTCTTAAATTACTCTTGTTCTTGCACCTTAAGCCACAACAGGATCACATCATTTAGTTGTAGTTTTACACTTATAATCGCTAGTTTTAGTTTAATCTTTATTTCTTTTGATCACTTCCTGCCTTCAGCTGATGATGTCACTGATGATGTAAGCAGCGAAAGGGTCAATACAGATCCAAAAATTAATCAAAGCCAACAATGTACATACACAACATTGTTTTACTAAGTTGGTGGGGTCCAAGTTTTAACCCCCGCCTTCACCAAGTGTGTTTTCTCCAGTTCAGCTTTACCCTAATCAAAAAGCTCACAGCCTCATTTGAAAGCTAAGACCTATGTGTTGCTTTTTTGTTGTCCACATATTCATCATTGTGTCACTTTTCTGTTGCTGTTTTGTTGCATTTTGTCACTTCTTCGGCACTTTTTGTGTCACTTTTCTGTTGCTCATTTATGATTTATTTTTTTATTTTTTTGGTCACGTTTCTGTCGCTCTCTTGTTGCATTTTCATCCTCATTTATGTCTCATTTTTGTCGCTATTTTGACCCTTTTTTCGAGAAGCTTTTAGATTAGGGTAAAGCCAAACTGGAGAAAATGTGGATGGGAGTTAAGAGGTTCATTAACATTTTGCCAAACCTTTCTACAAATACCCCATGCTGACCATTGATAAAAAATCTCAGCTTTTCCAAAGTAATGCTCTGTGCTCTCCATAGTCTCAGATCCGCCACCTTTGCAGCTGTTAGCATACAATTCCATTGACTAATATTAGCTAAAAACTGTACAAAAAATAGCTGTGGAACAACTCTGTTAGCTGCTATTGTTTGAACAATAACTCCAGTATTTTAACTTTTAAAATCTCCATTAGTTTACAATTGCTTCTAATCCCATAATGCTTAGCGATATGACGTCACATTCCCCAACTCTACAGAACCATAAAACAGATTAATAATTTTAATTTATTCCTTTTTTTTCAAATGTTAACCTTTTTTTTTTTCATTTGCTCCAATTTGGACCCTTGTTTTTTTTTCAATTTTTTTGCTAACCGTTAGCATTAGCCCGATGCTAACATGTAGCATCAAGTTAGCATTCTCCGTTATTTATGCATTTATGGGCTGTTGAACCACTTTGCTCCTCTCCATGTCTTTGTATCTTTATTTAGTAGAAACCTATATTCATAATTCAAAATTTGCTAAAGCAGTTTTTGAATAATTAGAGAAAGTTTAGATTTATCTCCAAATTGTTTTCCCCCTTAATAGGTAGCGTTCACGATTTCGAATGTGATGATGTCATAATGTCAGATGGAGGGCAGGGCCAATGCAACTCTATGGGAGAAATGCAGTTTTTGGAAGAAATCTCCAAAACGAAAATTGACAAATGTTTTTCCTCTTCAGTATTTGATCGTGAGTGGATTCACAAACCTGTGATATTATTTTTTTGTCTGAAAGTCCTTTCTATTGGACAACATCATGGTCATGTTTTCGCATATTGTCACCACTTTTTGACATTTTTTAGAGATAATAATTGGACATTAGTTCATATGTGCCGACAGAGGAGACGATGAACTTTGTGACAGTTTTTGTTTCATGTGGATTCCTCCAGTAATGACTGAGATATGAGCCAAAAAACAAAGACATAAAAATATGCATTTTGTCAGTTACCACAGTTACCATAGTTACCGTCAGTTGCCCTCCACCTCAATGTTAAACTATAGGCTCTTTAGAATGTTGTGATGTCACGTGAACGCTACCTATTGTTTTCAAGCATGACCATATATGGGCGATTCCAGAGATGCCGTCTGTATCTATACCTAATAGATCCATGATCTATACAGACATTTAGTAGAATACCATTATTTTTTTCTGTACATTGAAACAGTCATAAGTAGTTACTAACTGAAGTTATTTATGGCTACCTTTTTTTCTGCGTGGAATGACGAACATCTACTTCTTGTTTTGTGAGCAGGAAAGATCCTTGGCGCCGGTGCTTTTGGAAAAGTCGTTGAAGCCACAGCCTTTGGTCTGGGAAAAGAGGACAATGTGACACGAGTGGCTGTGAAAATGCTAAAAGGTGAACTTCTCTCCCAAAGTTTCTTGTCATTAGATGGTCCTGCTTCAACAGGAATTTTCACAGTCGTGTGGTGTGTGTTTTTTGGTCTATCTTTAGCCAGTGCTCACTCGGATGAAAGGGAAGCTCTAATGTCTGAACTGAAGATCCTGAGCCATTTGGGACACCACAAAAACATTGTCAATCTGCTCGGTGCATGCACGTATGGAGGTAACACACGACTATAACCTTTCCTTTTGCACGCCATTAAAGCCATAGTAATGTTTTCTGTTTCTCCTCAGGACCAGTGCTTGTGATAACAGAGTACTGCAGTCTCGGTGACCTCCTGAACTTCCTGCGGCAGAAGGCAGAGTGTTTCATGAACTTTGTGATGAACATGCCTCAGATTATGGAGAGCGACTATAAGAATGTCTGCCTCCAGAAACATTTCATCCGGAGGTAATTTTTTTCTTTAATTATATTGCCTTTTACACACCTGTACCAGGATTTTTTTTTGTCACCTATGCAACTTTATTCATTATATAGAACCATAAAACAGATATAATAATGTCAAGTAACTTTCCGTAGTGCTGTCTCAGGTGCTACATTGGTATTTTTTCCTGGTAAACATTCCAACCTTTCCTTCTTTTCAAACATTACGCATGCGTTTCCAATGACATCACGCATAGTTCTGGCGGCCATTTTGAATACCGAAGTAGCATTATGCAGCACTACAACATGTAAGAATATCTCTACTGAAGAAATGAACATGAAAGACAACTGACTGACAGTGGCATTTTTATATAGCCTACTCGTAATTATTGCTCAAGAAGAAAACAGTTAAAACACGGCCCCAGAGACTCACTTTTATGTCTGTCGAGCTACAGCAGGATTTACCAAAGATCTGCTTCACTCCTCAGACTAAATTAAACAGGAAACAGAAAACCTTTCTCTGTGATTTTTACAGTTTGTCATGTCAACAGTCAGTGTTTAAGCTGCTCAAGACGTTAGCATGCTACCGGTTAGCAACTGTCAACACGATAAACACATTTGTGGCTCACATCTATGAACACTTGTCACATGTTGTATTCAAGGTTTGGAGAGTGGTTCAGGGCTTTCTTTTGGAGAGGTTGGAGCTGAGCTGTTGAAGCTGAATGGTAATCTGTATGCTAGTGTCTTTAGCGGCTTAAACACTGACTCACTGGTTTCTTCACATACACGTGCGTCTCTGGGGCTGTGTTTTAACTGTTTTCTTCTTGAGCAATGCTTACAATTACACAAAAATGCCACTGCCAATCAGTTGTCTTCAGAGATATTGTTACATGTTGTAGTCCTGCATAATACTACTTCGGTATTCAAAATGGCCGCCATAACAACAAAAGTCACATGACTGAAAGGCATGTATACAAATTGTTACTGATTTCTGACAGTGACAGTGGAATCTCGAGTGTGTCTTCAGACAGCTACTTAGAAATGAGACCGGCCCAGCTTCCAAACACGGGGCTAGCTCAAGGTAATGTTCCCCTATAAATAAATAAATAAATAAATCCAAATGTATTTATTAGTTTCCTTTGCCTAACGTAACGCTTGTACTATTTCCAAATACAGTGAACGAAACGAACATTGATTGGTCGCTTGACATCGACGACTTGCTCAGGTTTTCGCTCCAGGTGGCCCAGGGTTTGGAGTTCCTCGCCAGCAAAAACGTGAGTACGCTGAGGAAAGGTTAGGTTAGGTTACTTTGTTTATATCCTTGGATAAATTCGTCTTACAATTCTGAGAACTAGCCATTAGTTCTCAGAAGTCATCAACATTAAAACACATTATACAAAGATAAAACATCACACATATTGAAATATAAAGCTTGTAAGTGCCCCAGATACTAACAGGATGTGCCTTTGGCACAGATACAACTGAACCACTGGACAGTAACCAAGATAAAAAGCCGTGTCAGGGGCAATTAGATCGCTACTTGTTCATCAAGGAAAGGGCAGTGGGAACAAAAGTTTTCTTAAAACGGTTCGTATGGCTTGTAGGCATCAAAAACCTATGCCCAGATGGAAGCAATCAAAACTCTGAATGCAAAGTATGCTCATTGTCTTTTATGATGCTTCGTGCCATCCTCTCTAATTGTTTATCATGCAGAAAGTCCAAACTGGTCTGAGGCTGGCCGATGACTTTACTTGACCAGCTGATTCAGGGCGTTTTTGTTTCTAACAGAGGAGCTCCCATACCACGCCATACCATTAGTTTGTTTAAGATCTGGAGTGCAGGGGTGGAAAGAGATTGGCATACAGTGTAACCCGGATTATGCGCTATAAGAACTGTTTTTCTATTTTGGGATGAAAGAGGGCTTTATATCAAGTGTTAATGAGGGATGGATAATTTGAAGCTGGGGGTTTTTCCCTTTGAATTCTTTATGTCCTAGTAGTATCAGAGCTGAGAGGCACATTTTTTTTCTCATTGATGTTTTGCTTGTGGCTGAAGTGCATTCACAGAGACGTGGCAGCCAGGAATGTCCTTCTAACTGACCGCAGAGAGGCCAAAATCTGTGACTTTGGACTGGCACGCGACATTATGAACGACTCCAACTACGTAGTCAAAGGAAATGTAAGTTCACTTAAAGAAAGAGAGCTTCAGTCAGAAAATTGTTTTGATTGAGCTTTAGTGTATTTCTTTTACAGGCACGATTACCGGTGAAGTGGATGGCCCCAGAAAGTATTTTCGATTGTGTCTACACTGTTCAGAGTGACGTGTGGTCCTATGGCATCCTCCTATGGGAAATCTTCTCACTAGGTCAGAAAGTGAATACGATAAACTGTGACTTGCTTTGATTTGCAAGTTCTTCATTTGTAAAAACATTTAATCACTTGTTAATCATTTGTAAGCACCTAAATAGATGCTGTATGGTAATAACACTGTGCGCCATCCCATGTCAATTTAGTCGACTTTTCATTTATAATATTCATTATAATCATGTTTAATCAAGGTCGTCTGCTTCATGGAGCTGCTCCCACATGAACAAAGCAAGTCAATAGAAGTTTGGATGATTTTAGTCTCTCTTTTTCATTTTTATTTAGTCTTCTTTTAGTCATAGTTTTAGTCTCATGAAAATGAAAACATTTCTTTTTTGCCGTTTTTTTTGTCATGTTTCTGTTGGTTTTTCATAGATTTTTTCCGTTGCTTTGTTTTCATGTTTTCATCACGTTTTTGTCACTTTTTTGCTGCATTATTGTTGCTTTTCCAGCAAATTTTTGTTGTTTTTTTCATCCTCGTTTTTGTCAGTATTTTGTTGGTTTTCTTTTAAGCTTTTAGATTTGGGTAAAGCTCTGTTAAGGCGGGGGTAAGAGTGCAGTGGCCCTTCTGTGCTCTATCAGAATGGACATGTTTCATTGCTTTAATGTTTGTACAGTCCAGTTGGGCTATGCAAAAACATTGATTGATTGATTGAGGAGAGCAACATTGTCTTTTAGTGTCTGAGCAAAAGGGTTAATCACGGTTATTGTGCTTATAAATTAATTACAAATGATGACAAATGATTTGTAAAAGTCTTATAAAATTATGAAGAATCTACCAAAGCTTTTTAAATGCTTGATAATGTCTAGTTGTTTTAAAGTGTTACCCAGTTTATTTTGGAGTTTTCATAATTGGCTCACAGTACATTCTTCTGATCAGGCAAGAGTCCGTATCCCAGTATTGCAGTGGACTCCAGGTTCTACAAAATGGTGAAGCGTGGATACCAGATGGCCCAGCCAGACTTTGCTCCACCCGAGATGTAAGTCACAAAGACAATTCTCAAAACGATTACAAACATTACTTACTGTTCTTTTTAATTCTATGGTTATATAAAGTGAGTTTCAGCTGCCCCCTCACTGTGTACTGCAGCCCCGAATGTAGATATAAAAGGTTTTGAGTGGTCTATGTATGTGTGTGTGTGTGTGTGTGGCGATTCGCGGTGGCTGTCACACCAGCAGACATAGAGTGCGAGTGTGGAGAACCGGGCCAGGATCTTAGTGAGGGCCTAATCATCTGTTGTTCTGCTCTGAGTCAGGCCACGGTTCTGCCTGTTAGCCACATGATCTTGCAGCTAGGGGGCCGTGTAACTGCTTTTTCACGCTGGCAAGATGGGACTGGAGGGGGCTTCTGTGTCTCTGAACAGGTCTCTCTTGTCCAAACTGCGTCAAAGAAGAGTCTTATCTGTCCATTTAGGATAAATGGAACAGTGACGTTTTTTGCTTTTCATGGCTAAACTGTAGATCGCCCTCTGTCTTCCAGCTATATGATTATGAAGATGTGCTGGAATCTTGAACCGACGGAGCGTCCCACATTCAACAAGATCAGCTCGATGATAGAGAGATTATTGGGCGGCCCCACGGGACAGGGCCAACAAGAGCAGGAGCAGGTGAGTTTGTTGCACCAAAACAAAGCAGCAGAGGGTCATGTGATTGTGCAGAGTTTTTTTTCCTTTTAAGCACCCACAGACGCAACTCATTGTAGCACTGTCAGAGAGATTAAAGGTTATCTTTAGACGTCATCTCTGTAACGTATTGTATTCATACAGCTAATTTAAGAGCCAAGTTCCATCGCATATAGAGTTGTGCAAAATATTATGTGTGGATAACAGCTCTGTTTCTAAAATATCATTCAGTCTTCATGGGAGCATAAAGACTTCTGGGTATCCTCGATCAACATATTTTTAATGTAGACAATTCTGGCTTCCTGATTTTTACTCTTTATTGTTTTGTTAATTAACCTTAACTTAATTAACTTTGCAGATGCCACGACACTTCATTGGCCAAAATCACACCAATAAATACCTTACAATAAATAAAAATGTTACACTTTTATGTTTGGTCTGTAGAGTTCAATTCCACTGTTACCATGGAGATCTGCCATAGATACAGACGGCATCTTGTCAAAGAAGGGGGTGTGGCTTCGCCGAGGGGGAAAATAGAATCTTTAGAGAAACACAATTTTCTACTCTTTTTTGCCATTTTCTGGTGGAATATCAACGTATTTATCACATACAAATAAAGTCAAGTCCAAATCAGGCCCATATGGATATTTTCTCACAGCAGATTGTGCAGTAGAAGTGAAAAAATGGCAGTTGTAGCAAGCGCTAGCTAACCGTTAACATTAGCCCGATGCTAACATGTAGCATCAAGTTAGCGTTCTCCGTTATTCATGTATTTATGGGCTGTTGAGCCACTTTGCTCCTCCCCATGTCTTTGTATCATTATTTAGTAGAAACTATGTTCATATTTCAGCATTTGTCAAAGTAGTTTTTGAATAATAGAGACAATTTTCATTTTTTCAAAATTGTTTTCCCCCTTAACTGTTTTCAAAAATGACCATATATGGGCGATTCCAGAGATGCCGTCTGTATAACATTAGCAAAAAACAGTATAAGGTGTTACGCAAAAAGCTGTGGAACAACTCCAGCTGCTGAGTATTTAAATGTGAACAAAAAGTATTATACCTTTTAAAATCTCCATGAATGTATTATTGCTACTAATCCCATGATGCTAAACGGTAGGTATGACATCACCTTCCCGAACTCTATTGTTTTTTGGTTAAAATGTTTTTTGGTTATCCAAAAAACATTTTATGGAATTAAAGCAGAAGAATTAAGAATTAATTAGGATTAGGGTTTTTAATTGAAAATTATAAATAATTAGTTTCAGGCACTTTGAATAAGTTATTTTTATGGTGGTTTCTGCCTTTTGTATGAAATATTATGATAATCAATATTACAAAACAAGGAAAAGTTCAACATACATTTGAATATGACTAATTTTTTCTTTGTAATACTCTTTAAATGTTTGAAAATCCAGAAATCCTTTTGTACACAGAAACTGTCGCTCACTTCCTGTCTAACTTTGTCCACATCAGTGTTAATTTCGTCGACTAAAATATTTAGTCTTAATTTTAGTCAAAGACTAAAATTGGACTAAAACTAAATTAAAAGTTGTTCATGGGACTAAAACTATGACAAAATGTCCAGATATTTTAGTCGACTAAAATAAGACTAAATAAAAATGAAAGGGAGAGACTAAAATCATCCAAACTTCTATTGACCGTCTGAAAGAGCCTCAGATCATGTAAATTCTCTGCCAAAGGATCAACTCTGAGCTTTGTTCATGTGGAGCAGCTCCATGAAGCAGAGGAACAAGATTAAATATGATTATAATGAATATTATCAATGCAAAGTCGACTAAATTTGTCTTAAATTTAGTCGACTAAATTTACTTGCAATTTTAGTCGACTAAAACTAGACTAAAATTGAAAAGTTTTTTTTGACTAAATCTTGACTAAAATTAAATTACATTTTAGTCAAAAGACTAAGACTAAAATAAAATATGCTGTCAAAATTAACACTGGTCCACATGCACCTCGAGCTGATGAACTCTGTCTCTTCACAGCTAATCTACCAGAACGTGCCGCAGCCGCCGCAGCAGCCGGGGCAGGTCAGGGAGGGTGAGGAGTGTGACCAGTCCAAATGCTGCTGTGAAGGGCCCTGTGACCTGTCTTGTGACCGTGAGGAAGAGGAGCAGCCCCTGATGAAGACCAACAACTACCAGTTTTGTTGAAAAATAAACAAAAACAACACGTAAAAAAAAAAACCCTCACCTCCTATCACCGCGGCAGACTGATACTAGTAAACTAAACCGAGCTCCTGGAAGGCTGAGGCAAATACTCTTGGGACAGCGTGTTGTCCTCCACAGCTAATTGTCACCGGTCATGCGTGTTTGCCAGACAGTCCAGCAGCTGCAAGAAAGCATGTGATCTGCTTCTCGAGAGACCATGACTGGAAATGGACAAGTTTTGCATAGACTTGTGACATGAAAGGAAATAAGTATGTCAACAATGCAAAGAAATCGAAGCCATAGCCAATAATGGACTCCATATTTCTGTTCGTTTGTGCCGTTTCACCTTATGTTGCCTTTGTGTTGTGTATGAAAGCTCCTAGTCATGGATTTTGCGGGTTGTGTCAGCAGGTTTACTTCTGTTTCAACAGATTTCAATGTTGTTTTCGCAGAGAAAGGAAGCTCTCAAATCTCTCTATGGGACCCATTCATTTCGCTGTACTGTGTGCTCCTTTCTCGGGTCACCTAAATGAAAGTCCGAAACAGTGCGAGTGTTTCTCTCCAAGTGTAATGTGCTAAATCGAGCGTGGAGAGAGCAGAGAATGGCCATGTTGTTTTCCTGCTCTGTGTTGTGGACACACTTACAGTAACTGTCAGTCGGAGGCAACATGTGATTGCTCCACTTCAGTTTATGGGATTAATTTACAAAGTGTGTTCAGTGCGTGTGTCTGAATGTTTGACAATGTGAAGATTCCTAAATACTGCTCATGAATGTGTTGATAAATGTAGTGGTCAGCATACACTGCCAGCTAGATGATGGTCTTATTTATAAGCTACGGTGATTTGAGTGAGTGTGCTTGCATCTGAATGTCTAATAATGTACATAATACCTTAAGATGTAAAGCCAGAATAATCTTTATTTTATCTCAAATGTTGCAGAGTACATATTAGAACAACAGCGTTTCATTATGCTTGACGGGTTTTAAACAAGCCGGACAATCATTGCAAAATAAAGTTTCATGACCTGAAAATAAGAGACTTGCTTTTGATTGATGCTACAATTAAATATGAAGGCACACTTTAAGAATCAGAATCAGAATCGTTTTTATTGCCATTGTTTGTAAACAGGTTCACAAACTAGGAATTTTTCTTGGTGAGTCGTGCGACATTAAACATAAAAACATATAACACAGAGTTTAGATAAAAATAAGCTATAAACTTTAAACTATAAAGCTTTAGGGGCATGCATAAGAATATTAAAATAAATAAGGTAAAAATAAGAGGTAAAATATGGTAGACAACAACAATTTACATAGAATAACGGGATTGTATTTATATATGGTGCATTAAGTGATAAAGTGATATAAAGTGATAAGTGGTGCAGTGGATCTAAGTGCGGACATGCCCCATAGTGCAATAGAGCAGATTATAGTCTGTACTGAGTTATTAGGTCTCTTTATCATTGATAGACCGTAGCCTCCTGCCTGAGGGGAGAGGGGTGAATAGTCCGTGTCCAGGGTGAGAAGGGTCAGCAGTGATCCGACCCACAGGCCTCCGGGTCCTGGAGCTGAACAGGACTTGGAGAGATGGAGCTCAGAGCGGATTGAGGTCCTGGGTGATGGTGGTGCCCAGGAAACGGAAGGAGTCCACATTGGAGATGGGGGTGGGAGAGTCTGTCAGGGCGAGGGGGGAGTCCACGATCATCTCCACTGTCTTCTGGGCGTTCAACTCCAGAAGACCAAAATAAGGAGCAGAAGACCAGTTGTTCTATTCACACGGGACTGTCCAAAATTAATGAGAAATGACATCAGGAAGGACAACTTGCTTAAAATAATGTCAAATAAAATATGAAAATCGCTGTATGTTACAAAATATGAACTGTATGAGGCTCACTTCCTCTTACATTTTCCCACAATGTCTGTCACTGTTGCACAATTCTAACAAACTTGAGGAAGTACTTAAAAAAGGTCGCGGGACTTTTACAGTTCAGTGTTATTTTTGCATCATGAACAATTGTGTGTTTCCTGGTTTTTATCCTAATTATTCAGCTCGCTCCGTGAAACATTGATTGCTGCATAATATCCGTCTTCTGGTTTGATTCCGCAGGAAATAAATTGGTTTCATTAATTATCAAATGAATTATAACATGTCTCCAGGGTAGTGTTCAGTGTTGTATTGTCTGTTTTTGGAAATGCTACACAGACAAGAAATCATCTTCTTATGCAGTTTGCATGGAGGGGCATTTGGAATAAAAATGTAGCTTTAGTAGTTAATTTCAACAACTAACAACAATTGATCAATCTCACTGTTAATTTGAGAAGATTTGGCTTTAATCAGAGACAATAATGTGATTGCAAATGCACTTTTCCCCGAACAAAGCAAATCAATGTAAACAAAATGTTCAAATTCAACACAAAAGACAATATATGGATTCGTTTATTTATAGTACAAATAGCAGACGTTAACATGCATTTGAACAGTGCTGCAGCTGACCACCAGGGGTCACTATTTCACCACATAGTCATTAAGCCACACGTAGCAAAGGCCACAACATGATTCAATACTGCATTTTCTGTATTCAAAACAGCGATTAGTCCAAAGGCATGAGGCGCGCATATCTAAAAGCAATATCTCATAAAAGAATAAATAATGAAATCACAATACTCGAGTATCTGCCGTCAGGGGAGACTTGCATAACTTACAATCTTTGTGTAAAAACAAAACGTTTTTAGCTTAATGGCAATGGAGCTCAACAGCGCCGCATGGAAACCTGCTCTGGTTCTGGAAGAAAAGTTCCCATTCATGTGTTGAATGTTTGTATTTGATTAAAAAAAAAAGATTCATAGGAAAGACTCAAGAACACAAGCAGGAATTAGAATTTGTCAAATTATATATTCATATTTTTTTGTAAACGGGGGTGGGGATAAAAAAGAGCTACTTCATCCCACTCCCATTCGAGCATGACAATAAGTTCGATTATGTATCCCTTGTATTTAAGATTTAATTCATATGGAAACATAATGTACATATGGAAAATTGTATTAATGATCATTATCACCATTAACAACAGAAAAGTTAGAAAAGAGGTTTTTCCGTATCTTCAAGTATTTAATATTTCCTTTCATTTAAGATGATCACACTCTGGTCAGTAGTTACCAGTCTTCTTCTCCTTCTTACTACTTATTTTTTAAAGTCTATGGGGAAAAAAAGAAAGTGATTTTTTATTCCAAGACCAGAGCCGGCGTCTAGATGGGCTGGACTGCTCCATAGAGTCAAGTTTGCACCATTTTCACAACATTCATAATATTGTATTTGAAAATCAAGGGACACAATCTCTAAATTTCATACTTCAAGAAATAATCTATGTACTCTGTCACACCACTCTCAATTATGATTTAGATATCTTTTAAATAATTTGTACCTATGACATAATCTTTTTGAATTTCGACGCACTAACTCAGGCATTAAGCGGGGTAGTTTGGTCATTTAGTAAAAGAGGGCACAATAAACATTCACGTTTGCATTCAGCCGCTATGGTCAATGTCACTAATACATTCACTCCCAGTGCATTTGCCAACTATTTTGTTACCTTCTTGGCCACATACTGCTGTAGTGTTTAATCAGGTGGCACTAAAGGCTCTACTTCTACCTCCTCTTCCACGTGACTCTGGCCCTCCATGACTTCCTCCTCTTTCTGCGTGTCGATTTTTGCCACCCCGATTCTGTACAGGGCGTCCCGGATAACCACCTCTCCCGGTTGACAAGCCTGCAGCACCTGATTGATCTGCTGGTTCACGATGTCTCTGCTTGTTAGAAAATCCAGAAGGCGATTGTAGAGGTAGTAATGAGCCGTGTTACTGAAAACTACAGCTGGGTTTTCAGATGTCTTCTCTGTAGCGTCAGTGCTGTTCATTTCCTCAGTCTGTCTGTCTTTGCTTGTTCTAAATTCAGTCAAAAGGTCCGAGTAAGGCTCTAGGTCTTTGCACAGGAGCAAGGAGTGGTGCTGAATGGAAGGGGGGTCTTCTGAAGGGGTTTCTTCAGGAGGATGAAGCAGCCAGCGGGACACGGATCTGGTGATGGGATGGATGTGGTGGTTTTCATCCAAGTCGACGCTGTGCGGTTGGTCCTGTAGCTCAACGCAGGACACGAGCTGTATAACATCGTTTGAAAAAGAGCTAGTTCAGAAATGGAAAAAAACGTTTACAAGCTATATACATTAACCTCTTACCCCCTGCCTTAACAGAGCACATTTTCTCCAGATCGGCTTTATCCAAATCCAAAAGCTCCTTTACTGGAGAGCAACAGTGTAATGTCTCGTTTAAAACTAAGGCCTACAAAACTGATCCTAACTTTTTTGTTGCGTTGTCGACTCCTCCGCTCACGGTTCGGAGCATAAGCTCCTTTTCCGATTCGCTTATTGCGCTTATCCGTTCTGTGACATATTTGAAGTGTTCTTTGTTTTTTTTTATTGCTTGTTGCTCTTGTCACTCTTTTCTCACTTTTTTCTTTTTTGTTGCGTTGTTGGTGCTTTCCTGGCACGGTTTTGTCACGGTTTTGTGGCTTTTTCATCACTTCTTTGATGCTTTTCCGGCATGTTTTTGTCGCTTTTTTGTAACTTTTTCATCTCATTTTTGTTGCATTTTATGCTAACGCTTTTTTGTAGACACTTTTAGATTTGCATAATGCCAAACTGGAGAAAATGTCCTCGATTCAGGTGGGTGTTAAGGGATATTTCAGGATTTCCTAGTTATCCAGAGTGTTACTGGTACCTGGAGATTTTTTATTTGTAATTCATGCAGTTCTTATATTTGAAGAGCTACGTGGCGCTAGGCTAGTGCATTTCTATGGTATCAGCTAGCCTGCATTAAAAACTGACACACTCCACAGTGCACCTGAGGCAAATCACTGATAACATCAGACTGACCATATAAATGTTTGTGTCGATAGAATAATTTTTGGAATATAACTGACCTTGCATCACCTGAATGATCGCATTTTGAGGGCCTATTTTCTAGCAGATCACTCCGCTGCTGCATAGCTTATACAACCACGAAGCTGATTCTGCTCAAATGTAAGTTATTTTAAATGCAGAATGGTTAAAATTACTCTACAACAGCACATAAATCGGCATCTCTTGGGTTTGTCAGCTTGATGAGCAAAGGCATACGGTTAAATAACACCGTCATACTTGTGGTATAACCAACTAACCTCTGGATTTTCAAAGGGGTCACAGAAGCACCCTTGGTTCCTGCCCCACATCTGCGTCGCCAGGTCTGGGTACTGCATGTCAGCACATAGCGCCACCTGTTGGGCACAGTCACTGACATACACCGGAGCCCAATAGCGAGACGACAGCAGCAGGTCGACATGGTCCCGCGCGGTTTCTCTTTTGATCAGGCATTTAGAGCCACAAACCACCTACCACAGACACAAACAGAAACAGCAAACATTGATAAATACGTTAAACTGGCCTAATCTGTGAGCAGGCAGTTCGTACCTTATGAGGGCAGACTTTGGAAAGCTTGCCTGCAGTGAAGTGGGGGCTGGGCTCTGGCGCTGTGGTCAAACCGGTATGAACTTGTGTGTACAGGGACAACAGAGAGACCATCAGCTCTTCCTAACAAAAAACAACAGAGAAAGGAAACACTGGTTACATTAAGATTTTACACAGCCCCCACCAAATGGAATCAAACATTGTAAAATTAGACGATAAAAAGGCAAGGATAAATGCTATTAATAAACATGTCTTCATAGTTTGTCATCACAGGCCTGGACTGTAAACGCAGGAATTTGTGTGGGGAAAATATACAATACCGAAATATAATGCATATTCATCAAACGCATGGAAACGTGGAAGAAAGATTCTGATTCAGCTTCTTGTTCTTCAGATCAAGATCAATAAAGTGAGTTGGGGCCGCAGCTAACAGTTTACACTCAAGTACAACTTCCTTTGATTGAAAAAGGGAGGAGATGGTTATAATAGCAGCTTCATAAATGATCAAAAATTTTAAAAAAAATGTGGAGGAAAGCAACAACATTAGGCAAACTAATTAAATCAAATAAAACCCTATTATTCAGCTGACCTTGTTCATTTCCTGGGTGATGTCTGCCCCGCATTTATGAAGTATTGTTCTCAACTCTTCTTCACTGTGTTCTTCCAGTTTATCCAGTCTGAGATGGCCATCGTGGATGAGACGCACCAAAACTGACAGATTACCTATAACAATACAAAATAGCTATTATGTTTCAAGCACAACGGACGGATGAGAAAAACGCTCTCACATTTGGTCACTATCTTAAATTTTATTAGTTAGAAAATGCATCTATTGATCTAAAAAGCGAATTCAAAGTCGCATATTAACCCTTTAAATAATCTAAGGTCAAAAAGACGTACTCAGGGACTTCTCTGTGGCCGTCAGAACTTTGTTTTTCTCTGTGTTGATGACCGATGGACTCCTCATTAAAGGAGGTATGAAGGGAGCAATGATAGAAGCGTCCACTCGGATGATGGGGGCGTCGGAGGGAAACACCGCCTGCTCCAGCGCCTCACTCTCCATCGTCAGCCAAAAGTCATCCACCAGCACCTCGTCCGACTGTGAGCTCTCCGGCCAGATGAACTGAGGCAAGAGATAACGTGAGAAAGCTTTAGACTGTGTGTACTTTAACCTGAATCTTGAGGTTAAAATATGAATTGTTAAACTAATCCCAACACAAATACTGCAGTTCGGTACATTCCCATTGAAGCCCTATGTCTTCATTTTCTCACCTCTACATTCTTGAGTGACAGCAGGTTGTTTTGCCTTTGAGAAATTTCAATCTTTGGGGCCACTCCACAAACGCCGCAGATCATGTCATTGTAATCTCGCACCGTCAGACACTCGAAGGCCCAGTACCCGCTCTGCAGCAGCTCGTGGATTTGGCTGATTTCCTCTGGAGTCAACGTGTGAACTACAAACATGTTAAATATTATGGTTATGTTATTGTCAATTAGCAAACAATAGATAGAAGAAGAGTGATAATTACTTACTGGAGTGACCGGGTACATGGTCCAGGACGGTCTCAACGGCTTGAGCTGGAGTTAGGCCAAGTCTGATGTTGGCTCGGAGTTTTAGAAACAGGTCGATAGTAACCAGCACTTTATTCCCAATGTTGAACAAACCTGAAACACAAATTAAATTTAGCTTACTGCACCTTGATTTTTAGATTGTTTTTCCTTAGTATTATCCTCCTATTTTCCCACATATAGTTATATGGTTGCCACAAAATAAAGATTTTGAAAGGATACTGCACCCTCTTGTGGCGGCTCTGTAGTTCTGACGTCTGGCCCAGAAAGATTATCCCCATAGAGCACAACTATGTACAGCTGACAGGGCAACTTTCACAAACAATTATCTATTTTCACAACATGGACTTAGCTTTTTCTCTCTGCTAATTTCTTTAAGTTGCCTGTAATTAACATAACAATAATACAAATCTGCCACATGCGCCATTGAGCAAAAGTAAAGCCTTTTGAGAAGGACCTAAAATAATGATGTTACCTGAGTGGATGTCTGTGAAACTGTGCAGGGCCAAACATTGCACATTGAGGCAAATTTTTAATTGAAGAGAAACTCTGTGCATTAGTGTTTCAGTGAGCAGCCAGCAGTCGACCTGTGGTGCAGCAGTACTGGAGAACACAAGCAGAGTTTGGATAAGTAATTCCACAGAAAAACAAATAAACTTATTTTAAAGTTCTCACATCTGTCCTCCTTTGAATAGAGGGTAAGAGCACAGACAGCAGTGAGTGGCGTTTGATTCGAAGAAATGTGGCCAGCCTGACCCGAACAGCGTCTCTGTCTCCACGTTGTCCTCTGGCTCAGCATCGCTTTGATGAACTAAAATGATCTGGAGGCTGTTGAGCTCCTGGATCAGGCTCAGTGTTTCCTGAAGATCAGCCTCACTCTCCGCAAACTGAAGCGACCGCTGCAGAAGGTGAATGGTCGACTGGCGCTGCAGGTCTTTCTGTGCCGCAGTCAGCGGTTTGTGTGGGTCCAATAGAGTTCCTGACTGTGAAATTTAAACAGGAAGTGCAGTAGATGAAAATAGGTTGCCTACTGGACAGAATTTGGTGTCATAATTTTATATGGAGTGAAGGGGCCAAAATTCTGAATAAAGAAAAAACTAAATCTATGTGTGGGAAACTTATTTTGAGAAAAATCTGAAACTAATGCCACCTTTTAATACAATATACTATATAAAAAACATTACACCGGCTTTTTTCCCCTGTGCAGACAGATAAGACGTTGAAACTTACACTAGCTTTTAATTCATGTGGATACAGAGGTAGAGCTAAACATAAGTAAATTCAAAATATCTTTATTTTGAAAATCCAATCATCAAATTCTGACCAGTAGCTATTAAATGTAAAGCTCTTCTGGGTGTTATGAGGTCATGTGCACACAAACAATTTAAATTCTTTACAATTAATTAACATATTTACAGAAGTTATTATAGACTCAAACACAGTGGGCTGACAAAATGATAAATGAGAAAACAACGAAAGAATATATGTAATTTTTTTTTACCTTTATACCCTTGGTGTCCTTCTGGTTCAGTGATAAGCCACATTTCGGACACACAGCAGGCTTGTGCCTGTTCTTATACATGTAATCACAAGAAGGGTTTTTACACCACCCTCTGCCTCGTGCGGTAGGCAATCCCAAATTCTGAAATACAATTACAAGTATTTAACGAAGATCTCAGATGGTATAAAATGTGATTTATAGAAGTTGGCAGTAATTGGTCCCTACTCACAAAACTGGTGACTGTGCGCTGTTTAAAAGGCACGACTGAAACAATATTCATTTTTTTGTTGAGTGAGGCGACAGCAGTGGAGCCATCTGCAGGAGCAACCTGAAAGTGCAGCAAAATGGATAAAGACTTTTAACCTGCACTTAAATGTTAATAAATATCAGCATTTAGTCACTTTAACATTAAGATCATTACTAACAAATGGATTTAATGTTGAATTTTGGTTTGTTGATGACAAGTGCCACCACATTGATTCATTAATTAATCCTTTATGAGGCAAATATCAAAAGTGTGAATATCACCAAATATTTCCAAAATCCATTTATGCAGTGGTTCATTACTTGTGTTACCTGCTTGTTTTTGTTTGTTTGGAGCGTCTGGCCAAGCTGTTTTAAAGTGCTTGGTTTGAGGCCTGTGAGAGTCTGCTGAGTCACTGCAGAGAAAAAAAACACATGGGAAAATTAAGACAATGTGTTTTATTGTTATTGAATAGTTAGTATTGTACAAAAATTGCAGCCAAGAGATTAATGGAAAATAAAGTACCAGAAGATGTAGTTTTTGAACTTGTGATTTTTTCGTAGTGCGATGGTACCGTCACAATCTTGAACATAGTGTTGTCTGAAATCAAAAGCATAATTCAAAAACACATTTTCTTACTGTATGCTTTTTAAACATGATAAAAAACATGGTTTTCATACTTTTGTTATAATAGGCAGGGAGGATGGGTCTCACTGGCTTCTTCTGAACAACTGCTTTGTCTTGGCTTGTTCTGTCATCTCTTGCTCTATGTAGAAGTATAGAAGTCTTTGTTATGTTTGTACACCATAATACCCAATACCATTTTAAGTTTTATTTGATGAGTTAAACTTTTGCTGTAAGTATTCTGATGTAGTAAATACTTTCACTCACTTTGCCTGATTCTTTGCTGTACTGCTGCTGCCCTCTGGTGATTCAAGTCTTTCACCAGAAGCGGTTAGTTCATTTATGAGCTTTCCAACTCTATCAGCAGGAGAAACTGAATTTTTCAGCACTAAATTTTTGACTTTGGGCTTCTTTCTCTGGTTTCCAACGTTTCCATATAGGGGTTAAAATATACACGTGAGTAATTGTAAACAAAACAAAGTTTAGTTTTATCTATAAATCTTACATTATTGTTTGATTTGTTCTTGTTGGATTTTGTATTCTTTTCAGTAGGTATCCATTTGCCACCCAGATATTGTCCACAATCAGGGCACATTGGGGGCTTGTGTCGAGTAACATATACGAATGCACAACTGGGATTTGAGCATTTACCACGACCTCTTCTAGTGTATGTTTTCACTGGCTGCAAACAGATAATTGAAAATGATGACATGTTTTCAAATAATACTTAAAAGCACACAGTCATTACCATGTTGTAGGAAGGCTTGGGGCTTTGTTCTGTGCTGGACATCATCATCACTGGTCCCACAGCCGTGACACTGCCCAAAGAACTTTGCGTCAGCAGAGTCTAAAATCAAAAAACATTAACATAATTTAAGATAATTACATGATTCAATTTAAGTATCAAAATAAAAAACAAAGAAAAATGGCTCACTTGAGCAGGTATTAGAGCAACAATGTGTGGAGTTTCTTCATGTAATTTAGACCCACTGACAGCACAGGGTGAGGACTCAATGTTGGGTAAAACAGTAAAGGAGGTGTAAGGCAGATTCCCACGAGTCTCGGAGTGTGACACAGAAGTTTCTTCAGCCACGTCCTCGACATTGATGTTCTGTGGATACTGCTCTACTTCAGAGTGTCCTGAAGGGGGGCATTCCACCTTCACCGTGACCGGGGCCAGGCCTTCTCCTGCTGCCCCCTCCAAAGACTCCTTGCGGACATCTGGCACCGAGTCTCCTGGCTGAGGCCCAGTGCAGCCTTTAGCCAAGACAAAGTAGTTGGATCTGGGCAGGATCTTGCGGAAACCTGGCAGCTCTTTAGATGGACTGGGTGAGGGCTGAAAGAAAAATAAAATAAAGAAAAGCTGACAATGACAAATATTAATATGTAGCGATTCTACAGTGCATAAACTCTGCTATAACATGGTTGGATATCAGGAGAACTCTTCACAGCCGTATAAATGATTTGAAGAAATGCAATAAATTAGCTTTCCGAATAGCAAGACTAATCATGTAAAAACCTTTTTAAAAGATTGGCTTGAACTGAGTGTTTAGCACCATCATTAATCTACTGGTGGATTATTTTACATCAACACATTTAACTTCAGCCTGTAGGAAAGTGCAACACTTAAGCACATTTGAAGATTTTGATCTTTACCACAATAATGATAATAAAATATATATCTTACCGAGCATGAGCCTTCCTTCTCCAACTTTGCTTTCTCCAAATAGAAACTTTTCTCTGCTACACTGAGCCTTCTCCAGCTCTCACTGATGCGCTTGTTAATTTCTGACTGTGGCAGATTGGGCACTTCTTGTTGCATAACTTGATGCACATCGAAGTAGTAGAGCAGGTAAGCAGACCTAAAATGCCATGTAATTCAGTCAATATTCAGGGTTTACCGTTCAAGGTTATAAGTCTGTAGTCTGAAAATGTACCTAGGCTTCTTGGGCTTCTCTATGCTGTATGTTGGATGAGGTTTGCTCCTCCTCTTCTTTGGGGGACTCATGTCTTTGTTGCTGCTGAACCTCTCCACTTCCTCAGTTACTTTCATAACCTCATACATGTCCACTTGATCCATGTTTTTAGATTTCAACTAGCAAAGAGGATTTGTTAGTTCAGAGAAAATACATTGAAACAAATGTGTATTATATATTACACATTTATAAGCATCACTTGGAGGAAAGGATGCATAGTCATTCCCATGCTTTTATTAACACAACAGTGGTAATGCATGCAAGTGTTAGACCTTATCAGAGATTTGTTAATGCATTCAGCCCCAAAAATAGCGGGGCAAAACTATAAGCCAGCACTTGCCAACTTTGAGGTAAAAAGGTGTAATGGCGTGTCTGTATACTGCCTGCATGCAGCCTGTTTGTCCAATGAAATAGCTTCTTATTGAGATCTCTTACCTACGATGGGCCAAGGCTTTTACAGACAGCTCAGATCATCCCCTTCACAAATGCCACAGAGACCGTACGTTTCTTCAAAGGTTGAGAGCGGTTTTTTCTGATCACCATTGTCCAGTTTTGCCTTCAATATTTCTGTAAAGTGGCCTCGTTTGTCGTCGATTTGGTAAAAACATGGCGGATTGTTGCTATGGCGCCGGACCAATGAGAAATTAGAATGATAAAAAAACGTCCAATCAGAAATGACGTTTTTTACACGCGAAAGAACTCCCTGCGTCCCATAAAGCGATTGAGAGTGTTGTCAAATCATACAAAACTTTATTATTATTATTATATATTTTTTTCTCCTACTGACTTTAACAACATAGGCATAACGTATCTTGTTTTTATTTGTACATTGCAAAAAAATAAAAATAAATAAATAAATAAAAATAAAACAACATAAAAACTAATAAAAAAACATATCTTGAACTATAAAATACACCTGTATTTGTCATCTGTACCGGTTTCCCACTGAATTATATTATCCAGACCAAGCTAATCAAACTTAATCGGGCACAATCTTTCTGCAAGATGCTTTTGAGGATTATTAATCAACCGTCGAGCACCGATCAAAAATGGCGGATGACAAGGTGAGTGAGTTCTCTTTGAGTTTTTATTCATTAAATCTATTGAATTCACGTGCTTCGTCAGATGTCAGCAGCCTCTTGAAAATGTCGAGTAAACCCCCAGTCTCAGCTGCAACTTTCTGACCCTGAGTTACAGAGTGCAGACAGTTTTTCAGTGAGCTGAGCTATGTTAAGTTCCAAAGTGGCATGACAGTAATTTCTTTGATTGTAGGATCCCTTGAAGCAATTGAAAGATCTAACGCTACTGAAGAAGCAACTTGAGGAGCTCCGGGTAAAAGTTGAAGACGAGATTTCTACAGGAATTCCCCAAGTAAGTTTTTTTTTTTTTAAATTTGTGGATGTCTCATTTCCATTGTACATGATTTGCTAATGTGTACTTACAACATTTGCTGAACAAGAACCAGCATAATTGTCTTCATTTTGATATTATAGTCTAGTTGTCTACCAAAAAGGTATTCCATAGGTAAGAATGGCAATGCAGGTTTACACTATCACAAATGTTCATATTCGAAGAGTGCAGATAAAAATACTTTCAGTTGTCATATGCACAGCTAATTAGAACTGCTGAAACTTTGTCATTGCTTATGTGACTAAGTAAGTGTGCTTTTATTTGCAGGGAGGCTCTGTGCTTGTTTCCCCATTCCTGAAAGGATTTCTCGCTGGTTATGTGGTGGCCAAACTCCGCTCCTCGGCTATTCTCGGAGTGCTGCTGGGAACTGTCACGGGTGTCTACGCGGCACAAAACTATCAAGTACCCAACATTGAGCGGACAGTAAAGGACTTTTTCAACAACGCAAAAAAGGGACCAAAATAAACACCTGGACTGGAGAAGCCTTCATGGTTATCTGCGGCAGAATGTGCTGGAGAAGCTGATGTTTCACCTCATAACACACCACTATGACAGACCAAATCTCTCAAGAGGACACGGTGGAATAACTGGATTTAACTCGCACTGGGACTCAAAAGACTGCCTTTATTTATTTGTATTATTATTTTTAGTTACCGTATTTTATTCTGTTTTCACAACTTTTCAGATTTTCCCAACAGCATCCCAATAAGAGACCAAAGTGCTTCCAGACATAGATTTCATTATACAGTGATTTATAAGCTTATATTTAGACTTTTATGTGTATATATCACATTTTACCTGAGTGTTATGCACAAAAGAGAATATTTAAATTGAAAGAAAACGCTTTATTGAAGTAGGGCTGCAGGATTTTGAGTGTGATTATTATTATGTTTTCAAATCGAGATCAATTTCAAACACTTTCAGGAACAGTATTTTTTTAAGAGAAGACTGAATTTCATGCTGCTTGTACACAAATCATATGCATTTCAGAACAGGAGGCGTTAGCAGTGTTATACAGGATACATACCTATGGAGACTTTGTTATTTCAGAGGACATCATAATATCTGAATTGCAGACTTTCCGATTTGCTGGTTGCGATTACATTGAGATTAATTGTGCAACGGTAATTGCAGTTTAGAATGATAGTGATTGAAAACGTGGGGCCTGCCTCCACAAAACTGCACAAGAGGCAGGGGATCAAGAGACTGAGATGGGGCAGCCTTTTTACCTTAATGGTCGTTATCTATGGGTCCCATGCACCACTTATCACACTCACCAAAGTCGGCGGTGAGGTCCCTTTTAATCCGTCCTCGTGCGTGGTCTTGATTGAATTAGCGAAACTCCTGATTTCCCTGGTGACTCTCGTTCTAACTGGGAGCTTTTCTGCCTTACGATCTCGCCCAACTCTGATCATTATCGCCCCGTATGCCGTCCCCGCTGTCCTGTACGCTCTTAACAACAATCTGGTAGTCCACATGCAAGCGTATATGGATCCAAGCTCGTATCAAGTCCTGAGCAATTTGAAAATCGCCTCCACTGCCCTCTTGTACTCCTTCTGCTTAGGCAAAAAGATGACATTTAGACAGTGGTTTGCCTTGGGGCTCCTAATGACAGCGGGAGTTTGCCATAGTTACAGCAGTTTAGATTTGGAGGACACACAAGGGAAAAGCGATGCAAACGAACACTCAAAACTACATATTACCGCATGGGGGCTTTTTCTTGTTTTGCTATACTGCTGTGTTTCAGGCCTGGCAGCAGTCTATACTGAGATGGTGCTCAAAAGGCAAAAACTACCACTCAGCTTGCAAAATCTGTACCTATATGTGTTTGGAGTTGCCCTAAATCTGGTGTTGTCGTTCTTCACCACAGCCAATGGGAGAGGCTTTCTGGAGGGATACACTTCTGTAGTTTGGGTCATCATCGCGGGACAGGCAGTAAATGGACTCCTCATGTCTGTAGTGCTGAAGCATGGCAGCGGCATCACCAGACTGTTTGTAATTTCCTGCTCTATGCTTGTGAACGCGCTCATGTCATGGGCCATGCTGGGACTGCAAATTACTCCAGTTTTCCTGCTCCCTGTCACTATGATTGGATTGGCAGCTTATCTTTATTACAGATAGAGATTTTAAACTTTAGACCTGCGTGATTTTTTTTTTCCTTTTTGAAAGAAGACATATCACTTGTTTTTTGCCTTTCAAGTTATGGCCTTTATTTCATCTTTGACTAGATTTAAAGTGCATATGACATGAACATTGGTTAAAAATCATATCTATTTTTCCCTGGTTTGACATTTTTGTAATATTTATTATTTCACTTTCTGGGATGTGGCATATGAAGCGGTAAAGGTGTTGCAATACTTTACCAAATGTACCATGAATGAGTACGAGTTGTGGAGCAGTGGGACTTTCCCGCTTCCTATGACACTAATGACCTAGAACATTTCAACGTTTTCCAACTTCTTATAAAACTTCAGTGATGTAAAACTACTGCTACAAGAATGATCCCATCAAACTAAATAAAACCGCAGTCATATGCACTTTAAGAGGCATTGTTTTTTACAACGTATATACAAAGTGACTGTGAAACAATTCATATCAATCTTGAATATAGTTTGTGTGCAAGAGCAACATTTCTATTTTGTCAAACGGGAAAATGATGAAGGGTAATCATGAAGTAAAAAGTTATATGTTTTGCCTTGTTTGTTGAAGCCCAATTTACTGTGAAACCTGCTTAACTTTAGAATCCCCTTGAGCAGCCAGCGAGTCCCTCAACTCTGCCAAGGCTGTGAATAAAACACACATTATTATGTATTATGTAAATAGGTGCTACACTGGTTTAAATGAGCATATACAGTATATATAAACCTCTTCTGAGTTCCTTGTTGTCCGCCTGCAGTTGCTGATTTTGGGCAGACAGGTGCACCGCATCCTGCACAGCCTCCAGCAGCACAGTCCGGTATCTCTCCTCGGACATCTTTCTCTGCTCCTCACACACGTCCCGATACACTCTGAACACCTATAGGCAACAAGGCGACACTGAGAATGATAATAGCAAATTGCACCCAAAATGCAGTCCTTTTATTCATAGGAGATGGGGAACAATGGAAAAGACCAGGTTAGAAACGTGGCTTGCCGCAACATATTAATAAAAAACACAACCCTGCAAACCTCTCTCTTTTAAATAGTAATAAACAAGATCTTGCCAGGAAATCAGCTGCATTTTCAAAACAACCTCCAAATATAGTGTTGTTATCCAAGTAGGTCATGTTTGTGTCACTTTGTTCTGGTGCTGGGGTGGATAAATTAGACGAGAGCAGAAGTTTCACGTGCTATTTTGAGTGTAGTTGGGAAAAGTAGTACGAACTTGGTGGACTTTTTTGTATCAGAGGTCACAATAATCACACTTTTGATCAACACGGGAAATATTAAGCCCAAAAAACGTCATCATTAACATCATCCGTAGTTCCTCCTAGCCTTGGATCGAAATACAGCAGCTGTTTCTGTATTGTTTTAGCTCTTTTGGAGAGCTACATCCAATCAAAGAGTAAGCTGCTTTTGTTGTGTATATCCAGTTCCCCACCGAGGAGCAGTTTTATAGCGTAGATAAAAATCAAAGAACACTACTCCCACTGTTGTTGGCACTGGCAATTTTACTTTATTTTTTTGTTGAAACAATTTTTTGAAATACAAATGTCACTTATAGAGCTTGGGGAAGTGTCATCGAAACTGCTAAACTTTCTGGGATTCCTGGCACATTTCATAATAATAAACGAATGGAGGTAATAAAATGTAAAATACTGGAGTTTACATAAAGCATTTGGACGATGTGCTGTATGTGCCTGCTACTAATGGAGTCCCATGTTTTACTCTTTTTATATTGACTTGAGTGCATGTTGGTTTGCAGACCATAAAGTAGCCCTTTTTTTTGTATACTCTTTCATAGGCTAATGATCTTTGCCTCTCCAGCTTATTTTTAGACCATGGCTGATAAATGTCATCTACAGTGTCTTTTAACATCTGATAAAAAGAGACATCTGAAGCAATGATCCCATGCACCTGTAAGCTCTCCTGTCTCAGACCGTTCATCTCAGCCTGGTGCGTGTGGTTTAGGTTGCTCAGATCGTGTTCGGCCTCCTGGACCTCCGCACGCAGGGCCTCCAGCTGCAGCACCAGCACCCGCCGCTCCTTGGTCAACACCAGTAACTCTCTCTGGGTACCCTCTGTCTACAAAATACAGATAAAACCATTAAAAGGCCTGAACGAAATCACGGCAGTAAGTTTTAATGGTGTCCCCTGCTCTCTCCCCCTTACATAAACATTTCCCTGCCTCAGCATTTACAGCCCAGATATATCACGAGCGGAATAATGTTAAACAACAGTGCATCTCATTATAGTTACCGGGTGCTGCTCTTGTGCCAATTCTCTCTCCATCTTCTCCACCTCCTCCTGAATTAATCTCCCATGATCCTCCCGCAGCCGCCTCCGCCGCTCATGCGCTTTGTTATACTCCAGCTGAGACTTGATCATTAAATTGGCAAAATAAATGACTTTACTGTGGGTTGCCCGCCCAGGAGCTCATAAATCTTCTTTATATCATCAATAGAGTTCTCATAAAGTACTGAACAAGCACATTTTACAAACAAATATACACATGTACTTGGCGTCGCGTTTGCTTCAGAGCAGCAATAGCTGAATTGTGCAAACCTGTGAGAAAATGTCAGGGTTATCAGGAGCAGCACTGTGTTTAAGTGTCTCTTCTCTCAAAGCTTCTCTCAGCTGCTGGATTCGTGCAACTTGTTCCTGGACAATCTTTGGGTCCCCTTTGCCGTCTGAAAGAGAGCACACTGTCAGGAGCAGTAAAGGGCCACATCGCTGAACCTGGGAACCCATTTCCAGCTTCCAGATTGGGTTAGAATCTAAAAAGTCACATGCAACACATCCGCTACCTTGTATGTGTTTGTGCATCTCGCATCTGAGTTGATCTTGCAGGTGTCTCACTGTGTCTGATATCTCCACTTTGTCTCCACTCAGGCTTGTGCTACTGGGCGACCGATGATCCTGCCATTGATGCAAAGTCTCAGAGAGAACTAAAGATTAAAGAATAGAATTTTTAAGGTACCTTTCTTTTGTCTTTTAACTTATTGGACTGCTCCTGCCGCCTCTCCCATGACTGACTTTTCACAACCTGTTTGAAAGATGAAAACTCAATGAATCCTTCTGAAATATATGCACATAAGGATTGCCACACCTGCAGGTCCTGGTTTAACTGGGCCAGTCTATAAGTGTTGTGAATGTCACTCTCCCCCTGTGACATCATCTCCGTCCTGAGAGCTGCCATTTTGTCCCGAATGTCCTGCTCGGTTGTGCGTGGACACCACTGAATAGCCTTTGGCTTAGTTACCAGACTTCTCACTTTCTGGGCCAAAGTTAAAGCATTTGGGGTCTCATTATCTAAAAAACCTGTGGGACAGATAGTGCTTTTACATCACTTAAAGCCAATTTTTCAGTTAATGTGCAAGGGCTTGTGGGTAATAGAAGCTCTCACCTTGAGGATGGAGACAGCAGAGGAGAGTGGTCCGGTTATTTCCGCTCAGGGTCTCTTTCAGGAGGAACGGCAGCAGTTTGTCCTCAGGTGAGACTTCACTTTGGATCTGGTCCAGCGCCTTCACAAGTGGGCTGACGCTGCACAGTATTACAGCTATTATAACTAAGTGTGTGTCAGCTAATGAATATGGATGATGGCTGCAGTTTTCTGAGCCAATTTCATTAATTTGACTATCTACAAAACCATCTGTTTATGTTTCACATTAATATGTGGAGTAAGCACTTTGCAAATATGGAAAAACAACATTATGGACATTCACAGGTGCCACTGACAGGTAAAGTAAATAAAAGACAGAAGTGCAGAAGTATTTATCCAAAGTGGTCAGTGGAAGAGGAGAAGCAGTGATTAATGAAGTGAATCAATAACAAGCACGTGGTATAATCTATGCCTATGTATTTTATTACAGGCCTCACAAACAATAAAAGAGGGAGCGAGTAAAGTAAGCTGTTAGCTGTGGCTCAAAGTCATTCTTCACTTTCTTAAGGCTTTCTTCACAAGGATGTGCTTATGAATTCACAAGCACTGCTGTCTGCTTCAACAAAGCTGAAGGAAGCAGTACAGTACCTTAAATCCTAATATTGTTTCGTTGTAGTGTAGAGGTGTTCAAATGTATGGGGTATAATTCATCATTTCAGTGCCTCTGGTGCGGATGTAATTGATAGTTTGCTGTTCCACACTCACCCTCGGAGGTCGGTCATGCTGGCTCCTCCTGCCAGGCTGAACAGCTGCAGTCGGCTGCGGCACACTTCACTGTGGACTCTCCACTCCACAGCCACCGAGAGCAGAGTGCTACATCTAAAGACAACTCACACCATGAGCTCAAATACTCAGGTGGCAGCCATACGCTATCATTGAATTAGTAGCTGCTTGAAAGTGCACAAAAAATACTGCCGCTCACTACTACTATAGACTATAATATATAATACTATGCTGCTACTTCAAGTCAAAATCCTATTACAAAAACTGTTTTTCTTTCTTTATTTACTATTACCCTAACCAAAAACTAATACACTTCACACCAGCAGTAGTGTTGTTGTATTTGAGCATTCACCCACGTGCGTTAGGCAGTTCTGTCCCATCATGTCATGACCTTGGGCAAGACACTTCACCCCCCTTGCCCGTGTCTACATGTGGTGAGTATGTGAGCAGTTGGTGTTGGGAGAGACAATAGACAATGGTAGCTGTGCTTGTGTCAGTCTATCACAGGACAATTGTCACTGTGGGGAGTGTGGGGAGTTAATCAATAATGCATGAAATTGTAAAACAATTGAAAATCAAATGTTCAGAAAAGTGCTGTAAAAGACTATTGCATTAAAACTTTACTTCCATTGCCACCTTCAACTCTAATGTTATTCTGATTTGATGAAAGGTCACAAACATATTGAGTACTAAGCATCTACTGTACACCTTTGCACGTCTCTTAAACAGCTACTTGCCAGCATACAACCTGATGTATGAACATTGCAACAGCTTGGCCCAAAGACAAATGACTCTTTCAAGATAGTTATTATAATGAGTCTATTAAAAAGCTATTCACTTTATGGATGGCATTAGTGTACTCAATGTGACCGGTGTTTAATTGACCTACCTGCAGGACAAGCCGCCTGGACTGGACTTCACTCTCTCTTTGCACGTTTCATACAGATTATAGGCCTCTTCAGGGGAGCTTATGCACACTTCACTCACACCTCCTGTCATTCTATAGAAATAACACATGGGAGTAATAGAGGTGGCTGAGTGGATATAATGTGGCTGTAGATGAATATCAAAGCTTTAGGGTAGGGCTTAACTAACCTTCCAAGAACTGGGTGAGTCACAGGCTTGAGACTTTTTCGATTAGAGTTTAGTACATCCACAGATGTGCCATCAGGGTAGAACTGGGACAAAGACAAAACATTTGTGCAGTAACCTAATACTATACAATACAAGATACCTTTCGCTGCCTGAATTTTGTGTCTTAAGGAAAGGAAATCTTAAACACAATGGATTTCTAACATCTTGTTAAATTCTCCACACAATAGACGAATTAAGTTTTGCAGTATAATGTTCATGGGTATTCAAATTTTGTTCCTCATTTATTGTTGGGGGTTGTTTAAAGCTTGTCCCTGGGGATTACATACATTCTCATAGTTTTCACATCAAGTACCACCTGGTCAAATATTCGACCTTCCAAGTACCACCAGGCAAATACAAAAATATAATCAGAACTAAAGTTGACATAAAAAGGATCTACAATAGACCCATAGACTTATTTATTTCATCATGCGAAACCTTAAGAAAGTGCTTAAAGTGTACTTAAAGGGAAGGGGAAACAAAACAAACTTAAATGCATTACTTAGCAAAAATTAAACCCCTTTAACTAAAATTAATAATCATTATCTTAAACGAATTTTACTGTGATGTTATGATAAAGAGGTGGAATTGATATAGTTAAATAGATGTATGAATGCAGTTTGCTTTTTCACCACTTGATGTCATTAAAGGGATATTTAAGGATTTTTGACATAGGGCCTAATTTCCAAGTTATCCAGAGTGTTGTTGATTTCTGGAGATTTTTTTTAGTTTTTTTTAATTCATGTCCTTATATTTGAAGATTTTAGTGGTGCTAGGCTAGTGCTAGGCTAGCGCATGTCTATGGTAACTAGTAGCCTGCATTAAAAACCTCTTCAAAATCATCAGGTAGTCCTCCAAACGTTGCCGTATCTGATTTGTAGAAAGCTCCTTTGTGAATTCCACGTGTAGTAATGCCGGCCGCAGGTAAACAAACTACTGTAGATCCGGTAACCCAGCAGATCACTCCGCCGCTGTGGCTTACAACCAGGAAGCTGATGCCGCTCAAATATAAGTTCTTTTAGATGCAAAATGGTTATATTTCAAACAAATCTTCAGTCGATACAGACATTTATATCGGTAGTTATAAGTGATTTGCCTCAGGTGCACCGTGGAGTGGGTCAGGCTGTTTTTAATGCAGGCTACTAGTTACCATAGACATGCACTAGCCTAGCAACACTAAACTCTTCAAATATAAGGACTGCATGAATTACGAAAAAAAAAAAAAATCTCCAGAAATCAACAACGCTATGGATAACTAGGAAATTAGACCCTATGTCAAAAATCCTGAAATATCCCTTTAAGGACCCAAACCGGTTTAATTAAGCTTCAAAATTACAAAACCTGAATGAAGGACAAAGCAATGAACGAGTCTTCCTTTTCTTGTAGTATTTTGCCCTTCAGCAGACTGATCAGTATCTGCCATGGAAAGACAACAGATTTACGATTGCGCACTGACAAAGTGTTGTACTTAATGTATTTATAGCCAAACCTCCACCTGCTTGATGATATTTAGGTCCATGAATGCACCGGTCTGTTCTGTGGACGCTCCGTGTATCAGCAGCGCTCCATTATAACCTTTCAGCACAGAGTCCACCAGAGGCTGCAGTAAGCCCGAGTAAATTCCCTGCAAAAAGAAGGATCTCAGAGGGACTGAAAGGTCATCTTGGTGAAACAGATGTCTACCTGTGTGTTTTCACCAGTCACCACCAGGTCAAATGAGAAAGACTTGGGGCTCTGGAGGACAAAGAAACCATGTGAAGAAACATTATATCACTGTAGAAGTATAAGCAGTGTGAAAATATAGCATTGTGTGACCTCATCGTTTCCTGTCACAAAGTCCACTCCATGTCCATCCTCGGTAATAACCACAAAACCTTTTTTCTCTGTGGGCACACGAGTGACATTTAAAAAAAAGAGAAATTGTCAGCCCCTGCAAATGTGATATATTTCCTGTTACCTGGGAGTGTTGTGACTAATACTGCCACTTGGACATGTTCAGCTTCCTCACCCATCTGGGAGAACAAAATGACACAGGAAAGTCCTAAAATGACAGCGCGGTGTAGGTAGAAATATAGTACTTACAAGAGAACTCATGTCTGTGTAGGCCACTGCTCCCGTCCTCACTGGGGACTTGGTCAACTGGATTCTCTTACACTGTGATCAATTATGAATGAGCTTGACTTTCACTGGTCCATGTTGAAGTTAGATCAATGGAAAGATGTTCAAATTCAATCGGTTTCTCTTTTGGTCTGGACCACGAGTCTGTAATAAAGCTATCTATCTATCTATCTATCTATCTATCTATCTATCTATCTATCTATCTATCTATCTATCTATCTATCTATCTATCTATCTATCTATCTATCTATCTATCTATCTATCTATCTATCTATCTATCTATCTATCTATCTATCTATCTATCTATCTATCTATTATGACAAAGAGAAGCTGATTAATTGATAATTATATAAAAACACAAGCAAGATGGTTCTGGTCATTGATTTTATTTCTCGTACAGTCATTTGAGTACACATAATAAGTAATTAAGAGTGCCATGGAACAGGCAATATTCTCAAGAGTTTAATATCAACCCCATACAGGTGCTCGTCATGTAATTAGAATATCATGAAAAAGTGCATTCACTTCTGTTATTCAGCTGTGAAACTAATATATGATAGACTCATAACATGCAAAGTGAGATACTTTATTTGTTATCATTTGGATTATTATGGCTCACAGCTTGTAAAAACCCTGAATTATTATTATTTTTTCAAAGGCTTGACATGTGTCACCTTGCATGTAATGAGTCTATATCATATATTAGTTTCACATTGTTAAGTTGAATAACAGAAGTAAACGCACCTTTTCATGATATTCTAGTTATATGACGAGCACCTGTATAACCTGGCTAGCCGCCGTCGTGACTCATTCCACGTGCTCTACGCAGACTAACATTGGAACTGCTCCATAGAGATTGGATTTCCTTATGAACCATTCTGGCTGGATCAATCGCTGGATTTCAAAGTAATCTGTCACACACTCTATCGGGTTTATTCTGTGCCTGTTATAAAATCGATTTGTACTAAATTCCTCTGTATAGGTTTACATGGAGGAGAAAGTCAGGTAGCTAGCACTAAAACCGAATAAAAGAAAAAATAATTAGGAGAAAAATGCAACAATCTTCGTTGGTTAAATGACCAGATCGTCCACTGCCCCGAACTTATTTGTTGTAAATAATTTCTGCAAAAAAGTCATAAAAATTTCAAAAGTCAGTGGCAATGTCCATGTCAAACAAACGTCCTGAAGTAAACTCTGCACAGACCTGGTTCCGGGGTGGGAGCAGGAGCCTTCTGAGCCATTTGGAAGATCACCCAGTAACGCAGCCATGACTCAAAGCTCTGTGGAGTTGGAGTAAATGTATAATGGCAATAAGTTTAACAAATAATTGAATTCATGAATCGTTGATAAAAAAAAAATAGTAAAATGCTTACCTTCCAGTCCTTCTCGTTGACCTGGTGCTTCACAGTGTCCAGGTTGGCCAGAAAGGACTGGTTCATTTGGGGCAGCTCATGGTCCTGTAGGGAAAACCTTCAGTGACAAATTCGGAAGTACAGAAAGTCCTTGCGTTTAAGATATTCCAAACCTTCATCAGTGCTCTCAGCTGTTCCTCCACAGTTGGGGGAGACACATCCTTCTGTTTATGGTATCATTAGAAGAGCAGATACGTGGGAAAATACATGTCAATCGTGAAGACAAAATGAACTTACCTTGGGAGGTTGAACTTTTGGTGTTTGTGGAGTCTTTCCATCATCCTCAAAAAAGTCAAGCAGGGGCAGGCTACCAATGGGCATCGCCATCTTCTGTGGAGCCACTGCAAAGAATATATTATGCTGTATTATATATCATACTGTATTAAAATTGATGACATTTCGTAATTGTGGTTTGAGCATAAACAAAAATGCTCATCATCAGCAAAGATCAAGTTCCCAGACGCTCTGTCATTTCCTGAGTATTAAAACCACATTGCGAAACAATTTAGCCAATACAAATTAAATGGAATTCAAGCATTTCATTCCTCACCCAAATGCTTTATTATGAGCATTAGGAGCATGCTTGTCGCTGGCATATTTGTTAGGTGACAGTTGAATTGCTCTTGTGACAGAAATAACCCTGATTGTTCTGCAGTGTGGCTGCCTCTTTACCTCGGGAGCGTGCAACCATCTGCTTCTGCAGCTTCTGGTTGGTGGCCTGCAGTCCCTGGATCTGCTGGCTCTGGCCGAATACCATGTAGGCAGTGAAGACCTGGGCGGACAGCAGCAGGCAGACCAGAGTCGTGATCCCTGCGATCTTCAGAGCACGACTGTTCGAGGACCTGTTTGAACCACATACAGGAGTAACGAGTCTGCAATAATAAACTGTCTGATTCTACAATGCTTTGGACAATAGGCTTTTGGTCTACACAAACCTTTGTCGGCATACACATAAAAACAGACGAGACAAAGTTTGTAATATTGGCTATTATTATTTAAATCATTCTGACTAAAGTAAATAAAAGTACGTGTCGAATGATTTCACTATCACATCACTTGTTGTCAGGCAGAAGCCACACTTGTAGAGTAAAGTATAAAGTAGGCTATGTTGGACCTGTTTTGGCCCTGCCTATGGTGTACCAGGCAGTAAGTAAGTAAACATACAAAATACCTACTTAAAAACACCTACTTTTTTTTTTTTTTTTTTAAAGTACTGTATAGTAAGTTTTGGCTTATAAGAAAGTGGGAACCCCCCACAGCGGACATTCCTACTGATATAGTTAGCCTATAAAAATAATAAAACCTAAATAAATAAATAGGCTAAATAAATAAATAGGCTAAATAAATAAATACGCATTTGTGTTGAAATCATCGCACATTACAAAGGCTTCGTACATTTTATTGAGTAACAATAAGTCTTATTAAAGGTCTGTTTATTCTCACCCTGTGTTTCCAGTGCGCGGCAGTAGGACTTGTTGACTTTCCGTGCGGCTCTCTGCGGCGAGAGGCGCATCTTCAGTAGAAGCGTGCTCCATTCAATTTATTTTTTAATGATGATTTCTTTTTCAAAAAGAAAAAAAATGAAAGCGAAAATTCAATGGCTGACCAACACGCACTGAGTGAACAACTCCAACCACTTTACAAGGAAGGAGCAGGTTCTTCTGTTTGGGTGGACGGAGGGAAGTCCCTATAGTTTCATCACATATTCAGCGGCCAAGGCTCTGATTGGACAATAATAATGTAGTCACCCGTTGCTAGAGGCAGATTAGAGTAAAGTAGCAGCTGTGAAATTGTTCTGAGAAACTTCAGCAAAACAAAGACTCGTTCAGGAAATAAACACCTGACGATGAACAGCCTGTTGATGCAGTCACAGATTACACAGTGATATGTGGCCTGTGAACTTTTCTTTAGGTCCAGTAAAGGCTATAGGCCTATAGCTATATATGGAGGACACGGAAAGTCTATATATCAGAATACTCGGCAAATTATATCGTTTTGTACATTTTATTTTGGATATTTCTTTAGCCTAAAATAGCCTACTGTTAGAAAAATAAATAAATAAAAGGTCTCGTGGATAATGCACTAATGGCGGGTACTGTTCTCTCAGAGTCATGGGTTAAAGTCCTACATAAAGAAGTTACATTTTCTGAAATAAGTACATTTGTCCTAGATGTGAGTCATTTCAAGAACTCTGTCCATGGAAAAGTTTATTTTACACTTAAATTAAGAAAAAAAAGCTTGATAGATGTTTTTTCCCCCTAATTAAAGTAAAAATGAGCAAGTAGATACGTTCTTAAAATGTACTTGCATAGCAAGAAAATGTCACTCATTAGATCACTTTTTGCATTGTGACTCAAACATTTTGCGTGTGCAGTTTAACTTAAATGTACAGTATGTATTTTTGAATGATGAAAAGCGTGTGAATTGTCCCAGAGGATGACATTACGTGTTACTAAAATATGTGATGATACTTATTTATTATTATTATAGTCCTGTGGACCTTTTTAAATGATCTCTCAAAGAGTTAAAAAAGTCACATTCCCGTCTCAATATAAGGTAAGGAGACCATCATTTTATAGACAATAGAACAGTTTTCTTTCTGTATAAGAATACATAAATAAATGTTACTGTACTCAGAGAATAAATTGTGCACTTTATTAATAGTAATAATACATTTTATTCATATTGCTCAAAGCTACAACAGATTAATAAAATCGGATAAAAACAAAAAGAACATTCACATAGTAAAACAAACCAAGCAAGCAAACAAATTAGTAGGAATAGGCCTTTATTTCAAAATGTGAGAGACAACAATCATTTCAAGAATACGAAAGCAGTAACAGATATCTGAGGACAAACTCATGAGCACATTGTAACTCTTTATACTGAGATTATTGATATATTAATGTGATTTAGTCAGAATTCATGAGTTAAACAGAATAAATCATGGCTACAATTGTGCAATTGACTTTCTTCATGATCTTCACTCTTCACTAAGTGTTTCAGGAATGTCTGCAAGAGAATAATAGTTTATATTAGATAAAAACAAAACAAAAACATAACAGTGAGTGTTAATAATGTAAGTTACCAAACAGGCCTGGCTTCATCACAGGAGCTGAAACGCGGCTGGAGCGCAGGACTAAAACAGAAAGAAAATACTTGTAATTAGACACTGCCATTACTTTTGCACAGTCTTTGGTCTCATCGTGTGTCGCACCTTTGTCACAGTCCGGGTGGCCCTGGGTTTTGGTGCCCTCGATGGGGGTACCGCTCTTGTCCACGCACCAGCACTGGCGTGTTGAGTGCCAGCACTGCATGGGCTTGTAATCTCCATGCTCATCACACTGGGGTCTGAAGGACCCAAGCATCCCATGCCGGGCCCCAGAGCTGGCTTCAGCCAGGCACTTTTTCCAGGTCCGTGAAGCTAAAATACAAAATGACATATGGACATTTTATCTGGTACCATTTGGCTGGTTATTTGGAAGTAGGTGGCTATTAAAATGATTATAATAAATATACCTGTGGGAGTCTTCTGTGCCATTTGGAAGAGCAGCCAGTAATGCATCCAAGATTCAAAATTCTGTCATCGTATGGATCGGATTAGATTTTTTAAAGAACTGTCACTTATTGAACTACTTTGAAAATGACTTGCTAAAAGGTTAAGTGATCACCTTCCAGGAGGTCTCATTAAGTTGCTGCTGAAGGGTCTGCAGGTTGGCCAAGAACGACTGGTTGAAATGAGGAAACTCGAAATCCTAAAAGAGGAACAGCGTGTCAATGACGGACAATAGATGCTGGATCAAAAACTGCAATCTGACCAAGAGGAAGACCATGTCGTGACGCAATAAACTACGTACTACATTCATTAAGAAAAGAGTGACAAACCTTGATGAGCTTCTGGAGCTCCTCCTCTACACTAGGTCGAGCCTTGTTCACCTGTACCTATGGTCAAGAGAGCAATGGTTACCAAAAACGGTAGGGTCTCAGTTGAGGTATGAGTGGCGGGAGAAGATACCTTTGGCGCTGGTTTTGGGGTCGTTGGATTTGGGGATTTTTCATCATTGAAAAGGTCAAAAAGGGGCAGGCTTTCCTCGGGCATTACCATCGTCTTCGGTGCCACTGTGTAACAATGATACTTTTAGTTTGGATTAAAATGAAAAGTGATTGAGGCAAAGTGAGAAAAGTTCCTGTTGGTTTACCACGGGGGCGCTGAACCATCTGCTTCTGCAGATCCTTGTTGGTCACCTCCAGTCCCTGGATCTGCTGCCTCTGGTTGAACACCATGTAAGCGGTGAAGGCCTGAGCGGACAGCAGCAGGCAGACCAGAGTCGTGATCCCCGCGATCTTCACAGCCTGACGGTTCGAGGACCTGGGCCATCACATTCAGCAGGCATTAGAAGAGAATTAACAAATGAAAAGGGGAAATGTTCCTATTCTAAAAAAACAATTGATGACTGCCTCTTCAGTCAATGACAAAACGCGAGTTATGATATATAAAAAAAACATAGGGCCACTCTTTATTCACTTCTATCTTACTTTTCTGTTTTACGATTTCTTTCTGCCAACTAAAATACACTGTCATCACATGCCAGGCAGAGGTGGCATGAAAGTTGATGCCCAGCTTGCCCTTCCACATTTTTGTTTTGTTATTCACTCTGTTTCCTGTAAAGAAACAGCAATGTTTTGACAATCATGTGATAAGGCCTCTTCTACTTCAGCTCAACTGCATCCATTACAATTACATTACAAATATTTGATGCAGTTTAGGTTAAATTGGTGTTCTTTAAATATTTTATTTCATAAATTTGGAGATTATTACACCAACTTAATTCAAATGTAATATTTGACACACATTTATATACAGTGGGGATATAAAAAAAAAAAACGACATAAAAGCTGATTTAAAATAATCTATAGTTGTTGATGTGCTCACCCTGTGGGTCCAGCGGGCTCCATCAGGACTTGTTCGCTGCCCGTGCGGCTGTCAGGGGCCAGAGGTGCATCTTCAGAGACGTGCTCCATTTCTTTGCGTCGCACTTTAGTCACTGCCAAAATGTAGCCTGCGCTGCGCCTAAGTCACTTTAAGAAGGAGGAAGAAATGGATTCCAGGGTAAGGTGCAGCGAAAAGTCCCTTTTTTTCTCTTTTTTTTTAAGCAGCTTGAGTTTTGATTGGTCAATTTACGATCCCGTCATCTGTTGATAGAGGAATAAATGAACGAAGTGAGCGCTGCAAGTGTCTCCTGACGTTTCACACACAGTTCCCTGTTTTCATTTATTTGGCTTTACAAATACTACAGTTACTAAACTCAGAAAACTGTAACCTCTTCAATACTGTCTCAGAGAAGTGCAGAGTCTTGATCAGTGACAGGTTCAACTGACTGAAAGACAGCTTAATCCACCGGGTTGTCTGGAAAGTGAACTCTCCCCTTCCCTCGGTCAGCTACCGCCGCGCCTCTATTAACCAGGTATAGGCAAACAAAGGGGGGGAAATCCGAGGCACTCCACCTGGTTAAAAGTCCTGTATTGAGTGGACATGCCGACGCCTGTCGACCGTCAATAAAGGACTTTTAACCAGGTATCAGAGTGCCTCGGATTTTGCCTTTTTTTTTGCCAATACTTACGTTTTGATCCTGAAGAGCACATGACCTTCTTTACAGACAATTCTACCCACTGAAGCGATCACTTTGTTCCTCTCATAAGTACATTGGTATTTTGAGCTGTGTTAGGCCTATTACGGTTTTTCTGCGCACTTTAGGTCAGAATAGTGTCTAGTCTAGTGTGTAATAGTGTCTTTTCTGTGACTAGAAGCGAAACATCCTCAACTTTACCTAATCCAAGTCCAGTCGAGGATTTAGCTTTTCTATGAAGCAACATTGTAATCAGTAACCAGGGGTCCTATACTGATGGAAGTGAGGCTGCCAATCTACACCCTGTGCTCTTGCTCTGACCACCACCCTCCCATAATATAAACAATGAGGCAATAAGGCATTGTAACTATACATCTAAGTGTCCTGAATCAATCTGACTAGTATACAAGCTTTGGTCTACCCGGAAAATAAGCTCCATCAGGTTTACTTAATGAATTTGGAAGCATTTAGTAAAAATCTATTACTATAATTCGCTTTGTCTCTTTTAATAACATGGACCAGGATTCTGTGTTCTTAAAGGAGCCATCCTTGATTTTTTAATTTTCTGTTATTGGAATAAAATTTGTTTTGTCCTTTTGTACATGATAAAAAAGACATTCATCCAAAAAATACTATTTTACAATGAAGTGACAGTTTTCCTCCCTGAAAATTGTGAAACCTGGTTTAAACTCAGTCCCTGTGATGAATTTTGATGTTGTAAATGCATTAGGATAGTTTGAGATGAGTTTGGACCAAAAAAAATAGCAATTTGAAATTTGAGTGACCCTGTTTCTTTGTACAATCAGGTATAGCTCCTTTAATAAAGCTTGAATGAATGAATGGTAAATGGTCTCAACTTATATAGCGCTTTTCCACCCACACTAGGCACTCAAAGCGCTTTACAGCAAGGATCCACTCACCCATTCATACTCTCATTCAAACACTGGGGGCAATGCAGGTGAAGTGTCTTGCCCAAGGACGCAACAACGGTGCACACTTTCAGGAGCTGGGATTTGAACCCCCGACCTTCCGATCATGAGATGACTTGCTCCATCATCTGTGCCACTGTCGCCCCGCAACGCACTGAGGAAGAAGCCTGTGTGACTGACAATATTGAGCCTGACCTCTTGCGTCGCTTAATCATGTAAATAATGTACAAAAATCAATTTACTGAAAAATACAGTGGTGTTTTATTTGCAAATTAAAAAGCACCAACATATTAGTTACACTGTAAAAATTATTGACAACAATTACAAATCTTTACCATACAGTCCAGGAGATTAGTACCATCGATGCCGTTATGAGTTATCACTTAATACTTTAAATGGAAAGACTCAGTACCTCAGTCTGTACAGTAGTTGGCAGTGAGAAGACATAAAAACAATCTTTATGAAACACCCCCCTGTACAACGCTCCCAAGCTTTCCCTTGTACAGCACGGACATTTCACACCACGGGAACGGGCCGATGACACAGTAAACCCAAAAGACATTCAATAATTTAGGTCTACCAAGAGTTGCTTTATGTACATTACAAAGTCAGGAAATCAAAGGACCGACATGTGCATTTTTCGTCCCGACAACGTACAAAACTATTGCAATAAAGAGCAGCTTTCATAGTCTAATCTTGACATCTACTTGCAGTGGTAGCGGCTTCAATGTCAACCAAATGTCCTGGATACGCTCAACCGAGTCTAATGTTGGTCTATATGGCAACGTTAAACCGCTCTCCCAAACGCTCGAAATGAATAAAAAACATGACTTGAACTGAAGTTTGAAGTGTTTTGTACACTATGTGAATGTTTCGGACCAGAGTGCAGAAATTATACAGTAGCTAGCTTATAATGCTCTTCACAGATTGTTGAATAGTGTTCTGTGCTTTCCAGTAAACCTGTAATTAAACTCTAACATTATAGACGTCTGACGTATTGTGCTTGCATTGTCTATCCAACGGTTCCTGCTTTGGCCAATGAAATGGTCATGAAACTGACTTAAGATGAGGCCAGAGCAGCTGAATAAAATGATAAAAAAAAATAACCTTAAGTAACCTGCAACTGAGCTACAATGTCTTAAATTGGTACATTCTACAATAACCCATTACAGACAGCATTAAATAATTGTTAAAACAATCTCAGGGCACAGGAAAACAATAACCAAAGAATAAAAAAATAAGAACCCTCATATTAGGAGTCCATATTACAATGAAGATTCTCTCCTGGCACTTGTAGATGCGATAACTAGCTTGCACCAAGGCCTGCTAAGTTGGGCGTCAACCCGCAGCCTGATCAAAACTACTTCCCCAAATATTTCTCAAAGGCATTTTCAAGCAATGTCTCTCTGTCAGTCTTCCATGCAGTCAGTGCCAAATCGTAGGCGCTCCAAGTCCACAACTAGTTATTAGTTATGGTAAGAGGCAGTGTTCATCCCGGTCCGTTGTTTCGATAATCCATGTTTTTAAGCAGGAGCTGAACTATTGAACGATTTCTATGATGTGTGTAACCTCCAGGTTACAAAGTCCATTCTTCCTTAGGACACGGGGGAGGCCGGTGCCAGCACATCCATGATCGTTATCCTTCCTTATTCGCAGACTGACTGGCATTTTCAGAGGGCTCATGTGGCTACAGAAAGCAGCCCGTTTTCAGTAATTGATGGAAGAACAGTTTGACCTTCAGGTCTGGAGTTTGATACATCCTATACAGTTCATTCTCAGTCCCCCAGTCTTCCGTTTTGGGGTAAATAGTGGTTTTAATGTGTGGAGGTAAGATCTCCCCTGCCGTGATGCTACCTGGAGTGGACCAACTCTTCTCTGAGCCAGCTTGGCAGCGGCTGGCCCATCCTGTACAGGAGCTTTGAGAGTTCAATGTTGTGATCTCGATAGTACTCCCTGAGGAATGCCTGGGACTGTGAAGAGGGAAAGAGCAAATGAGAAAAGATACTACTTAAGTTTAACACAAACATTTTATACAACCATCTTACCTCAGGGCCCATGTCAGGATACCTTCGCCCTTTGCTCTTCCCCAAACACTTGGTCTTCCCTCCTTCGAGCAGCTGACACCAAAACCCTTTCTTGGGATCAAACCTGCGATTGTTAAAAGTTGCAACATTAATTTTCTTAAGGACCTTCACAATCAAATGGAATTATTGGCTTCAAGTTGACACTCACGCTAAAATTTTATGATAATTGATGACATTGGCCAGGCTTAGAAACTTTTGGATTTTGTCCATAATAGAAGCTGGTTCAGCCTTCAGCATCTGCCCATCCAAGACCAGCAGCTGAAAAAGAAAAACATACATAACAGAGTTATAATGGGGATGGTTATTTTCTATTTTGTCAACACCACAGAATAAAAATGTATCACTTGAGTTATATTTGATGCTACCCATTTAAAACCCAAAGCAAATGACTTCCTTAACTCATTGCTATCAGTATTATTAATGTTGTGAGACATTTTGAACGTACCTGACTGGAGTGGTAGTAGTTGAGCCAGCGCTCCATGTGCACAGCGTACCATCCCGGGACAAGGCAGCGGTTCTGCAGGACCCTCAGTCTAATGGGAGCATCGTGGCCCGCAGTGATGACTTCATGAAAGGAGTATTTCAGTGCAACTGGGTCGTCATGTGCTCTTTGGTGCTACAGCAGAGAGAAACATTTATGAGCATCTACACAACTGCACATTACTATGGTACAATGTACTACACGGTTGTTCCAAAAAGAAAAGAAATGATCTGAAGAAGGCTATGCCGAAACGTATTTGACATCGGCTATGAGTGTGCAATGCTGTTTTTACATTTTTTTTTTATAATGTACACAATGCTCTACATAATCATGGATACATTTATTTCACATTGATAAAACTTCAGTGAAGCAGATCCATTGTAGAGAACGTGAAAGTCTGAACTTGAAAGTTTCTCAAAATATTTTTAAAACAGGGGAAAAAGTGTGATTTTATTCTTGAATTGTGGCCATTTACCAGCAGGCGACACAAATATATGTGAGCGACTAATTCAGAAATACGGCTGGTGGGTGGTGTAAAATCTTACACCAGAGGAGTGAATGCGCAGCAGGTTATTTTGTTCAATGTGACTCAGACAGACCTGATACCAGGAGTACGCTCGGTCGGCCGGATTGATGAGGATCGTGATGATCTTGGCTTTGGGCAGCAGCGCCGCAGCCCTCTGCGCAGCCACTTCAGAGTCAAAGTAGTTGGCACTCTTCTCGAAATAGTAGTCAGAGCTGGTGTTGGAGGGAAGCGGGAAGTACTCCATATACCTGAGAAGCAGCGTCATTACAAAGTGTTACACGAGCCTTGAGATGTTTCATTTGATACGAATTAAACTGCCTGTTGTGTGGGTGTTTACTAATGTCATGCTATTTGGCAATATGCATACAACGAGAAGACAAGTAAATAGAACCACTCTGGTAATATCTTCCTGCTGAAAAACATGCCGGCTCAATTTAGAAATCCCACTAGCTTTGGAGGATGCTTTGGGAAGTGCTAGAACGATGCCTTTTATATAAACTTAATGTATAATCAAGAGGATGCTTCAGGAGAGGAATGTGATTTGTTTGGTTAATCTTAGCTTACCAGTCAATGCCTCTGTGATAGTTGTGCCCATTGAAGAACTGGATCTCCTCAAAGGTTTCTTTGCTGGGGTAGTTACTTGTGAGATCGGGGTGCATGCCAAGAAACAAGTACAGTGCTGTTGTTCCTGTATTGACATAGACAGACAGATAATATAGTTAATATACTGTCACTCAAGTCTGACACAGAAATGACATGAACCAAAGTGACAGGGAAGTTGATTTATTGTTTTGCCCTGTAGGGGGAGCAGATGGACCGTGTCTGACCTGTCTTCTGAGGTCCGATGACGAGCAGTTTGGGAAAGCGGTCACATGTTTTCTCTTTGGACCAGATGTCCTTGTGCCTTTTGTCCTCACAAGGATCCTGTAGCCACAAAAGATAAACAATCCCTTGTTTATTCGGCAGTAAACAACACAGAACATCTATAAACAGGACAGTGCTGCAGCAGTGACTTTTTTAAGAGGTAAAGGAACAGCCTCAAATGTTTGAACATTCAATCTACAAAAGTGCATCATCATCTTCCTGCTGCATCGATTAAATGAGCGGCCTTTTGTCCACACAGGGAATGGGGTAGGCATTAACTTTAGATTACTTTAGTTTACCAACAAGAAATATGATCTTTCCCAAAGGAAAAATATAAATAATTTCCTTACCGTTACTGAAATTTAATATATCTGAATGGCACATACATAAATAGTGCAGCTTTAAACCCACTGTTTAACCTCTTATTCCCCACCTGAACTGAGCACATTTTCTCCAGTTTGGCTTTACCCAAATCTAAAGATCTTGAAAAAAAGAAGAAAAAAAAAAGGTGATGAAAAAGTGACAAAAATGTGTGACAAAAACAAAAAAAGCTGAAAAAGAGCAACTGAAGAGTAAAAAAAAGCCATAAAATAGCAACAAAAATGAGACAAAATCAAGGATGAAAATGCAACAAAAGAGCGACAAAAACCTGAGGAAAAAGCCGACATCACAAACAAAGTGATTTGTTTAGATGAGTTTTGTAGATGTGGTTGAAGCTAAACTGGAGATAATGCACTTGGTTATGGTGAGGGTTAAGAGGTTAAGAACTAATCACATCCAAATTAATTCACATGAGAATTTATAATACAAGACAGAAGACTGGAAAATGGAGAGCGCAGAAGCTTTTTATCAGTTTTAACTTGAATCAAATCAAATGAGATGATATAATATTGCCTCACAAGCTTCTATATTGTCGTGCCAAGATTCTCAAAGCACTTCACTATCCATTAATCACTGGGAGAGACTGACAGAAAAAGCAAGGAAGTGCTTTGCTCAGGAGCACGACAACAGTAAGCTTACAGCTGGGACTGAACCTTGCACTGACCTGCCAGAGGGGGTCTCTTTCCGAGGGGAACAGGCTGAAGTATTTCTGAGCCAGCTGAATGGGTGGAAGAGTTTGCATCTTCAGGTTGGTCCATGTCTTCACAAACATCACAAGGCTTTTAAAGGTGTAGAGGCCGAGGCGGTCGTTCCCATAGTTTGACAAGTGGGTCATAAATATACTTATCTGTGAAAGCATAGTACATTATATTAACATGTGTAAGATATGGGGGAGCACACTTTAAAAGGTGCATCAGGGAACCTTTTGTTTAATTATTTACTTTATCATAAAAATCTTCTGTCCATTTTGAACTTGAACAACTTTTCGACTGCAAAGAAAAAAAAGTGACTCACAGGGTTGAGCAGAACTGTCTGAAAGAGCTCTCCTCCGTTAATGAGTTTGTCCAGCTCGTTGGGGCTGCCGGGGTAGTCTTTATAGAAAATGGTGTGTGTGAAAAGACCGCACGTCTGTCTGGGAAGCACCTGTGATATCACCAAACAAGAGAGGGCAATGAAAAAGGGGAAAAAAATATCACACGCAGACACAAAGAGGCCCCAGACAAATGAATTCCAGCAAATAAACAGCCACCCTCCACCGAGAGACGAGCGGAGCTGTCAGTACTCCCGGCAGTTACCCCACACATTGTTTGCTTTCAATAACGTTCATATTATGCAGCTCATCTAGGCAAAGCAAACCTTTTATTCACTCTGAGTCTATATGGAAATTCATGGAAATGCGTTTACAGTTTGGAGTGTCTGGGGAACTGAATATCAATCATCAGTAAGCAGTGGAGACTGTCCATTCAAGCCGTGCTATCTCAAGGACGGGGCCGGAGCTCTGAGACCACACAGACCGGCCTGAATGCCAACACAACAAAGGGAGAGGACTGGGGCTGCAGTTGTTTGCTATCAGCACTGAAGGTCATCCGTGGTGAGAAACAGATAAGATTTCCCCTTTTTCTTTAAGCCTTTTAAAGGAAATCCATTTCATTTTGCGCTTATATTATTATTCTGTAGCCGCCGGTGTCGTGTAGCCAGTGCAGGTCCGGCTTTTTCTGTTGACATTTGAGCGACTGGTTGTTTGCGGACACTCGACGCTCGGCTGTGAGCCCTGTCAGTCTCCATTGTGCTGTGAGATCGCCGGTCATGTAAGACATGTTTACTTAAGGCTTTATCTCCAACTCTATTGCCCGTTACCATTGTTCCTTATGTCTCTATGGATACATCGGCACAAACTAGACAAACGATGGTGATCGCTATAATATACTTGTGCTGCTGGATGTAAATAGCTCGATTAAAGATCCTTATGTGCATTGAAAACGACATATTTGCTATAATGAATGGATAGAACCAGATTGATATCACAGAGCAAACAACATTAGCACAGTAATAAAAATCTGAAAAGGCCCGTGTGAATTGTTTAGGAAGAGCAAAAGATTTGCTGCTGATTGGATCAAGCACATCTCGTTTTTGCCCATCACAGTCCTTCATTTGTTGCATTTTGAGACTAAAGAGAATTAATATTTAGGTCATTCAAAATTTTTAGCAGCATACCTCGTCTTTTACAGTGTTGTTAATTAGTATATTGATATAATTAAAACAAATCATGTATCAAAAATGGCCTTATTTCCTATGGCTAATTAATTATTTATAGTATAGTATTAGCATTTAAAAAAAAAAAGAAAAAAAAGAATTGGAAAGTTTCCTATCATCCTGGGTCTATAGCGTATAGAGTGTTTATTATTTCAAAACATATAATAAATGTATAACGTAATGGTCGTCTTACACTGATGCCGCTGTGGATGAAGCCCCGTCTGAAGCGTGCAGGTTTCAGGTGGGGGTACTCCTCGGTGCTGGTCACTTTGATGCCCCAGACCTTCTTCCAGGCGTCGTACAGCTGCATGTGCACGGGGTACACGCCAGAGTGATGCGGGGCCACAGCGTAACCCATGTTTGTTGGGATCCCATGCTCCTGTGAACACGAGAACAGTGTCAGCATCACGAGGTCCGAGGATTCAAGATGAACTATTTGTGTATGAATATATTACTCTAAAGTACTCTAAAGATCAAACTGCTCATGAACTGTATATCTGATGATTTTAGAGTATTATCAAATCCAATCTATCTTTATTTGTACCCACAAAGTCTCCAAAGTGTTGCACAGAGCACAAATTTGAACCAATTACAAATAAATATCATACAATAAAGAATAAACATAAAAATCCCTATGCCGAGTTAAATGCCAGTGAATAAAAGTGTGTTTTTAACCCAGACTTAAAAGCATCAACCTAATGTGGGTAGGAAGAGCGTTCCAAAGTTTGGGGCCCTGCTATCTGCTGTTCCCACTTCCTACTGTGTCATTATAGAATAAACAAGTGTATTTTGCACTTATTTAGTCCAAAACTTTTGAAAACCGTGTGTGTACTGCCCCCTCATGGCTAAAAAAGTAAATATAGTTTGGATTTTCGTATGGGGGCAGTTTATGTAAAAGAGGTTCACGTCATGAGCACACGGTGATCTGATTAGCGGATCATTTCCCGATCACGATCAGCAAAGGAGGAAGCGGAAGTGTAGGTTTTCTGTATTACATCCACAAAGCAGCAGGTATTAAGCATAAGCACTTCCCCCCACGGACCGCCGAGCCGACCCACATCGGCGGCCATTTCAAAGTTCAAATGTAGGCTGAGCTTGGTCTTTAGCGCTACTTTAACCTTTTCTCCTCACCAGCTTCCTTTATTTCCAACACGATTTTTGTTGAGAACCGTTCTTCAGAGTTTTAAAACATTGCGAAACTGTTTAAGAATAGACCAGTTCTCCATTTACTAAATATAAAGTCTCCCAAAGTTGCTGTTTTGAGCAGTAACAGGAAATAAAGTTGTAGAGTGCCATTTGCAACAAGTAGCATTTCAATAAAATCTGCAATCATACTGTATATACATTTCAACCACATTCTAAAGAAAATATTAAAGAGCAGTTTAAAGGAAAGAGTTCTTCACTCGTTCCGGCTGCATTATTTTTCTGTAGTTCATTACCAATTCAAGTGCGTTGTTTATTAGGCCACAGATTTTGTGCCGTTCTCACAGGCACTGCGTAGGTGGCTCGACTCTGACCTCTAACCCCGTGACTCACCATGGCAAATTTCTTGTTGAGCAGCATCTGTTCGGCCAGAACAGACTGATTGTGGAAGAGATGGGGCTGCATGTGACTCCACATGTGGGGAAACCACCAGAACTCCTTCACAAACGACAGCAGCAGGTCGTCTCCCAGATCCTCATCATCAGAGCCTGGGATCACAGACACAGGAGAGCGGTCAGAGCAGGGAAGACTAAGCATAATCAGAACCAAAGTGCAACTTGAATGAGGCCTGTAAAAGAACTTGTGATTTTTCTGACATGTATTACAGTTGCAATAAGATTAGTGCGTTATGTTTTAAAGTAAAGACTGAGTGCACAGAGCCATTTTAACCTCTTAACCCCCACCTACACCGAGCACATTTTCTCCAGTTTGGCATTACCCAAATCTAAAAGCTTCACGGACAAAGCATCTAAATTGTGGCAAAAATGAAGGCGACAATACAACAAAAAAGAGACGAAAAAAGTGAAAACGTGCGGGAAAATCAACAACAATAACACAATAAAAAAGCGACAAAAACACGAACAAAGTGGAAAAAACGTGAGGAAAGCACGACAAAAAAGCGTAAAAAACCAAGACAAAAAACAATGAAGAAAGCAACAAAAACAACGAAAACATGACAAAAATGTGACAAAAACAGGATCAGTTTTGTAGGTCTTAGCTTTCAAATGAGGCGTTGCACTGGCCTAGAGGCTGTAAGCTCCAGTCAAGAAGCTGTTAGATTTGGGTAAAGCTGAACTGGAAATAAGTGCTCAACAACAACAATAACAACAACAATAACAACAACAATAAAAAAAAGTAAAAAGCATCAACACCAAAATCGCACAGGCTGCAGTTACTGTATTAGTAAAATATCCTTCATAAACAAAATATCCCGTCTCCATGGCGTCTTAGTGCAAATAACTTTTTGAAAGGTGGTTCTTATCTTAGTTTAGCATTTTATTTATCTTATTTTATTTTAATGGTTTACAACAACCACCCCATAAAGATTACTTGGTCAGAGTTTGTACATTGGTTGTAGAAAGCAGTCTTGTTATTGCAATAAAAACAGTCTGATTGTTACTGCCCCGGGACAGGTTTATAATGCACATTGTAACCTGAACCTTGATTAAAAAATATATAAATAATAATAATAATAATAATAATAATAATTAGACCGTTTTCCCTAAAGTGTTCAGCCCCAGGGGAGAGGTGGCACCTTAGAGGAAATGACTGTGATAAAGCTGTGGACAGTGACAGAGCAGAGTCAAAGGTGAAATGTGGCCGGTGATGAAGAATGGTGGAAATGAGTCAAGGCCAATTCTCCTTGCGAAGAATGGGACGAAAGGACGGTGCACTGAGCTATCACAGAAGAGTTATTAGGAGACCATTATCAATCCTCACCAGCGTGGAAGAACTTCCCTGAGAAGCCCAGATTGAACGTGAAGTTGGGGACATGGGTGCGCAGCTCCCTCTGGGTTTCCAACAAGGCCTGAGAAAGTGAGAGAGAGAGAAAAAAAAAAACATCAGTCGAGACAAAGAAAAGAAAATACTCAAGAGTGCATTAATGAAGAACTTTGGCGCTTGGATATCAACACATACATATTTCATTCAGCAAGTTTCTTCAGTAAACACAAATCCTCTCCCAGTTGCACGACCCTCTACTTGATTCTGTTTGATACGAAGCTCTCTTCTGATTCGAGTGTTTGTTTCATTTGATCTCCATACTCCCAGCCCTCACACCCTCTTCCCCTCCTTCACTCACTCCATCTTGTCAGGTTCTGATTCATTTCTAAAAGCTTGCTGTTGAGCTGCCAGGGAGTGGGCCTTGAAGCCGCAACCACAAACTTTCGCTACAGCCTCAGCCCTCCAACATGCGAGGGGTCTGCTGTGCTCTGAGGGGACGCGAGCGGGAGCTTTTCAACATTCTTTGTATGTCTCTGGGCCCCTGAAATATTCATTGCTGTGGAGCTTCTGTGACAGTGCGAGCAGTGGGGCCTGTCAGCTTTGAGCGGCCTACTGGGACAAGTGCATTCAATGGGAGGAGAGGGGGGAAAAGGGGTTCTAGATGACTGGCGGAGGGGAGCAGACAATATGTGGGAGTCTGACCTTAGATTTTAGAAAAGGTAAAAAAAAAAAAAAAAAAAAAAAAGTCGAAGTTACCAAGGGTAGTTCATGTTCAACCCACCTTGACATCTGGCACCTTCATGCGGGTTCCTTCCTTCCCGACAAAGATGTCATCTATATCCACCAGCAGGTAGCGGTCCAGGGACAGCGACAGTCTCTTCCCCGTCAGAAAGGCCACAGCGTCCACAAACACCAGCTTGTGCAACCAAAACGCCAGGTTGTTTCCAAACAGAACTCTTTGGATGCCGTCGTGGAGCCCCAGGTCCTGCACCACGGAGGGGAGCAGGGCCGCGTTCTGCCCGATGGAGGCCACGCTGTCCGCCGACTGGGTCTTGGCCAGCAGCACGGGCTCGTACGTGGAGTGGTTGGACTGGAACACGGTCCAGTCGTCCCCGGGAAGAGGTCCTGGCAAAGGCTGCCCCGAGCGGGTGATGAACAGCAGAGGGGACTTAGGGTTCACGGAGCAGTCTTTCAGGCCCAAGTTGGAGTGGAGGAAGAGCGGGAAGCCTTTGAGCTGGGCACTGAGCAGACTGTTTTCATTGGCCTGGTCAAAACAGAGAGAGTAATCATACACTAGAATGATGGAGACACAAGTGAAATCAATATAATTCCTCAGTAAAATCGAGTGAAAGGCATAGGCAGCTTATACCTGCTACAGACTGCAGTCCAATGATAACCTCCTGCAGTGTCCTTTAGCATTCAACTCTAAAGGGGCTTATGATTCATTAAAAACTCCCCTCAGAAGTCGTTGCTCTCTGATTCTGTCACATCTCTGCCACACACTACTGTACTTAATATTTCATCAACTCTGTGGTCTGCGCACATCTGATCACCACCATCTGTGTTTAGATGTTCATTACAAACTTTTTGAGTCATTTTACTCCCAAGTGCTGACGGTAAACTATGGAGGTAATTTAATTGCTGCAAATTTATACACAGGTTTATCACAACGCAGTTCAGCTTTTATAACTTTTCAATTGACACATTTAATTGAAGAAGTCGCTTTTTGTATGTGAGAACAGTTGGTATTACAATCTAAATCTCCATGGATACGAGCTGGTGACGTCCCGAGCAAATGAAACACGGTACTTATATTTTTCACCAACAAACACATCCACAGTGTGGCTTTAACCGCTTACTCTCCGACTTAACCGGGTGCATTTTCTCCGGTTCGGCTTTACCCAAATCTAAAAGCTTCCTAACCTTTTTGTAGCATTGCTGCCACATTTTTGTCGTGTTTTCCTTGTTTTTTTGGGTCATGTTTTGGTCACTTTTTCATTGCATTTTTGACACCTTTTTGTTTTTCTTTTGTGGCTTTCTTGCAGATTTCTTGTTGCTTTTTCATCACTCTTTAGTCATGTGTTATTGTTGCTTTTCCAGCACATTTTGGACGCTTTGTGGTCATTTTTTGAAATCATTTTTTTCATCTCATTTTTGTGGCGTTTTGTCGCTTTTAGATTACCCAAATCTAAAAGCTAAGCTAAGCTAAGCCAAACTAGATAAAATGTGTTCATGTGGGGGTTAAAAGGTTAAGCAATTGGTAATACATTGATAAAACTCAACCTACAGAGTACTCAGCTTTACTAACCATCGCTGATCCTTTGAAAATAGAGGTCGTATGAGAAACACTTCCTGTGTCTAGTTAAAGGGGCTAGATGCCGTCCCTTCTCGCTCTGTGATTGGTTCCCAAATCCACCGGAAAATTTGGGCCATGGTCCCCAGGCTGTTTTGCAGTTCGAAATAATTCGAGCGCACACAGCAGCATGGCGTTAGCCAGGTTAGTAATATGTACCCCTAGCTATGTTGTTTTTTCTTAAAAACAAAACAAAAAACAAACACGGTTGAATAACAGTCCTTACGGGTTTAAACATATGGGTGCAACTAAAATAAGTAACACAGTTTGAGAACCACTAATCAATAAAAATGTGAACAAATAATGCTTCATAAATGTCACTGCATTATGTAAGCGATTGCTAAATGATCAACATCTTTCAAAATGACACAATGAAGTTAATGTTTTATTCCATGAGACTAATCGTGTTAATATAAAATGTGGCTCTACATGTTTTCAGGATTTACTTAAGTCAAGAGCAATAACAAAGCAAATGATTATAATAAAGATGTCAGAGTGTTACGTAAATGACTGATGACTAATATTCAGCGTCATGTGTGTGGATCAGTGCCTCTCTGTTTACCCAGAACACATGTGTGTTTGTCTCATTGAAATGCACACCTCGGCGCTGTTTACTTCCCAATAGACAGTAAATCCCACTGGGCTCTCCCAACCTTCACCTATGCTGCACCACCTTCTGTGCCTCCACTATGGATCTACAATAGTCTTTCTGCGGCTCAGAGATGGTGATTAAAACCATAAGACCTGAAAACTGGCCTTCGGCAAACAGACTCAGCTCAGGGATTACTGTGAGAGAAAGGAGGAGAGCTAGAATTCGTAAAAGAAGCTGAAGAGTGAATAGCCAGAAGTAAAACAAAGAAAATAAAAGAATGAAAGAGGAGTGGATTGCAGCAGATATCAGGAAAAATACGAGAGGTGAATAGAGCGGGAGAACTGCAAAGAGGCCGAGTGTTGTTGGTGCAGACAGGTCTTTCCAACCTTTGAGTCTCATCTCCTGAGAGACAGCCGACAGATGGACAGGGCAGGAGGTGTGAGAGGACAGAGTCTCACCTTGAAGAAGCCGATGATGCCCACACCGTACTCCACACAGTATTTGTCCAGTAGCTCTCGGTTCCACGCGTCCAGGTTCACGTACTTCAGGATGTTTTCATAAATGACCAGTGTGAATCGCCCTCGCTCCTTGTCCGTTAGTGTGGGCATGTCCCCTTTGCCCGGAGATATTTCTGTCCTATAGCGAAAACGGCCCGACTCCAAAATGGCCACAATTTCCTGACCCAACTGAGAATACTGGCTCTCCACAAACACCAGGACAACGGGGTCTGTCCTTGCTCCAGTGGGATCTGCTCCAGGACGTATTGGTAACAGCCGTGAGGGAGTAACCCTGAGGTCGTCCGAGTCGGCTGACGCCCCCTCTGACCCGGACACACCCCCTCCCGAAGGCTCCAGCTCCCGCTTGACGCCATACAGGAAGTAGGCCGAGATGAAGACGCTGATGGTGCAGAAGAGGAAGAGCAGGAGCAGGGAGGTCTGCAGGGGGAGGAGACGCACCAGCCGACGGACACGGCTCACGCATCCCAGCATCGTCTCTCGGGCCGCACTGCCCCGCCAGCCAGGCAAACGCCTCGGGGCGCCCTTAACGAATGTCTACAGGGACTATTTACAAATGATTCAGTCTCAGGGTGGAGAAAAATACAACACACACGAAGGTAGCAGCCGCAGCAGCGACTGGAGAAAGAAAAGAAACGGTCTCACGATGGCTCTCCCTCATGCTGCAGCAGTGCTTATGTCACCATGGCAGAGAGATGGGGGGCCTGCAGCACCGGTGCACACTGACGCCTGTGAGGCAGCACTGGGACGCGTCAGTGGAGAGAGATGATGGAAGACTCCATCACCTGTCCGTCATGTGAACCTGCCAACCATGTCCTGACTGGATCCCAGCTCGTAGTTTTGATTGGAGGATGATCTCTTGAGGAAAGAAAGGCCACACAGGTCATTGCAGCACGATGATTCCCACAGGACTGCGTCTTGACCTGGAAAGACAGAGAAAAACTGTGTTACAATGAAAAATAACACTGGACTGCAATAGAAATAAACAGTTTAGTTGCGTGGGCTCTGCTGTGTGTGGGTGATACATGTCTGCCCTGTGCCAATACGAAAAACTTCTCTCCAAACTCGTTATTCACCTCCACAGTAAAACTTGCCAGCACCCCCACACACATATATACTATGCACCCGGCCGGCCCTGTATGTCCACACATGTAACTCGTGCACCGAACCTCCACGTAATCAATGAGGAGAGTGGCAGTGACAACAAAGCCTCGAGGAGAGCCAATCTTCCTTTCAATGCAGTGAGAGTGTGACTGCTCCAAATGAAGCCATCACCCGCGGGGACGCTCGCCTTCTATCGCCTTCAAATCTACACCAGCCTAGACCGAAATGAGAGTGCACAAAGTAGGGGAAGAAGGCCGATGGGTAAATCTCAAACGTAGCAGAGTTGACACTGACAGAACAAAAGCACCCAAGACTTTCAGAATTCTACCTTCACAAACCTCACAATCAGCCAACCTTTAGTCAATATCCATCAAGCGAGAGTTAAGGTACAAATTGTGCGACTCAGGACAGTGTGAACTTGTCCCCTCACTAAAACATAATTCTTCCATTTAGAGACCCAGCAGAGATGTGACAGACCATCATTACCTTTGCATGCTCAGTCCATTAAAACACAGGTCTATTGAGGTGCGCGCTCACCCCGCTTATAAATCCCTCCACAGTGGGTTATAAAGCCACAACCATCTTCACCCAAAAGCATTAAACACTGTCCACAAAGGCCATTAGGACTTGGCTCAAACTAGACGTAAAATGAATATGATAATGCCACCAATGGGTTTATAAGGAGCACGATAATTTGAGTTTTAATTAAAGGTGGGATACATTAAAAATACAAAAGCCGCGGCGCTCTCATTACAGCGGTACCTGCCACAACCCGCATTCATCTTCTGCTCAATACATCATTGATTTCTGACAGCGAGGCCTGAAGGCGGCAAAACTTTAGATAATTTCATAGATTAGTTTATATTCTATACGAGTAATCTGTTTATGAGGCACATACCTGATAATGAAAAGTGACGTTTCTTATCCCAGAAGAGACTTTTACACAAGTACTTGTAAAAGGTAACAGTAAAAGAACTTGCACAAGTAATACAATTAAAATGTATAGCAATAATGGCAATGGCAACAGTAATGATGTAGTAGCAGTATTAAGAGTGTTCAAAGAAGGGAAATGGAAACAGTTTTGAATGAACTGCGTTGACTTTCTTCTCTGCTATAGTTTCCCCTCAATGTAATCAAGGTCTACACTTTGGCAGTCCTGTTGCCTGCAGCTAAGCTTAACGGGACGTGTGCATTTCTGCAAGTGCAAAAGAACAGATCAGAGTCCTTCACTCTCGGTGTCCAAGTTTCTCTCTTCACAGCGATGCACGGAGAGGCTGTGAAAAAGGAGTAGGCGTTGACTGAAACTATCACAAAAAAGCAGGCTCAGACAATGGGGCTTGTAGCTTGAAGATTGCGATTGACCCCCTTTAATACCTTTGTTTGTTTGTTCCTAAAGGAGCAAGGGTGCGTGCTACGGCATAGCAGTGCATGATTAGCCGCAGGAAGTGGGAGAAGATGAAGAAGAGATACCTGCGGAGGATTTCTGTCGCCGAAAAAAAAAAAAAACGCCACCATCCATTTCTATGTTTGCGGTTCAGCTCAAACTCATTCCTTGAAACACATAACGGGGGTGTTAAAAGTTTATTGCTCACACATTTTAAAGTGTTTTTCCTCATGTAATGCAAATCAGTGCTGCATAATTTAGTGCGGTGTAAATCAGTGCGGGCAAAACGTGTGGGAATCTGCATGCACTGCCCCATTTAGAGAGACACGTAAAAACATCGGACTTTATTGATGACGGCAATATATTCTGACCGGTGCGTGTTTTAGCCAAGATAACGGCTATTTCGAAGCCATTTTCGGTTGATGATTATTCAAAATGGGAGACAATGTTATCGGTAAGTAGGGCACAGTGGAGCCTTAATAACACTATTGACACGGCTTGAGTCAGGAGATTAAGTAGTGAGACATAAACAGAGCATAGGGACTGAAAATCCACAGTTTAGCCACAAGACGCCCCATCCCCACCCCTCCCTCAAGACTAATCCAGGCAAAGTTCATTTTATAGCACAATAAACATCTAAAGCTGTATATGCTGTTACAATATAAGGAGAACGGACAAAAATAAGATCAGGAACACAAAGTAAGTATTGGTGTGTTTCGCCCTTCTTTTCTAATTCATTACTTTTCCTTTAACGAAATGGTTTTGCATTTTGTTTGCATTTTGTTGTTCTGCGAGATGGGAGTTCATCTCACAATGCTGGAGCCAGAACAGTGTTTGGCACATGGACAATCCTTTTTCACTTTGCAGTTTCTACAAATGCCAGTGTTGTAAATGATATATGGCCTAAATGGGTGTTCTGCCAAGAAATTTTAAAGGAATTGGCAGTATTTTTCACATTTCTAGAGTAGCTTAACAGGCATTTGATATAGATTTTTGTAATCCTCAAAATCATCTTACGGTTTTGCCTACCCCGGCACTAGGCCATTAAAGGGATATTTCAGGATTTTTGACAGAGGGCCTCATTTCCTAGTTATCCAGAGTGTTGTTGATTTCTGGAGATTTTTTTTAATTATTAATTCATGCAGTCCTTATATTTGAAGAGTTTAGTGGTGCTAGGCTAATGCTCGGCTAGGGCTAGGCTAGTGCATGTCTATGGTGCCTAATACCAAGCACAGTGCACCTGAGGCAAATCACTTATAACACCAGACTACCGATATAAATGTTTGTGTTGACTGAATAATTTTTGAAATATAACCATTTTGCATTTAAAAGAACTTCTGTCTGAGCAGCATCAGCTTCCTGGTTGTTGAGTTTTTTAATGCAGACTAGTTACAATAAATATGCACTGCCTGAATGAAAAAAAAAAAAAAGTCTGGATGACTAGGACATGAGACCCAATGAAATATCCCTTTAAGCCACACTATGAAAATCTGTTCAGTTTCCAAAAAAAAAAAAAAGAACATAACAAGCGGTCAATTTGTCAGTGGATCTCATTACTGATATTCCCTAAGGTGGGATGGGGTACAGCCCCTGGGATCCAGCTCCACATCTTGACCTTGGTTCGCAATCACGAGTACCTGGCTGGAGGACGAGCCCATTGTGCATGCAGTTTGACACGAACAAAAGAAAATGGCTTACTGCTGCTATGCACGAGACACAATACACCCAGCTGTAATAAAGAATAGGCTGAAAAGCAGATCTCAAATGTCAACACACCCATGTTATTTGGCAAGTATCTCTGTTCCCGTGCTCCTTTAAAATAGCCAAATACAACCACCGTCTGCTCCAATAATAGATTTAAAAAGCAAAGAGGACAAATTTGACAACATAAAGATTTAACTGAAGAAAAGCCACAAGATGTGTTTCTTTTTAAGGCAAGGCAAAAAGTGCGAAGAGACCAAAGTGTTGCGGAGTGCCAAAAAGTGTCAGTGCCTCAAGTCATGCATAAAGGGGAAGTAGATGAAGACTAATGTGGATCTCACGGCCAAGCTTTCATTCTCCATATTGGAAAAGAAGCTAAATATCTGTATAACTGCACATGCACAGGCTAAAAGTGCAACTGAAGGCGCGATGGCAGACGGGAGAGAGGGGTGAAAAAGACATCAACCACATTAAGAGCTCGAGGGAACACAAGCTGGTGGGAGCAATGAACAGAGAAATGCCCCCCTAGGGCCATAATCAATCTCCAGGATCAGAATACATCAATTAAAATATTTTCTTCCATCATTTTTTACTGCAGCTGAATGAGTGATGACAGAATTGAGGACCAGTGGTGAGAAAACAAAAGCAGATGATAACAGGAGGTACAGAGAGCCTTAGCAACATATTGCATTTTGTTTAAATGACTTTTATACAACTTCAAATTGAAGGAACAATACAATTACTTTAACATATGTAGTAAAACTTACTTGAAGAAGCTTCTGTGCTTCTCAACCAACACTATTTTGAATTAGGGATGCCAGATGAATCACCATCAAATTGAAATTGCAATTTTAATGGGGTCAGCTAATACTTTAACAGATCACGAAGACTGTGTGAGACTTGGCATGTTCCCTAGGGTTTACAAACATGTTATGAATTGCACTGGATTAGTTTCCGGACCAGCGTCAGCGGGGTGTTGACTTGAAGCCACTCCCTTAGCAATGGCTCTCAAAGGAGCAACAACGGAGTCCAAATGATTGACACATACACACACACATTCATCAATTCAACTCGTGATGTAGTTTGTTTTCCCCTTCGTTGCTTGTTGCTGATGGTCGTGGACATGGAATTCCTGAATATCCAACCGTGAAGATGCTTCTCTGCCGTATCTTGAATTTTAACCTAAACTGCTTAAATAATCAAGACGCTTGTCCCACAGTTAGATACTCCTCATCCAAAATCATCCTGCACTGTTATGGAAAACTACCTGGATTACAACTTTTGACTTCCAGTTCAGTAATATGTTTTACAGCACAATTATTATTTGAGCCACATTTTTGGCTACTACACCATCGCAGTCGGCTGGTGGGTGGTCACTCTAAGCTGCTCCCTGTGCATGTGATGGGCAGCGGGCCAGAGTCGCACTGCTAGATTAATGAGAGACGGTGAGGAGCCTGGTGCTCAGCTGTAACAACTCTCTGGATAAACAACATCACGGCGGACCATATGTACTCTCACATGTCTCCCCCATGCACCCCCTCTGCACCTCATCCCCCTGCTCTGCGTCACGGTTGTTTCAAAGTGTGAATAGGACTTGGAACATTAACACTGTCAAGTCGAGTTGCACGAGCTGTAGGTGATCTCTTAGACAAATAAACTTTTAAAGAGGCCGAGGCTCAAAGAACAAACTGTTTTTGCCCCAGGTCATTAGACTTCTCAGCAAATCAAAACTGACCGTCACACGTGTCATTGCATCACGCCACGATGTATAATACAAAATTGCTTATCATCCAATCATATTTAATGGGAAAGTATTATGTTTACAAACTGCTAATCCTGTAGTTTAGATCTTTAAAAACATGGCTGGAAATGCATGAGATTCTTGTTCTAGCTTTAATTGTTTCAGTCTCATCTCAAATGCTGCTGGACATGTTCAAAAATGTGCACAGTGAACAAATTGAAACAGATGTCAAACAATCAATATAATCACCATTACATTCTACACAAAGCTTTCATCAGTTCAACCAATTATGTATCAAACACATCTACCAAACCAGAATCTGAAAAAAACAAAAGCGAGAAACAATTTTGCAATCTAATGTTGTCCTCTACTTTGAACAGAGTATGAACTATGCTTTTAAATGCCCCCCTCTCCCCTCGCTTTGTCCCCTCACATCAAGGAACAAGGGACAGACCAAAATAAGCGATGACCTGTCGTGTGCCTGGCAACCACTCGCTCTCTATGGAAACGGCTGAATTACGCTGTGCGCAAAGGCAGACGCACGGTAACAAAGCAGAAGAGAAACAGGAGGTTATACATAGGACGGCTACCAAAGACTATTGTTGTCAATCTCAACACTGGTCTGAATCTCAACACATAGCCCCGAGAGATTCATTAAAACCTCTACAAAGTAAACAAACAGCTACGATTTCTTGGATCTTACTCCCCTGAGAGGTATGTTACTGAACATAAAATAAGGCTAGATTGAACACACTTTTTTTTTCACCAGGGCAATGGGTCAAGGTTAAATGGGTAAGAATGACGCCAGTATAATCCCTAATCGGTAATCCTGTTAATCTCAACACCGCAAACAGTACGAAATGTGCTTATGCTAGCTGTGTTGGTGCTGGAGATGCCTTGAAGGGATTAAGAAACGAGACACAATACAGGCGGGCTGCAGTGGACTGAGTGAAGTGGCAGGAGAGAGGTGGCTCTGTTATGTCAAACCACTTACGCATCATGTTGATGTAAACTACACACTGGTGCCGCGGTTAACGCTCGCGCTTCACAGCAAGAAGGACTCGGGTTTGAACTCCTGGCTGGACGGGTCCATTCTGTGTGGAGTTTGCATGTTCTCCACATGTGTCTGTAGCAAAGACTGCAGAATAGACATCTCCTCCTCACTCCTCCCTGTTTGCCACAATGACTACGTTCCCGGGTGAAATCATGGCAGGTTTACAGACTCCCCTCCTTACCTCTGACGAAGCATGTTCCTAAAAAGGACATAGAGGCGGGATCTTCACTGTAGACTCGCCCCTTGCGTTACGGGTTGTCCGCGCTGTTCCAATGCCAACAGTCCGACCACCATTAGTAAGAGATTTCTACATTTTTTAAAACAAAAAACAGCCTGTTTTTTTTTAATTGTAACTATCCCAGCGTTATCACAGGAGGAATATCTAGCTGTAGAAAGTTTAAGAAAATTAGAAACCAGGCTTTAAAGTTGTTTTTAATATGTCTAAAGCGCAATGCATTCCAATGCGGGATTAGCTGCGATATGGAGGTACTACAGCAATGGCGGCCTCTAGTGTTGTCGTCACTAAGCAGAGTGGCCAGCGGCCATTGGTCTGTAGGCTTCCTGTGGGCGCTCTGGTTTTCCTCTACCATTAAAAACATCTACAATAGGCCAGGATGAATGAGTTTGTTTGAGAGTGACAGCGGATGGAAATTAGCCCATGGCTAGAATCCCACGTGGAGTGCTTACATGCAGGAGTCTCGTGTGTTCATTAACATACACAGTCTTGAAACTGCAGTCCATCACAGGAAATAGCCTGCCTGGAACAAAATTTGTTTCATACAATCATACAAAAAAAGAGTAATAGCAACAAATATCTGTAGATATTTGCATCATAAAAAATACGGTAAAAGCTCAGAATTGTCAAGGGCCTAAATGTGCTTATGTTTGTCAGAACTAAAAATTAAAAACATCTGTGATCGCTGTTCACGCACCTTTTGCAGCACTGATCTGGTCATGAGCCAAGCAGTTTGTAAAGAATCTTTAATCTCTACATGAGAGTAATGAATGCATCATTGATAATAATCGTGTCTAACCTAATTAGTCATATTGTCTCTCCAGTGTTTTTAATATTGTGCATGTCAATAGAATATAAACGTTTCAAATAAGACTATTTTTATCTGTGGCTGTTGAGGCCAAGGCTTAGGCTGTGAAATACTGAGGAGCCTGGTGCCATCTCTCTCCTCTCCTTCCTCCTCCCACCGCTCAGCCAATCTGAATGCACAAGCAGGCAGTTTCAATCTCGCCGCAAACATTTACACCGACACATCCTCTCCCTCTGTCTCATCAATTCATTTGGTGCCACCGCGTGAAGGACGGAGGACTCGGAAAGGGAAATGTCGTTTTGCCTCCTAATTCAGCACACGAGTGACTTTCGGACCGCTTTACTGCCGTAAACCGGGCGGTTGAATTATCATCATTTTTCAGCGCCTCAATTTTCCTGTCCCCAAGACTGAGGCATTTTCACACCAGAAGAAAGCATTCTCTCAATTCTCCTGTGCCCCTCCAATTTTATCTCAAGGCCCTACTTCAAACCCCCGATCCCAGCTCTGTGGTAATTGAAAAGATTCTGGTGTTATTTGTTGACACAGTAATTGGGCAAAGAGGCACAGAATCTTCTTAAAAATCAAACAACGGACAGCAATTATGAGCAAAACGGCAGAAAATGATGGGGAATTGCCTCTGAAGCTACTTTTTAGTCGGGCTGCATGATACGAGGAAAAATGGCAGTATTTGCGAACAAAAAATGCAAGCAATTTGTTCAGTTTTTAAAACATCAATTTGTGTCAAAACAAGAAGAGTAAAAAAAAAAAACTACTGAATCAGGACCAAAACAAGCCATCTTATCTTCAATTATCAGAATTTGAGTAGCTTTGAAAACCTTTTGCCAATGAAAGGATGATTTTTCTTTATCTTTGACTGTTTTTGGGTCTCATTTCAAGTGTTATTTTCTTATTTCAAGTATACTAGTACATTTCTTACGAATGAGAGCTTGGTCCATGAGCAATCGTGTTTAACGTCTTAACCCCTGCCTTAACAGAGCACATTTTCTCCAGTTTGGCTTTACCCAAATCGAAAAGCTTATTGAACAAAAGCGTCAAAATAGTGACAAAAACGATGATGAAAACGCAACAAAAAATTGGCCAAAAAAGCGACAAAGACGTGCCGGAAAAGCATCAATAACACAAGAAAAAAAAGTGACATAAATGTGATGTGTTATCATCCTTAGATTTGGGTAAAGCCAAACTGGAGGAGGGTTAAGAGGTTAAAGATGGTCCAAACCTCTGAATCAGTATAAATTGTCTTAATTAAAGCACTTTTTAAACAATTTATCCAAGCTAGAAAGGCATATTTTCCATAATTTTTGTTTTAGGCTACATTGGCAAAAAATGTGTGAGCTAATATTGCGATATCAGTAATTTGACAAAACATTGCGATTCTGAAGCCCTACTTTTCGGGGCTGTGTAGAATACATTCAACACTTAAGTCTCAGCGCTAGATCCCTCCCCATTAGAGGGATTATGTCGCATGCCATCGACACACATCTCCTCCTCGGTGAAGATAACCTGAGCGGACACCGGCATAATGGCGTGATTACTCATTCATATTATGTAGCGCCGATTAGGAGCAAGATGAATCAAAAACACAGCGCAGAAAATAAAATATACATGACAATCTCAGAGTCTTTTTTATCTTTTAAGCTCCGCCGAACCGCCCCATCTTCTTTAGATCTGTGCTCTCAAGTGAGAAGTATAGGGGACACGCATAGGGATCTAAGAGTGGTGTGAAATGAATAGCCTCTCAACGGGAAACAGTGGGAGCCATGGGGAAAGCTGTGGCTAGCACTAAAAGAGAGGAGGCATGAAGAATCATTAGGAAGCGGCCAGAGCGAGATGCGAAATAGAGACTACAGTGCTCCCCAGGGCGGCAGGTAGAGCGGCAATGGGAGCGGGACACCTTGGTCAATGGCCTCGATCACCTTCAGCGGGCACATAAAATAAAATCCGCTGCTATACACTTCTACAGAGGAGAACTGCTCACAATCACTGGGCTATTTATAGATATGGTGGCCCATTTACAAAGGCATAGGGACCGTGGATCTGCAGAACAAACAACAAATGATGATGCCGCTTGTAAAATATAGTGGTAGTGTAACAAAGGTAGGAGGATGGGCTGCACAACTTGAGCTGAAATTGCAATTTAATCTAATCCTAGGAATTGTCAACATTCTTCATATGGATTTATTATTTCTTAGCGTCGAAATACAATGATCTCATATTTTAAGGCGTTATAGACACTGCAATACACATATGTAAGAAGATGCTTTAATGGGTGTTACAAGACTTGTGATTGGCTCTGATTAAGTGCCGTTTAGAGAGAAGAACAAAACAAGAATTTGGCCAAAACTTGGACAATCCTGGCAAAAGGCTGACAGTTCATACATTGTCATATATTATTCTCTTGTATGAAATACTTCAAATGTGAACTGTATTATTAATTTTAAAATACATACATACACTGTGTACATAGTTTTAGGTTTAACTCCATGTTGTTTGCACTAGAGGTCGACAGATATGTTTTTTTCTAAGGCCGATTCCGATATTTTTGACTGATTTTTCCAAAGGTCTGGTCTATAATCCTGTGAAAACAAATAATTGGCCACTCCAGCAGAGGCCGATTTTATTTTATTAGGTGATTCAATCATAGTTTCTGTCCCAGCTTTGATAAGTTTCTGCTAGCATTAGCATGCTGCCATCAGCATTAGCATACTGTTGCTAGCCGCGGCATTCATAAATGAAATTGTGTAGATTAAAACAAACTCGGCAATTGAATTCCCCGGGTTCTGTGCTTCATATTCATATTCACTGAGGTTTAGTGAAACTTATATCTAACAAACTTTAGCTAACCAATTTTCATCGCGATGTTTCTCCGTTCCCCTGAAGCCAAGATCGGACGCTAGCCGACCGTTTGCACTGAGCGTAAATGCAATTCGATCGATACTCTGCAAGTGACTCTGCATGTGGTGAAATTGATAATAAAGCTGACAGTGAAGGAAATACAGTATAATCAGAATACTTTATTACTATTACTATTTTACTATTTAAAATACAAAAATCCCCCCTTAAATAGTTGGGCTGCTTTGCTCAAAGACAAAAGACATTAACAATGCGTACAACATCATACAGTACAAGAGAAGCTTATAGAGTAATAAAGCGCATGAAACAAACATGATTCGAGCTGACAGTGCGTTAGCATGAACTCTGTGGACACATTAATCACATGCACCGAGCGACTGGACTGATTAAGTCAACACGAAAGAAATAATTTACCCCACTGTAAACGCACCCTATATGATTTATCTTTTGAGTGGCATGGCAGCCTATTAGCCAGCAGCCATGGCACAGAAACTGTCCGCCAATAAAAGGAAAAAAGAAAAAAAAAAAACAGTTCATTTTTTGTTCGTCTTATTCAGCGACTTGACATCATGCATATGGATGTCCTGCGGTGTTGGAATTATACAGATGACATGTTTATACGTGAAAATTATAGGAAGGACCTGAAGCGATTGAATAAACCGACTCAGGGAAAGGACAAGCGCACTCTATTGGAGAGAAATAGGTTTGTAGTGGCCCGGACAGCCAGCGCAAGGCAGTGGGGAAGCGAGCGCTATAGCACATTCATCATTTTTGTCAGTGCTGGTAGAAGGGGAGGTGGGGGTACCAGGGCTTTCATATAAATTAAGTGTAGGTGGAATCAATGTGGTGTTGGTGGGGGAGAGTGAGGAGGGGCGCAGGGGCCAGATCAATGCTGGTGGGAGTGACTGTTTGTTCCCTTTGTTTATCTACTGTCATCTCCGGACGCGTCTGAAGGACAAGGGGCGCACGGCCGGCCAGCACAATGTCTCTATAGGGACAGGGCTCCGGTAATGGGCCCCCGCTCTCCAACGGGACAATAGGAGTCACTCAGAGGTGAAAGTCATAGAGCGCGTGGATCATGGGGCAGCAGTGTGTGGGAGCGGGCGTGAGAGTCGAGGCGCCTCTCGGGGTGGTACAACACAAGGGTTCCATATCATTAGAAAGAGTGTGTGCAAGTGCAAGTACGAGTGTTGCTGACATAAGTGCCAATAATTCCATTTCCTTCTTTCCTTCAGCGTTTATTCAATCCAAGCAGAAATCCTTTAACTGTCAGACATACATCAAAACAGAAGTTTTTTTTTTTTTTTGTTTGTTTGTTTTTGTATACTTTATTGTCCCCGTAGGGAAATTCGTCCTCTGCATTTAACCCATCCTTCGATGCCGCTGGGGCAACCCGTAAGGAGAAGTGGTCGACGGCAGTGCCGCGCCCGGGGACCCATCTCCATGATGTAGAGCCAGGCTGATGGTCAGAATCACCTGGCTGGAGGATTCACCTATTGCACATGTTTTTAGTGGTAGGGGAAACCGGAGTACCCGGAGGAAACCTACGCAGACACGGGGAGAACATGCAAACTCCACACAGAAAGGCCCCGTCCTGGTGGGAGTCGAACCCGGGACCTTCTAGCTGTGAAGCGGAGGTGCTAACCGCTGCGCTACCGTGCCGCTACCTGTTGCTGCTAAACTAAGTTTAGCAGCAACAGGTTTAGTTTAGGACAAAGCAGGGGTATATTATCCCCTTTCCATTTCTTTTTCATTTTCAACACTGTAATTTGTGAAAAGAACTTCTGCATCTAAATATAGTGCATTTTTATCTATTGCTCATAATCAGCCCAATGTAATTCTATGGTGGACCGCGATGCTGTATCACCTGAAACATACAATTCAAGTAAACAATCGAGACGTGACAAAGGTTTTGTTTGAGCTACACACGAGTTTTAGCAGCAGCCAACAGTGTGCTCTCCTCCTTGGTTTGAAAAGTGAAAAAACAAACAAATCTGGTACCACAGCTCTAAAATGGCATTCCTGAAATCTGCCATTCCTAAAGTCGTGCGCGCCATGGCCCCCTTTCAAACCGAAAACCACATGCGGCCCCCAATTATTGATATTCCACCCTATTCAAAAAAATATGTCCTATTTCACAGCCTTAAAGTATATGAAATAACAAATAGCAACACAGGAAAAAAAATAGACAAAGTGCTCAGGAAGTCAGTGAAAAAAATCGTTTTTTGGAGGAAGGTGCTCTTTGGCATTTGGGGAATTAAAGTGATAGTATGAAAGTCTAAATGATTTACAAATTTTATAAAATGTCCACACTTGACCACCTAGTCTTGCATTTTAATGTAAAGTAAGTCATAATACGTATTTACTAGTTTTTGTAAAGCCCATTCTTCCCGGATCTCAGCAACTAATCAGAGTATAGTATCCTCCCGTGTTGACCAATGAGACGAGCTTTTCCCGTGAACCAGCCTGTCAGGTCCAATCAGGTAGGAGGGGGAGGAGCTTGATTGTTTACTTTTAAAAGATTCTGTTCCAGCTTTCCTCATTTTGCAAACTAAGAAGGGCTTTCTGGTTAAAGAGGAGAGGAATTTTATTGTTTATTTAGAATTTTCAATCTACCTCTCCTCACTTAAAACTTACAGACCATCACTTTAAGACACAAAATAAAAAAAAATAAAAAAAACAGACACTCCTCCCACATCATAATTCTCTATTTACATATCAAAAAGCCTTTATTGTGCTTGGCTGATGAATCTTAAAATCTTTAAAACATATCAAATAGCGATGTCTGTGTGGGCTAAGCACTGATTTAAAGGGACTATACAGAGTTTAAAAATGTTAAAAGTAAGTATCTTCCTCCCCCTACATGTTCCAACAATGTCCTAAGGTGTAGAATGAGCCCAGACCTGTTCACCACAACTGCCTCTAAAATCCTGCACTGTCACTCAAAAAGGTGTTAATTCGGGTCCGAAGTGCCATCGTGCATGATCTTAATATAGAAGCTGCAGTTACGCATATGACCTGAGGTGGCAGTAGTGAGTATAAAATGGCTAACTTGCATCTAGCCCCTTTAAAGCAGTACATTTTACCAAATGCATGTAGAAGTACTGGACTGGCTTCTAAGGACCCCGAACCCCACTTTGGGAACCACTGCCTTAACAGCGGGATTACACCACATCAGTTAAATGATTCACAACAAAAGTTACTTTGATGCATAACACTGGCAAAAAGACAAAAACATGCGGGATATTGAGCAACAAATAAATGTAAAAGATTATATAAGAAATGGATATGTACAACAGTGCCTTGATATAGATAATAGACGACCCTGTCCTTTTACAGGGTCCGCCGCTCAAATCAAGCGTTTATTCGACTGAAGAAACGAATCCTGAGCTGCTGAACAGAATCTCTGACTCAAGCAAAACCGTTTTATTAAGACTTTTACACCTGCAGCGGAGCGGCCATAAACAGATGTGCTGACCCTGTCTGAACTAGAGATGCTATCAAACGACAATAGTGCTTGAGATGTCTTCTACTCAGATGGATAAAAGAAAACGGCCAAACTCATAAGAAATTCCCCAGGCCTGCAGTAACACGGGCCATAGCGCACACGTAAACAATATAACTGTCCAATCGAGTCAATCAATCGACAATAGGCCGGGGGAAAGAGGCCAGGCAGAGGCAGTAACTAGGACTATAATGGCCTGGGTGGAGAGATCATGATGAGCTAAATTCAAGTGGCTGCAATTGCGAATTTCAGGTATTAACGCCCCCCAAAGGATCGCGTACACAGTTCACACCTCCCCATTTCCATCTTCCCGTTCTTTCAAGTCCAGATAAGAAACGGCCGGCGCTGATCTGACTCTGATTTGCGCAGCAGAAATGCGTTCCCATGGGAATCGCCTGGTGCCGGAGAATAGCTGACACAAGAGATGAGATTGTGTTGTGCTGCTGCCCATATTTTTGCCTGCGAGATCAAACAGATAGGATTTTTCCTTTTTTTTTTTTTTTTTTTTTCCCTCCGCTCCCTCACGAAAACGCACCAATCATTACCACCGTTTGCCGCTTTTAAAGTATAATCAAGAGCAGCGGATGAATGGGCGTGAGGGGAAACGCATCCAGGAGGCAGTGTACAGTGCGCTTTACATAAACAGTTTGCACTTGACACACGGCCTCGATGTGGTAATTGTAGCTACTAAATATGCAGAATATCCAAATGCAGAGAAATAAGTAGCCCTATCAACAGCTTATCGCAACAACAATAATTACACCCCCGGTTGTAGCTTCAGTCGTGAATCCTATTACAATTCCTGTGAGTGTTTCTCTATCCAAGCTATTCTCTGCTTTCCTCATACTTTGCTCTTAAGAAAACCACCACACTTCTGTCGACTCTGATTTTGTAGATAGCTGCATTTTTCGTCCCTGTTTTTTCCATTAGCGTTCAAATTCTAGACTAGAACCGTCACAGAAATCCATCCGGCCTGCATTACCTATTCATTTTTAGCATTGGGTTTTTTTTTCAGCAGATGCCCTTTCCGGAGCAAATCCATTTCACGTGGCCAAGGCTTTCGATTTGAAGTAAACTAGGCACCAGGCATCACAGGTCTCTTCAGCACTCCCGAACACGCACCGAAATGGGGCGTGTTGGAAAAGCGCATCCAGGGTAAGACTGACACCAAATCCAATCACTATGGCAACGGGTGCTTTTCTGCGGTGACGGCACACAAACAAAAAAGTAGGAATAATCTCATAGACTTTACTAGAGAGATTAATATTCAACATAGTCCAGTGCAGAACAATAACAGTGATGTGACGTTCATGACTGACCGGCTCTTTTAAACGACTCTTTAAGGTGAACGGTTCGAACTGGATCTCAGTTGTGAAGAGATTAAAAATGAAAATATAAAGTTTTCAAATCAAGATTCACCAATACAAGAATTAAGAATTTCAGAACACGTTTGTCGATGCCTAAACAGCAGCTGTAGAAGATTTTTTTGTGTAATGTGATCCCAAAAAAAAATGTAGAGGACATTGCATTGCCCAAGTATTTGTAGCCTCTTATTTGGAATAGCAACTTTAAAATGTTTATTTAATTTAGCATTTTATCTGCGGCGCTATTACAGGGCGGCACGGTAGCACAGCGGTTAGTGCTCTCGCTTCACAGCTAGAAGGTCCGGGTTCGATTCCCACCAGGGACGGGGCCTTTCTGTGTGGAGTTTGTATGTTCTCCCCGTGTCTGCGTAGGTTTCCTCCGGGCACTCCGGTTTCCCCTACCACTAAAAAAAAAAAACATGCACAATAGGCCAGGATGAATGATGTGTGTGAGTGAATGTATGGTGGTGGTCAGTAGGTCCGTTGGCGCTGACGTATGTAGTCGCGAAAGCGCCTCTGACAGTCTGAAGCTACAAACGTAGCTTTCCACCACTGAGTATGGAGTGAATGTACAACTGTCTCATGTAAAGCGCTTTGTGACTATATGTCTGTGAAAGGCGCTATATAAATAAAGATCTTCTTCTTCTTCTTCTTCTTCTACAGACCTTGACCACAGTCATTTGACAGGATAGAACTTGACACTCCATAACAACTAGGCCTTTATTTGAATAATTAGTGCTACAGCCAATGTTTAAGGCTTGAATGAGTAACGATTTGTCAAAATCTGAATCCCACAGATAAAAACTGTTTCAGACAAATAAAATCCAAAAGGCGACAGTGAATTAACAAAAAAGGTCAGTCATTAAAAAGAACTAAATCTGGCACCGCTGTGGGCCACCATGAAGCCACTGTCAGAATGGAAAAAGCTATGGGTTTTCACAGCTCCGAGATGGGAGACACTGTGCATTCACCAACTGTTGCCTGGGTGACTCACTAGTCACAGTTTTATGGCAGACTGGCAAAGAAAATGCCGCTTAAAAAAAGGAGAAGAAACACAGTGACATGACATCTCAGCCAGTGTTTGCCAGGAGGCATGTGGGAGAGAATTTCAGACCAAGTCCAAACATGCTTTGAAGAGTGAGGAGACCGACCAAAATTAAACTTTTTGGCTGTCAAGAAAATATTGCACTCAAAACAAAGCCAAAACGTGGGATATCTCTTCTAACTTTCTGATGAGTGGCTGAAATATTCACAACATGTTGTTGGGAAATTGCTCCATCAATTTCCCCGGCCATTAGTAATGAATGTGAGCGTATGATTGTTGTCTACACACTCTTTCTCCCTCTTTTGATACAGACCACAGACCACTGCACATGAGCTGCTGTTTTCGAGATGCTCCGACGCATCCACCAATCACAAATGCTCTCATCCAAATAATAGGAGTGTTCACACTTTACTTTAATTATTTTTTCTGCTTCTGACAAAACTTTGAAAATATTCTCCTCCTGCTGCAATAGGACTGGGTAACTTAACAATACAGTCTACGATACGATTCATCCCGATACAGTGTCCAGAATGCAGTAGTTATTGAGCTGGATGCGATACATTCTGAATAAAGCCTGATACAAATACAGCGTCTGATAGCAAATTTTCTATTGATATATTTCCCGTTTTACATTTTGAAATCAAGATTCTGTTCATTTTGTCAAAGAGACTGCTATCATTAGCGCCGCTTATCATACCTGAATGCGTCCAATATGTATCATTAGATTCACATGTAAAAATAATAGCGCCAAAGCCGAGAGCCTGACCCTAGTTTAATCAAGTTGCCCCCTGTGACGTTCCAGGGTTGAGGCATGTGCGGTTGTCACACGGCTGACAGCTTTATCTGGACACAGTCTGCTTCTCCGGCTCTTCCCTCCTTCCTCCTCTCCACTGTCATCTCCAGCTGCTGAAGCCTGTACCGTAACACCCCGAAACACACATGGCCTCAAAGACCATCCGCTATCGGTTGGACTAACGGGGAAGCCAGATCTCGTCACGGGGTCAAGACCAACATGGCACCGCTCTTAATTCAAAACAATACTTTATGTGTGCAGGGAGTGTTAAAGGAGGTAGACCTACAGGAGGAGGGCCGGTGGAGTATTTATGTGGGAAGAGAGCTATGTGCTTTTCCCTGTCAAGCCTGTCAAGCCTTATGGATTAAATGCCACTGTGAAGCCCCATACATATTACATACTTCCTGACAATTTAATACCACATGTGTGTGTATGTGTATGCATATGTGCACCGAGAAAGGGGGAGAAGCTTATGCTGGGTTAAAGGGCTAAACCACAGTAAAATTCTAGATAAGAAAGTTCTGTTGGGAACACACAGAGCATTGCAAGATCATTTTTATTAGGTGACGGACCTTTGCCAAAATATACTGTTGATAAATGTATATGTTTTTCATACACATCAAGGGAACTCCATGAAGACATGTTGCATTTTTGTTAGATACCATATCTACTATACTTTTGTTGATTTTCTTTGTTTATTAAATGATATTTATTTGGGTTACGGCTTGTTGAGATACATTATAGGAGAGTTATGAGCTACAGTTTTAGTCAATATTATATTATGGGCAACAGATTCTGAAGAAATGTAGATGTAGATGCTACGTGGTGGGCTGAAATCAATAATTGCTTTTAACATTTAACATAAAAGGGAAGTGTAGTGTTTCAGATTCCCTTTTTGTGTTTGAGCAATACGCTAAATAGTCTCCAGACATTCATTGTTAAACCACCGGCTGCATTAGTCGGTGTGGTTTGGGCCGCCACCTTAAACCCACGTAATTGTTTGCATCGTGTTTGCTGAAGAGAACAAACGGCTGCATCAAACATTTAAGTGGGACACATACTGCGACACACACTTGCCTGTACAGAGGGCCGTGTAGTTTGCTCCTCTGCAGCTTGTAACAGGTGTAGTGGTGACAACAGAAGGGGGAGTAGAAGGCTGTAAACTGATCCAGCCTCAAGACCCACTCCACTGCTGCCAAAACATCCCCAGAGCCTGTGCCATCCTTCACCTCCTGAAGGGAAACTTCCAATCAGTCCAACAGATCAATACTCACTAGCCTCAGGATATGGGCCTCTAAGCCAACCAGAAGCACTTAAGCAGAAGCAGAGTCTCTATCGATTACAATGGGTTAATGAGACCTTGTGTGCTGGCTATAGCCTTTTTTTTAGAGAGAGAGATTGGGAATGTGTGCCTCAGTCAGCTAATTGATACAAATTGGTAAAGCAGTTGTTGCCTTATCCCAGATTTGGGACAAGCATTCGGTTGTGACAGTCAAGAGCATACCTACAGAGGCGGTAATTGTAATTATATCATTCATGAGTGACTTTTTTTTTTTTTATCTGGACAGCCATTTTGTAATATCTTTAAAAAGTATGTGTTGTTTCTTGAGGAGATTGTTCCTACATGCTGTTTATTTAATAATGTATTGGTTGTTTTCAGGTTCTAGAATGTGATGATGTCACAGGACCCAGTGGGGGGGCAGGAGCCAGTTTTTCCTATCAACTGCATGACACTTTCACAAGTCGTATCTAAAAAGAACATTTATGAACTACAAAAATTATCATTAATATCAGTCACTGGGTCCACGATCTCTCAAGACCAAAAATGTTCCCAAAAACAAAATAATTTTACCTCTAAATAATATTATAGGCCTTTAGAATGCTGTGATGTCACCTGATACCCAGCAAGACATTTTGATAACATTTGCACATAAATTGATTGTATGGAATAGTTAGTATAGTATAGAATAGTCAAAATGAGTTCTGTTGGAACATACCACAGCTCGCCGAACGAGCACCAGAGCGCCAAACTGGGAGCATTTTAAGGAACTGTGAAAATAATAGTATTAATAATAATAAAAATCTATGCATCCAGAGAGTAAACAAGTAAAAGATTTACTAGCGTTTGGAGGCCAAAATACTAGGGGCACCTATGCGGATCAGAATGCCATGACATCTTCGCTCCAGTATCAATTATTCAACATCGCCTTTTCTAACTCTTTAATTATACATTAGCGTTGGAACAACAATAGATAGGGACGCTGCAGTGTTTTCTTCTTTACAGCGAACATGACAATGAAACCGGATGAAACTTTAGCCTGTAGACGGAGCATAGCGGATGAAGGCAGCGAAAGGGCCTTGAGGGTGCTTTCTCCAGCTGTCAGCCTGTCATTTATGATGTGTCCACCTCAACACTGGCTGATCAGGGATCAAAGGGTTAACTGAAACTGTGGCCTATAGCCTTTGCTTACATTATTCAGCAGCTTGTACAACAGCTTGCTCCCTGATCTTGCACTATGGGGAGAGCAGGAAACTCCAGAGGGGTGCTGTGGACCAATAGCCGGATTAAGAAGAGGGCGACAGAGGGACCGCGGGATAGAGACGAAAGATGGCATAGCAGAGGGGCGGAACTCGGGGAGGAGCAGAAAAGCACAAAAAGTGGGTTGAATGAGATCAAAAGAAGTATTGAGAAAACAGAGGGATGAGGAAGTGGTGAAAGACGGCACAGAGCGCAGGTGGATGGAGAGCAGGGCTGTCTTATCAAAATCTTTTACCACACACTGTATAATTGTTCAGTTCCACATCAAGTGTTACAGTGGCGTACCTTCAAACAAAGTGTAAAGTTAAACCGAGTTCTGTATGTGACTGTTTGAGCGCCACACCTCATTAACTCACAACTCGAATGCAATCGGATCAAGGTGGAGGCTTTCTGTGCATTACTGACTTTTTACACCATTTTCAATAAAACGCAGCACATTAGCTCAATAGTGTGGTCGAACAGGTAGCAGAGCTGTGCCCGCTGGCTCTGAGCAAAACAACATCCATCAGACGAGCCGCTGACAGTGACCATGTTTTGGGAGCGCCCTGTTTATAGTCCCAGACCTGCGTCGCTGCTCAGTGAGCCGCCTCCTTTGTTCATTAATTGATTGGGCTCCCCTGCTGGGCCTCAGTAACTAGGTTACATAGATCCATGAAGAGAAGAGGATTGGCCCCCTGGTGAAAAGACGCAGGAATGATAGAAGACTGCAGGCCAGGAATCCCAGTGTTAATATAACTAATGGAGTGGGGACGACAGTACATTATTGAAATCAGCCTCATCTAATTAGAGAAGAATCTGATGAGAGCAGGATGACGGACAGGAAGAGCTTGGGTTGCATTAAGTGTGTGTGATGCCAGGGCAGATCAGTGTCCTTGGTCTGGTCCGAGGAAAGGTGAGCTGAGAGGAGCAGAGGAAGAGAGTGTGTGATGTTCATTATCCCGCTCTCACTCAGCCTGACACACCATTACTTTAGCCAGACTCCAGAGTGAAAACAGGTTCAGAGAGATGTGTTCAGAGAGTTTAGCACAGTGGTGCTCACGGTGAGACGGAACATGATCAAAATAAAGATTACTTAATCTGCATAATCCTATACAAAAAAACACGTTCAAAACATTACAATTGTATAACATGTTTTTTGGGATCAAGAGACAGATTCTAAAGCAGGAAACACTGCTCTCCTGCTTAGACAGAAGTACCATGAAGACCGTTTTACTCATTACCGTAAATAAAACATTCATGTCGTCATAATGGGGCACTCTTTAACATGAAAGAAATGGGCTGTAGTTTGTGTCACACTCAAACTTTAAAAATCCTTAATTAACAGAGTCTCATCTGGAATAATTTAGATCTAGCTTTAAGCCATAGAGAAAAGTAAACATCAGCTCTGCGCCGACGGCAGCTGCTGTGGATTGACCTTCGTCAAGTGTCATGTCAAACAAAACCATAAAGACTAAAGTATAATGGCTCAGGGGTATTATGCAGATAATTGACTGGAAAATACAGAAATTCAATTAGTCCAGTTCCATCAACAGCCACGACAGAGCAGAAAAGGCCCAGCCTGTTTTAATGCAGCTCTTATGAGACACAAGACTCCTCCAGACTCCGGTAGTAAATTTGTGAGCGGCTTTGAAACAGCTCAAATATCAGTGTTGGAGCCGCAGTGTGTCCTGCCTGTCTGAGAGGAGCAGCTGAACCAACTGCCTTTTCCATGAGGAGCACAGAGGAAATATGTCTCCAATATAGACCTATGCCTCAGGTGACAGGCTCTACGGACTCAAATGTGGACACCAACACTTCCCTCTTTGCTTAAAGGGTCAATAGTGAATATAGATGTCACTGCCAATAGAATGAAATCCAAAACAAAAATCAAACATGGCTCCGAGCACAGTTTGGAAAAAATGTACGACTCCGCAAAAAAAGTGCTGGAGTAGTTTTCCTGTGCTCCAGTGGTGTGTGACGGCACATCCAACATAATCTTAATGAATTATTTGATCTTTCCTGCCCCGAAGCAACACTGTCATAATGTATTAAAGCAGCAGTATAGTCCAGGAGCCTGAGCTGTCTGACACAGGACCACGTCTCGGTGGAGCACAGGCAGGTCACTCTGGGACAGCACACAGAAGCGGAGAATAATGCGACTGGACTGCCTGCAGGACAGATGCACATTAATATGCAAAAACATGCAATTGTATTACTTTCGCTACAACTATTTCTCTGTAAATTATAAAGACAAGAGTAGCCCACCTCGCTCCGTCTGACTCTCTTGAGTGTAATGAAAAACACTGGCCTTCGACAGGCTTTTGAGATTATTTCTTTTGGAGACTAATTGTAATTGGTAATACAGGCTTGTAAAGCGCAATACAAGTGTAAGCATTATTATTATAAAAGTGAAATGACTACCAAGCGCATCATTTTAATAGGAAACTTGCAGTACACCCATTACTTCAATCTAAGTAGTCATAGGGTTTATAAGTAAATATCCAATTATGGTACGGTCCGGGTTCGATCCGGCCCTTTCTGTGTGGAGTTTGCATGTTCTCCCCCGTCTGTGTAGGTTTCCTCCGGGTTCTATGGTTTCCCCTACCACTAAAAACACGTACAATAGGCCTGAATGAATGTAGTGTGTGAGTAGTTAGTGGTGGTCGGAGGGGCCGATGGCACAGACTGGTTGCCTCGCTTCTGTCAGTCTACCCCAGGGCAGCTCTGGCTGCAATAGCAGCTTAAAGTTATCACCACCCATGGAGTGAATGAATAATGATAACAGTGTGGCTTTGAGAATCTTGGTTATACAGGCTTGTAAATCACAATCCAAGTGTAAGCAATTAATAATAACATTATTATTATTATTATTATTATTATTATTATTATTATTATCATTATTATTATTATTATCATCATCATCATCTTTCTTCACATCACTCTCTGCTTTCCTTTGGCCTCACACATTTAATAATCAGTGTCATATGATGACAGACACCACCACTTCCCCTTTACCAGCTGCATTAGCACAACACTGCTGTATATCAGCCACGACATCAACACAACAGGCAGTGAGCGAAAAGAGCGGCACAAAAGGCAGGTGAGGGAGGCCCTGAGCAGGTGTACTTAGCAACCTGGGCTGTTGCTAAGGGATGTGGTTGGAGTTGGCCCACATAATACAATATGGTAAGTTTTCATTGCTGGAAGTAGAGGTTATAAACGCTTGAAGGGCACTTCTTTAAAGACGCACATACATGTGTGCAGCACGGAGACCAGCTGTGCCACCCGGTCACAGAAATGACCGTTTCAGACAAACACATCCACGTGCATTTTACTCATAACACCCTTATATACACTTGAACAGTTGATCTTCAACTTGACAAAATGAGAAAATGTAAATTACAGTAATTGATAACACATGTTAAATATTGCAATACTTACATATTTTACTAAAACTCAACAGCACATTCACACATTATAGATATTTGTGGCAAAGACTTAAAGAGGGGGTATTATGCTTTTTTCAGCCACATAGCACCAGTCTATGGCACACTACAATGATGACGAAACCTTCTGTTGGTCTGTAAATGCAGTAAATTAGAATAACTGCCTTGTATAAAATTGCTCTTTCAAAATGGCGGTAGCGAAAGACTTGAAATAGGCCCCTGTCTCTTTAAGAACCTCTGACCCTTTCCGACACGCCCCCTCCACACGCTGTCTGTGGCATCACAACACTGCGCTCGTTGTCTCAACTGTATTGAAACTACGATCGGTGCATTTTAATTTTTATTGTTGGAAAGGAGCTACTGTTTATCACTTTGCGAACAATGGCCACACAGGATATTATTTGGAGACGAACCTTCCACACCGGACGCTTGGAAGGGGCTCTTGCCTGAAAAATAACTGCTGTTTGGAGGTTATCTCTTTGCATCTGCCATGCCCTATGGATCTCTAACTATACCCCCATGGACGACACCAGGATCTGCAGGAGCCCATACGATTCAAAGACGGACATTATCTGTGCAGGTGGACAGTGGTTTTTCGAGGTTACCCGTTAGCTTGTTATAATCGACTACAGCTCATTGTTGATGAAAAGTCTGCAATAAACCACAAATGTGTAAAGCCAGGCTTATTGTATGATCATCGTAAAGGCTGCTTCGAGTAGTTGCCTGCTTTATTGACGTTATTTGTGCATAATATGCTGCCTGTTTTCAATGAATGTTGTGAAGGTGAAGGTTGTTAGCTTGTCGTGGCTAATAGTGCCTTAGCTCCGGGAGAAACCACTCGGCTACGACTCACTGTAGATGAAATGTGAGCAATAAACTACGAAATCAACAAGCCCGGCTCAGTGTGTGATCATCATAAAGGCTGCTTCAAGCAGTTGCCTGTTTTAGTGACGTTTTCAATGCATAATATGCTGCTTGTATTCAGTGAATTTTCCCGTTAGCTTGTCGCGGCTAGCTTGTTAGCTCCGGGAGAAAGCCACTCGGCTATGACCCATTGTAGATGAAATGTGAGCAATAAACTTCCAAATCAACAATCCTGGCTCCGTGTGTGATCATTGTTAAACGGTTCTTTATGTGTGTGGTGGTTTTATTGACTTTATGTGTGCATATTTCTCCTTTTCACGTGATGACTCGAGGTTTAGCTTAGCATTAGCTTTCTCCGGAGGCTCTGTGCATCATCAAGGCCCAGCGCAGAACCAGACACTGAAATAAGTGTTCTTGTCACCGGTTTTAATCCTGGGTGTTTCGGTAACAGAAACACTGATGTGTGTCTTTGTAAAAGTCTGCTGTGGCTCCGGTTCACAACACATGAAGCTAATCCTCCATGATGACTCTGTTTACATCTTAGGGCTAGACACTGCGGGGAGGGGGTTCTGCTGAGGAGCAGTGGTTGGTTACTCGGCTGGTGACGAAAGGTTGGAGGCGTATCCTGGAGGTCGGAGGCGTTTCCTGAAGGAATCAGGCGTTTTATCCCTAAAATGGCTGCCATCGGAGTTTTTACAGATTACTCGAAAATACGTGAATGTGCTAAGGCAACACTTCAGGCATGTTTTTAATGAGGGAATGACTTAATAACATGATGTAAAGCTTGAAAAAGTCGATTTTGCATAATACCCCCCCTTTAAGAACACAACATCAGGATCAAGAGAAGGTTCAAATGGAACTAAATCAGGGGAAATTATTACTAAAGCCAAGTCTAGCTTATTTTATTAGTTTTATTTATTTATTTATTGGGAAGTTAAAAAAGACATTTTGATGGTTTTGATGTTGTTGTTGATGTGTATTTTTTTTTAGCATAATGCATTGCTAAAGGAAACAGTTTTAAAATCTTCCAGATGCTCGGGTGATTCAGACTTGCACATGCATTTTCTGGCAATGAGCTGTCATTCTTTAGTCAGTCCTGGACCGTCCCGTTAGTCTGATTGGCCAAGACACCACCCAATATCAACTGTATGCCGAGCAAGTGAACCTTGAGGACCTCTGGGTGGGGATTGTTTTGTGCTCTTAAGAAATATGTAGGGCTGGACAATTCATAATTTAATCAAAATCATACTCTCTTTTGGTGAATCTCAATAATTGTCATGGGGCTTTATATTATATCGCCAGCTTTACAGCCAGTTCTAAGTTCATGAATAAGTTAAATGACGGAGTTTTTACTTGGTGCTTTCTCGAGGTCGACAGATATGGGTTTTTCTAAGGCTGAAGGTTTACAAACTTGTGACCAATTTTCTCAGCTCCCCTGAGGCCTAGGAAGCTGTGGGAGGACTGTCAATGCAAATATGGGAAGTTTCAGCCTTTTATTGATATTATAACGGCCGATAGCTGATATGGTAAAATACCCACATATCGGCCTGACTTATCGGCCTGACATATCGATCTCTAGAGCTTTGTGTTGTCGTGTCACTACAGCAGCCCAACAGCAGGGAACTTTCTCATTTAGATTAATTTATTTTAATCAATCAATTAACTTTTCAAATATGATTAATCAATAAAAGATTTAGAGGAAAAAAAGTGAACCAAGCGAGACTCGAGCTATACCATGACAACTGTAGCAGTATATTCTTAATGAATAAGTCAAATTAAAGGTTGTTTTGTCCTACACAAAGATGAAAGAAAAAACATTTTACACACTAATCTTTCACTCCAAAGAAATTCGACTATGAATGTTGGAATGAGCCATTTGCATTCATAAGTGTTTTAAGGCACTATACCTGATTTTGTCCTAAGGACCTAAATTATTGTTTCCCTCTTTTTGCATCTTGTAGACTTAGACATTTGTGGGGAGAACACCGTGCTTGTATTGATAAAGCATTTTATAAACTTCCAGGCTAGTTTTGTAGCATTTCTGTGAAAGTGACCCAGAAAAGTGACCCTGCAAGTTGTGAAGTGTGCGAATAAACTCGCCCCTGTGAAGAAGTGGGATGCTACAAATATGTTAGGAAAGTTATGGGTGGGTTTGAACCACAACTGTACAGGTGGGAGACAATGGATGGAAATGAGCCCATGGCTACAATCATGTTCACATGCAACAGTTCTATGCATTAACATGCACTGTCTGTTGGACTAAATAAACAAATATATACATTTGTCCAAAATATGACATTTACTACTTATGTAATTACAAGCAAAGAAAGAGGAAGCCACTAAATTAGAATGTAAGTTGGTGTCTGTATTCCAGCATCTCAATTCTTCACAGGGACGAGTTTATAGGTCCATTTCACAACATATCAGGGTAACTTTTACAGAAATGCTAGAAATTTAGCCTGCAAGTTCATGAAACTGATACAACTGTTTTACATTAGATGCTCAATGTTTTCCCCACAAATGTCTGAGTTTCCAATATTCTAAAATGAGGACCAAATAGACTTTGTTCAAAGGATAGAAAAAAAACATTGCGTCACATGATAAAAATTACTTTTGACAACTTAAGCACATTCTTTCATAAAAATAGCTACTCTCGCCTCAAACATGGGTGATAACCTAAAACAAGGATACATGAGTCATGTGTCATGACAAGGAGTTTCATAAATACAAGTCATATATACAGCATTTATCCGTGCGGCCATCTCAAACTGAATTGTCTCTTTATGGAGCTGTGTATTTCATGTTAGACCGAACCAGCTAGCACCCAATAGCAGCCCCACGTTCCCCATGTGCCGTGATGTTGACAGCGAATCTGGACGAAACCGTCAACTGGCTGATGTGGCTCTATTTCGATGTGTTAGTGATGGTTAGTGTTTTATTGCGGCCTTCAGACACACAACCTAAAGGCTTCTGGGCTGAGAAACGACTTTTGTCGCCACCGCATGGAACAGATATGAACAAGATAGATATGGCAATATCCTTGTGATCAGATATGCCATCGTCTGACATTAAATGGTGCAACAGACGTATAGTTGACTATAAACATCTGCACACTCAAAAAAAGAAAGAAAAAAAAGAGTCAGGCAGGGTAAAAAACCTGCTACTACTCTCACACCCACACAGCCAGGCCTGTCAATCACACTACTCAAGACGCAGGATGAATGGAGACTTCAGCTGATGCGAACAGCCCAGCGAGCCGCTACAATTGTGCAAAGAGACAGGCAATTTATAGCACCAGACAAAGTTGTGTTTAGGCCTCAAACAACAAGAAGCACAGTGCCGCACAAATCCTCAGCTAATTTAGATGTTTGCAGCCGATCACGCAGTCAGAATACGCAAGTTCAAAAAACAGCCTCGAAAAGCGCAGAGACGAAAGACAGAATACAAGAGAGCGCGAGAAGAACAGAGTGAATTTAACAAAAGCTGAGAGAGCGTAAAGTCGGAACACAGCGGAGCCCGGCACAGCACCAGAACAGGCTGTAATTGTGTTGTGCGGGACTGACCCCAGCGCATCCCAGCAGGCATTGCATGATGAATGGGCCTGGCGATGACTACATCCCACTTCCCTCCTCCTCCCGCTGCTGCTGCTCACATGCGCTTTTCTCTCGCTCTCCTCTCTGTCGCCACCATTAGCCCTCCTTCTGGCCCTCCCCGCGCTCCCCTCAGCTCCCCAAAACCGCACTCTATTCAGCGGCTGCCATCCTACAAGATTAATTTGCATTCAGTGCACTTAGTCCCCGTATTGTACTCTGACACAGTGACATATTACAGTGCATGCTGCACCTATTAAACATATAGTGATGTTTGAAGAACCGTGACTTTTCTTGCAAGATGTTATGATAGAGTACAAATGTGTGTAGCAGGAGGCACAAGGGTACGGCTTGATCAGCGAGAAACACAAAGGACTTTGACACACGAGTCATTACAGGAACAGTTAGATAACCTCAATTAATGATTCACTAGACCCCATCTAATAAACTGGGTCAGATTGTGTTAACAGTAGTAGCAAGGGAAAAAAGACCTTCAGGATTGACTGGGAAAAGCAGCAGGGCAGGAGCAGGAGGGAAGTGCGAGAAAGAAAATTAAAAGGGAAAAATGCGGAGGAGTTGTTGGTGTTCCTCTACTATAGGCCCTGAGGATAGAAACTGTAATGCATGGGAAATAGGCTTTTTCCTGCTCTTTCTGCTCCCGCCCTCTTTTTACTGCTCCATCGTACCCAGGTCCAAGGGGACCAGAAAAAGGGACTCGAAATTTAATTTGCTTCACCGTCTCCAGCCATTGCCCAGTGCCTGGGGGCAAAAGAAATGGATTCTGGAATTTAAAACGATGAGCAAAATAAAGGAATAACAGGCGCTGTGAGGAGACAATAGCACAGAGGGTGGCATGGAGAAACCGGAGCGGTTAGATACTGGGAGGGGTGGGGGGTGTTGTTATGTGGACTAGATATGAACTGTATGTTTATTACAAAGCTTCTCCAGGCCTCACCATCTGTGCAGGGAGACGGGTCAGTCAAACAATCAGATCAGGTCAGAGATAGCAGCTCTCACTAATGCCAACATGCACCAGTATGGAGGCAGTGCAAGAGTTAACAAGCCATTAGCTCGCACTGCGCACCCATGGGAGACACAGTATAGTCTGCAGTGAGCCTAAAGCACACCTTTCGGCTGTTAACAACAAAAGCAGCTCTGAGTGACATCACCACAGTGAGCAGGGGCTGGGGCGTGGAGGATGGAGCCCGGGAAGTGCTGGACTATGTAGGAGTCACATTACTCCCCTCCAGCTTTTCTCAACCTGTCACATAAGCACTTTGAGGACTCACCAGAAAAGCTATAGCTTTGACAACATCAAACGCCACTTGCTGGAGGAGATCAGAGGAGCCAGAGGGATAAAGCAGAATAAAGAGGGACTGGAAATCTAAGGAGAAGCAGCCTTACTCGATGTGTAGCCTCAACCATGTGTTGTGGGATGCTTTCAATTTCATTAACAGATTATGGCCTCCAGTTCATTCATAGTAGTGAAAAGCCATGGCCTCCACCCGGTCCATTGAGAGCCAATGATCTCTGGCCAAGCTGTAGTTTGAGCCATTACCCAGAGAAAACAAACACAAACCTCATAGGAACACACAGGCCGTCCCAGACACCTGTGTCCCATTCAGAGCACATATCCGGACACTTAACACTTCACACAGGGGGAGGTCGTTTGTGTGCGCGGCCTAGAGCACCCCACTATAGTTACTTCAGTGCTCTTTGCACAAACGCACTGAGAGCTGCTCAGCACAGAGCAAAAGCTTGTCCCACTGAGAGCAGCCAGCCGTCGCACCACCTGACCAGCACCACTGACCCTCCTCAGAGACCAGGATTCTCAATAAAACTGAAAATCTGTGGAAAACAACACTCATTCATCCTGCTGTCGTTTGTCGTCTAGGGCCACGCGCTCATGTCTATAGGTGTCTTGGGCACAGCTGCACAGGCCTCTGGGTTGCCAACACCTGTCGAGCTACAGACTAGAGCCGGGCATAAGGCTCATACCACCAGGATAGATGAGAGACAGCAGGGTGGGCAGCGCTGCGGATCACTGGAGGGGTACACTCACCGCTGCCAGAACCCAAAAGCTCAGGCCGGCACCGCCACAATACTTTCCACCTCAGCAACTCAAAATGGAAAAGGATACGGCATCAGCTGCGGCCAGTTTGATACAGAGGTATTTTTGATGCCGCGGAGGGATTTAACAAAATGAAACTGAGATGACCCATAACCCTGGCAATGCGTTCTTAGTTTCCAACTAAATAGTACGACTGAGCTGTTTAAATGTTGCCAATGTGAATTGCATGCCACGTTGCTTTGTTTGCAGCAAAGCTGCACTGCAGTTCACAGATGGAGGGCGAGTGAACACCAGATGACCCGCTGTGACGTGGGGCTGTGGTCTGAGGAGGAGCACAGGGCGGCAGATGATGCTCACCCAGACTTAAACAAGGCCGTCTGCACTTCAGAGACACCAAGATATACTGTACACTGTAAACTGCTTCTCAGGACCCACTAGGACACACAATAAACCACTTGCTGAACAATACATTTTCGAGTCAATTTATTTTGATATCATTCACCACTATTAGAGGTTACTGAGGGAAAAGGGACAACTATGGGCGAACCGGTGTTGGTCCCACTATCAGCCATTCCATGCCACTTTACAAGCTCTAGTTGGTAAACAAAATAGGCCTCAGGTCAGATCTGTGCTTCTGCTATGGAAAAGTACTAAACTTCTACAAAAGAACTACAACAACGATATTTTATTCTTAAAGGAAAGGATTACATGATTCACAAAGAAAGGTTTCCTATAAATCCATTCCGAAGAATCTTTTTGTGAGCTTTGTATAGTTTACATGCCCACATTCAGGTCAAAATCAACACCATAACAATAATCAATTATTTCAATCATTTAAAAAAAATCTATACGATCTATACTACCCTTCTTTCTGCACCTGGTTTTGCATTAAGTTCTACATTAACTGTATTTAATTAACACAAATCTGAGAAGGCATTTAAATGTGCTGACAGTAATGGGAAAAAATATGTAAAATCAGCCGTTTTACTATAGATCGTGACTGAGGACACTTTAAATGCCCCATTCTTCAGAACTTGAAAAAAAAAAAATTAAACTTACTAGAAGTCTGTGAGAGAGCGTGTGTGGCACTGAGACAGCTCGTCCAGGCCACCAGACAACTGCATAAACATACGGGCCGCTAACCTCCGCTCCACCTGTCTGCCCTATGCTCTCACTTGGAAAGCTTTTAGCACCATTTCATAAACGCAAAGAACCAACTACTTCAATATTTCATAACATTTACATAAGAGGGCATTGGAATTTTAGACAAGCTGCTGCACATGCCAGTGTACTATTATTGTTTATCACATTTCCTTAAAATGACCACTTTGTCCATTTAGTCAAAGGGACGGCGTTTATTCAAATGGAGAAAAAAAAAAAAGATGCATCTAATTTCTGATGAGTGATTGCGCGACAAGATCAGGGTTAGAATATCCCGCAGTGAAGTTGCCATTACTGCATCTCTCCACTTCTGGAAATGGCTTCATTACGAGGCTGGTGCAGAGCGCTCCCTGGTCGAGCTGCACCCCGAGGCCCCGCTGCAACGCGGAGGTGAAGTCCATTAACACCGGAGATCTTGTTTTTTTTGACCACTAAATAAAACAGGGCTTTTTCTCTATGGCACTTCTGTAGTATAGGAGTGGGAGACATGCGCTTCAATATAGTGCGTAAAAGGCAAAACCAGGATTCAATGACATTCTTTTTTTAGATTACTTTATTGCAATCTTCTATACCTTGTAAGAATACAGATTAAAAAGTACTTCTCTCACTCGCGCACTCTCTTTTCAATGTATAAAACTTTCTTGTGCTGAATCGCCACACAATAAAAGCTGTCATCGTTTTGAGAGAACTGAAAGAAGCCCATGCCACAACATGCCTCCAGTGAAACCAAGCAGGGACTAGACCAGTCTAATGACTTTGGGGTTATTTGTCAGAAGTAATTTAAGAAGCAATTATCATCCAGTTTAACAGCCACTATGGGTCAAATCACTGCACAAAGCTGTATAATGTACCAATTGAGCATTGTCCCACTGCCTCCATAAATAAAACTTGCACTGCAGCAATGTGCATCTCAAATAGCTCAATACAAATGTCTAAATGGGGAGGGGTGGGGCTGCGCTAAGACAAGGGATAAATCCATAAGTCATATAACCCGCGCCGCTCATGTGCCATGCTTCCTGATCCCTCGGGCAACCAGAGCCGTCTACCTTTGCGCATATGACATGGCTCCTACTTTCCCAGCACTTTGCACCCCAATCAAGTGTCATGTGATGAAACGCGACACCCCGGTCACCATTATTTGTCGGGATACAGGAGCCCATGGAATGTATCAGATTCCTGCCTCAGGGGTAAGCAACTTGGAAACACAGTCCAACCTCCGCGGTCCAGCCTCTTCCTTGCTCCCTTTTCCATTCAGCGAAATTCCACTAGAGGCCTGCTTGATTTACATCGCCTCATCGGCCAGCTGACATGTGCTTACAACAGGGGGAAGATTTGAGCAAGGGTTTAGGGTTTCGGGACTGTTGTCTGTGTCCTTTTTTTACAACACTGACTGCTGTACACACTCTGATACTACTGCTTAATGCACTTACATTCTGTTTCCAGTTGCAGAAAAAAAAAAGTGAAGCTCAATTCAGTCCAATTACAAAACAATTTGGTCCACCGGTGCAACAATAGCCCCTGCACTCTGTACCTATCACCCCTCTCCAGAGAGCAACAGTTATGCCGCACAGTTCTCCGGCCTAGTATTGAGTATCTCTGAGTCACTGGACTGCGTATTCAGTCTAGGGAATTATGACAGTGGAAAATCATTTCCCTCGGTCGGGGATAGGAGGCCATGGCTAATCGTTCAGTAATCTGATCTGCCTGCATACTGTAGCATTCAGTCGTACTGCTAACCTGGCCAGCTAGTCACACATGTGGACAGCCCTAAGTGACTGCCAAATATCTGATGCAGGCGAGCACTATTGAAATACAACGCTCCAGGTTTTCCAGAGGATTACAGATGCTATCAGATCATTTCGCTAATACTGGTTTGTGCTATGGCGATTCAAATGTATTTACCTCAGCTCAGCAAAGGATAAAGTGCTGTGCGTAAACCAAAATAAACCAAAGCTTCATATCAAAATGGAAAAAAATAAATAAACTACTGCCTGTGACTAAACTACCATCCTCTGCTCTGGCCTTTTAATCTTAGAACTGTATTTGAGTCTGTGAAACAGCAGGCTATTTTGGGCGATGTTCAATTGTAAATTCCTGCAAGTGCCTTAGCCAGTGGTGTTGTACAACTGTGAACAAGAACCATAGGGGGCTGTACGATGGCTGCACAATGGTACAACGCAACACTTGTGCACAGCTAAGAGAGTTTGGGGACTTCTGAGCTGGAAAGATGCCTGGTTTAGTCCCGCACCAGAGAGAGGGCTGCCCCCCACACACAGCTTTGCTACAAGGGGCACTGACATGGAAAAATACAAGCAGTGGCATGTTTTAGGCTCTGCCACTTCCCAAACTCTAGTGTTGAACGGCGTAATGGTATAGCACCGTGAATACAACTAAACCTCTGTCTTCTTCACACTGATATCAGCAGCAGCTATGACTCACAACAAACAAGGTTTCCCTCTTTGAGACTTCATCTGAAACTGGGATGATCATGTGTCATTCTGATAAACTGCCAATAACCGCTTGATGACATAATCTGTCATATAGCCCCATGCCAACTGTATTTTACTAACGGCCTGTGCAGGCATCACAGTATTTCAGAGGCTCATCTAAGTTCAAAGATGGTGATAGATGATCAAATGGCTGCGGCAGCAGGAGCAGCCTTCATCAACGGAGCAAGCTATATCACTGTGTGTCTGGCAGCCTGTGGGAGCAGTCAGATGGAGGGTTACAACTACCAGACAAATGGTTGGCACAAGCGAATAAAACACAACTTAAGATATAGCACTCCACAAATTAAAACGAGAGAAAGCAAACCCACCCCTTCTCCCTCCTGTGCAAATGGAATAATCCACTGAATGTTTTAAACAGCCAGGGACATGTGATAAACAACACATGGTTTGGGGGAGAAATGTCCAGCACCGGTCAAATAAATCTCCTCATGCATAACACCAGAAGTACAGCCTTTTTCAGACGACAGCTAAGGCGAAATCCAGGGAAAGTCCTTATGTATCTGCCTAATGCATTTTGAGTGTGAGTCATTCTCCTTTAGTAATCTCTTACTCACATATAGGTGCACGCTTTCACGCACCCTCCCCAAGGCAATGGATTTTAGGCAGGTCTGGACTGCCCCTTTTCCTGCACAGCCATTGAAAAGGTACACTATTAGGGACACATAGAAAGGGTATTTTCAGACAATATTACAAACTGTGCATTACATAACTTTAGCTATAACCTAAAAATATGTGTTTGGCTGGCATTTCACTGTTATTAACTACAAAGAATACATTCATTAAAATAAATCATCTTGTTGGACATTGTGCAGTGTCATAATCATAATTTACAGATCATTTCCAAATGAATCCACAGGCTAAATAAGACTACCCACTAGCAGACAATCAACATGACTTTAACAATCATTTGCACACAGACTATGCCTTCATGCGTTTCTGTGCAAAACAGTGAAATACCGAATGGAAGCAAACTGCTGTCTGCGTTATCAATCAATTTAGTGAAACTGAATGCAGACCCAGAGCTGCTGCTCCGACCTAGTTTTAGTAGTTATTGCACATACAAAGTTATCAAAACAACAGAACTTGGTCCGGGCTTGTACCAGGCTGCAAAGAAACAGAGCCGAATAAAGGAATTCCGATATTAACCTCAGAGCTGCTCTATCCGGCCAACAAACTTCGAGCCGTCCGCTCCAGCAACAATAGCTAGGCTGCTCCGTTCCCGTCGAGGAAATGCTCCAGCTACTGCTCCAGAACAACACCGCTCCTAGCCACGGAGAGCCAGGCCGGAGCTGGCCTCTTTCTCCGCCTGCGCCAGACAGCCTTCACTGGCCTAGCCTGGAAGCAAGTGGCCGTACACGAAACATGTGCGAAAACACCCCTGCGAGACCGATGCGTACTCACCTCGCTACAGGCTACGCGACCGCCAAGACGCACAAACCACAGCGGTGAATGAGGGGCTGAGGCGCGCTGGCCGCATGTCGTCGTTGTCTTGCTTTTCTGTCGGCCGTGATGTGAACGCAGCGGCACAGCTCTCTCGGCTGGGAAGCAATCGGGAAATCTGAGAATGCCCCTCTCTTTCTGCAGCTCCTTGCCTCAACAGTGGTTCATAATTGTCGACAGGGGGCGCCAAAGTGGCACACTTGGCTGAGTGGCATTTGGCGAAAGACAGTGATGTGATATTCTTCCATTTGATGGTCTACGCTCCTCTTCATTCAGAATCAGACCTCATGACTGCCCGTGCCATCACCCTCAGCTTCATCTCCTTTATCAGCGTGTACATTTGGTGTTGGCCGGGGGAAAATGAAAGAATGACTTAAAATGCCTCCAGTTAAAGCCATCTTGTACATTCACTGCTATCATTAGTCATTCTTTGTTAGTCATAGTTCAGTTTATTATTAGGCTGTCTATAGACCTAACCCACTTCTTTCCTGATTTAGTTTTCTTATCATGAAAATAAAATCATACATTTGTTGCCTTAACTACTAACAGATAGGCTACCACAATATTATTTAATCATAAGTGGTTGTATAAAACTAGGAGACATTTTGATTTTGCCCTTCTCAACATGATCACAGTCATTAGACCTAACAACATCACCAACATTTACTTGTATTTATAAAAAGTGAACCCTGCAGTGTTTACCCTTTGACATAACTTATACCTAGATAGGATGAATTCCCTTTTTAAATATGTATGGAAAAAGGCTTAGGGCTTCTAAACACATTCATCTGATACTATGAACGTTGTGATGGAGTAATCAACCAAAACTCCATGCCCTTTGCCACTTCGCCCCTGCCTGACCTTAAATAAACATGAAGGACTTAATGCTGATCCGTAATCTGTACATCCTTCACTCTTCTAACATCAACAACTGCCTGACCTGGTTTAAACAGGTGGGGAACTGTAAGTAGACTATAGACTGGTTTACAAAATTGGCTTAAGACACTCACACACTAGTTTCAATCTCTGCCAAAAGACCTGCAGTGACTAAGCTCATCGGCTCAGCTCCATATAAGTGAATTTCTCCATTATGAAATCAATAAAGTCCTCATAGGCTGTATTTGTGTCTTATCATAATCAAGCAATTTCAAAAAAGGCCTACAGAAAAACACAACATGACAATAGGCAAACATTTATCTGCATAGACTTTATAATTCTTATTAAAAAAGGAAAAAAGCTAGACAATCATGCATTGTTATGGTGGGTATATCTTTCTGAAAATAGTGTTATTTCCCGAGGTCTCAACCTACCTTTTTTTTATACATATATATTATTTAATATTTGAAACTGTTTCTCTGCATTTCAAACTTCAGATTGTAATCACTCAATATTAAATGAATCTCTGCAGAATAGCGACCCCTGTAGGCGAATCGTTACTCCCCCTGTCGCGGTGCATTGTGGTTGGACTCCTGGTTTTCGGCCTGTCGTTTGGCTCACACTGCAAAATGGCCACATCCTTGGGATCAAACACTTACAACAGACAGAACTGGGAAGACGCGGTATGTTTTAATAACTCTCTATGGATAATAATGGGTGTTACATCAGCTGACGCCTACTTTAGCCCTCAGAGGACAATGTAAACGGGATCTTTGCTCGAGTCTGGCGCGTCTTATTTATCCTATGCTATACTTGTGCTAGCATGCTAATATTTCTGTGCCATTGCTGGCGTAAACGTGGTCGCCTCACATATACGTATACAGTTTTAAATATTATATACTTCTTCTATTTGTTCTCAAGGAACAGCGCTAGGGTTCGGGCCATTGTCCAACCATAGCTTGGTCATCATTCATTAGCCTGAGCACAAAAGGTGAATAGTAGCTGCACCAGCTAACCCGGATAACGTATGGTTCTCGAAACATACACTCGGTTCATTGTTTATTGCTGTGTATAATCTCAGACAATATTCTAAATAAAACTAAACACTGCACATTTATATTTGTGTCTTAATTATGACAGGTAATCCAGCTTGTCATCTTCTACATTTATATACTATTTGAAATATTCGTGCAGGATTTCTTATATTACAAGGCCGCCTATATTTAGTAGCTTGGGTGAATACAGGGTATTGCCAATTTCCACACTTTGTATTTTGGCTGAAATCGCATCCTCCTGTTTATGACCTGAACAGTCACTCATCCTGGAGAGCAGTATAGTTTTACACCAACACGATTATTTCATTGTAATGTTTATGAACTTAATGGCTGAATAATTTTTTTTTTCTTTAGGACTTTCCGATCCTTTGCCAGACATGCTTAGGAGAAAATCCCTATATCCGTATGGTCAGTAAGCCTAAATGCACTTTTATAGTTTACTTATTTGTGTAAATATAACTAAAATAGACTGTGTGAGCACATTCCTAATATGTTTCTATTCTTGTAGACCAAGGAGAAATATGGAAAAGAATGCAAGGTAAGTCAGATATATATAACTAGATGATAAAGTTTAAGGAAATTGTCTTTGATTAAGTTTTGTTATTTGCTTATAGATTTGTGCTCGCCCATTCACTGTGTTTCGATGGTGTCCTGGGACACGGATGCGCTTTAAGAAGACAGAAGTCTGTCAGACATGCAGTAAAATGAAGAATGTGTGTCAGACCTGTTTGCTGGACCTTGAATACGGTAAACCTTGAATTCACTCATTTGCAATTTCTGCATACATCTCCATCATCAGATGATCTAAAACTAACAAAACACTGTTTGTCCGCAGGTTTGCCTATTCAGGTTCGAGACACAGGACTTGCTATTAAAGATGAAATTCCCAGGTCAGATGTGAATAAGGAATACTACACACAAAACATGGAAAGAGAGGTACTCGGCTTGTCATTTTTTCTCAGGCCATCATCTATCGTCAATACAGTTTTTCTTTAATCTTCTGCATTTACGATTTCAGATTGCAAACTCTGATGGCTCAAGGGCTGTTGGGCAGATTGGTAAGGCAACTAGTTCGAGTGATATGTTGCTAAAACTTGCCAGAACCACACCTTACTACAAGAGGAATCGTCCTCACATCTGCTCCTTCTGGGTGAAGGGAGAATGTAAAAGAGGAGAGGAGTGTCCTTATCGGTGAGTTTACTCTTGGACCTTTGTTTAAAACTCCGTTAGATCATATTATTTAATTGCTGTTTTTCACATAGACATGAGAAGCCCACAGATCCTGATGATCCACTTGCTGACCAGAACATTAAGGATCGTTATTATGGCATCAATGACCCCGTAGCAGACAAACTGTTGAAGCGAGCCTCTACGATGCCTCGCCTTGACCCCCCTGACGACAAGACCATCACAACTCTTTATATCGGTGGTTTGGGAGACAATGTCACAGATGGAGATCTCAAGTATGATGTGTTTTTTTGTTGTTGTTGCTCATCTCTGGTCTCGTTTTCTTAATATTGTGTTTTGCATCTGTTTTGTTTTGTCTTTTAGGGGCTTCTTTTATCAATTTGGTGAAATTCGCACCATCACCATAGTTCAAAGGCAACAGTGTGCATTTATTCAGTTTGCTACAAGAGATGCAGCTGAAATGGCGGCAGAGAAGTCCTTCAACAAACTCATTATCAATGGACGAAGGCTGACTGTTAAATGGGGAAGGTGTGTAGTTTACAACATTGCAGAAGAACTGCTCTGTTACTCCTTTTCTCATATGGTATTATGTATTTTATATCATTATTCTGCTTGAATGATTTTACAGGTCTCAGGCTGCAAGAGGCAAAGATGGGGAAGGAGTGAGTGAGATGGGCACCAGGCTTGAACCTGTCCCTGGTCTGCCTGGAGGTAAGTCTCTCACATCCTGCTGGTGGTTTTTAAAATGACAGAAATCCTGAAACCCATTTTCTTCTTTCAAAAGCATTGCCCCCACCACCTGCAATGGATGAAGAGACATCAGCTAACTATTTCAACCTTGATCCCAATACCTCTCCTGCTGTTATGAATATTACAATGCCCCCACCCCCAGGCCTTAACCCACCTCCTCCAGGTAATTTTACATATATGCAAATAATTATAATTAGAGTTGCATGTAGTTTGTTTTCTCCAAAGAATTGTGCTTGATTTAAAAAAAACGGGAAAAAAAACACACACACGTTTAGTCAACAAAGTGTAATATTTATTTGTGTTTTCACCCCAGGTTTTGGACCACCAATGTTCCATGCTATGGGTGCTATGGGCCCACCTATGCCCCCTCCCATTGGCATGAGACCCCCAGGGCAAATCCACTATCCGTCCCAGGACCCTCAGCGAATGGGCGCACACTCTGCTCACGGCTCGCGTCATGAACAGTGATTTCCAATATGCCAGACCTTACACAGATGGTTTTAGCAAACATCTGCTACAAATACTTTGCTTGAACAGATCTGTTGTACCACCTGCAGTGCAGTGACAGTATACAATGTCCTGTGGTTGTTGGATATTTGCGCAAAAACTGTTTTACCAACAGCCTAAAAACAAGCATGGACATGGTAAAATGTTATGTAGGCCTATAGATCTGAGCCGGCCAGAGATGTTGGGCCAATAATTGCTCTAATGTTAAGAGCTTGTACAAAATACAACCAGGCTGTAACATTTGTTACATTATGTGTATCAGGAGGACTATTTTTAATCTTAATTTTCATTATACTTTTTTTATTTCACTCATTTGTAACTGTCCATTATGGAGTAAGTTTATTATTGTTTGAATTTGTCATTAAACCGACCAAATTAGTCATTTAACATGTTTGTAAATGGTTTCTTCTTTTGGCTTCTCAGACTGTTCCTGTGGGTTGAACCACTGAGTAGTAGCCTAAGCTTTATCATTTTTCAGAGGGGGAAAAAAAAGTGGATCTTTGATGAAAAGGAAATGGAGTCGATCAGTTCCTCAGTCTTAAGCTTATTAGCACTTTTCATAGTTCATTAGATTCAGGGCAGTAATTGGTGCCCCAGCCCCTGGGTGCTCTGTTAAAGTTTGGTCTTCGGCACATACGGTCCAAAGTGGCTCCTGGCAGGGTCTGCGATTCCACAGCCTCAAACCCAATCACCGGGATCACCCTCGCGCTCGCCATCATGCCCCCAAACGGCATAGCAGACCTGGGAAGAAGACACTGCTAAAACCAGTCGCACTGAAGTTGAGGAGAAAATGTGCGCTTCTCTAAAGTGTAAGATGCATCTGGTTACGGTCAAGACAGTGCCTTTTCCTAGTGTGAAGATGCCCTCACCATCACTGAAGTACAGATTTAATTAGGGCTGCCTGATTCTATCTGAACTATGAAAGAGTAAACAGATCACCCCCAGGGTTTACTGTCCAAAGACCAGACTGACTGACAGCACTAATTGAGTAAAGATTTTCAAGTTGTGAGCCGGAGCCTTTTATACAGGCTCTTCCACCATCTGCCCAAGATTAACCTCTGTTCTGACCACGGCCAATGCAATTTCTAGTGCCTTAAGAAAACATTTATTTTTTTCTAGAGGTATCTGTCTCGTAGCAGCAATAAAAGCTCCTCCAGGTTTCACCTTTCAAGTGACTGAGTTAAAATAGCCAACATAGCCACAGTCTGAGGAGGTGCAAGCCGGAGACCGGATTAATTTACAAACTGGAAACATGGAAGCGAGCCCAGCATGGGATGATTGTGATGAAAAAAGTATCAGGACATATTGTATCTATTTGAAGATGGCTGGTGTATACGACAGTGAGAAGGCAATGGGATATACATGTTTACTTGGCATGGATAGTCATTTTAGTCTTTTAAATGGAACTTTACCTGTTGAAGCACCTGTAGTTGGCAGCTTCTTGCCCGTGTTGGACCTCAGCCGGTTGGCTGTTGAGGGCGTTGAGCAGCTCCTCGTTGCTGGCCAAAGCGTCCCTCCAGGGGGAAGAATAGGATTTGGGGATCACTGTTGTGTTGAACCTTTCATGAGGAATTTCTTTGAGAGGCCCAGAGTAACCTAAAGGAAAGTCACATAGGAAAAACACAGACTTATCAGACACTGGACAAAATAAGACAAGACTTTATTGATCTCATAATGGAGAAATTCACTTGTTCCATCGGCTATCAAGAAACACGCAGGGGGTGCAAAATAGACAGGAAATGTGCAATCCAGTACCTTGTCTGCAATGAATAGAACGCTTTAAAGGGCAAATAAGGGGGCATATACTGTGGGGGAAAAAAAGAATTTGGCCAAAATCCAATACAATGTCTATGTGAAACTGACCAAATACTTTTTTTCCCCACTGTATATGCACACACACACATATCCCCTCTGTGCATCTGTCTCAAGCATTGATAAATTCAGAGTATTTTCCGATGAGTGTTTCGATTAGAGTCATGGTTTACGTTCCAAAAGATTTACTGCATAGTACTTATTTTAAACATTGGCATTTGAGAGAAGATGAATGAACCTCTGAACTCTTCACAAAAAGCATATAATAATATACAAATACTTTTGTTCTAAAATAATGCCCTCTGTTGGGAAACTAGTTGAAACTACTTCTGAGTTTGCAGATTTTGTAGTGCCCACGTCGATGCTACCTTTGCAATTTGCCATTTGACTTAAATTTAAATTTTTATTATATTGCATTATATTATATTGAACAGTAGTTAATCAATGTGGGCAAGGAAACGTTTGCAGGGAAAAAGGAGGTGCTATATTTTCTTGCACAAACTTGGTTTAAATGACAGGCTACGCTAATTATTCCTGGCATGAGTCCAGAGATACATCTAACAGCCAGTCTGATTTTTTTTAATACTTATTATCACTATAGAGAGTAATTTGCTCCATATAAACAAGCAGACAGGGGTGTATGGCAGCTGTCATGGCAGCATCATTATAATGACTTTGCGCCTGCCACCCGTCATTGCTGTGACATTGCCCGAGTCCTCCTCTGTGTCACTGGCCTTTTTTCACAGTGGGACGCCACTTACCTGGAGCAATGACAGCCGGACTGCCCTTCTTTGCTACGGTCTTCTGGAGATTTAGAACCAGGCTATGTTTGCCCGGGATCGAGAAAGTCTGGTTTTCTTTTCCTCCTTGTGGCTCTGGCGTGGGGTGCTCAGGGGGTAAAGCCTCAGTTTGAACCTGTGAAGAACAGTGGGTAGTACAGTATATTGTATTGTAACAAGAAAATTGATCTGTTGTTTCTCACATTGATGATGTTTTGGGAACCATTGGCGGAGTTTTCTAGGGTGAATTTCTCCATTCGATTCTGTCTCTCCTGAAACATGCGGGAGCCACGGTTTCGGTTTTGCACATTCAGCTCCTCCATCATCACATCCTTGGGGACACTAATCTTCTTTCCCAAGTTTAGATGCCCTGTAATAACAAACAAAGTTCAGCCAATGTTAATCTTGGTTCTCCCACCTGGGGCTTCTACAAACTACTTCATCATCGATGTTTCTCAGATATGTAAAGGACAAATGTTTCCTAATTGGTATAGCTCTTTTCCACCAACAATAGGCTCTCTAAGTTCTTCACACCAAAGAACTACTCGCCCATTCAACTACACAGACACTGCATTGGGATTCAAACCACCAACCTTCCGATTATATGATGACCCGCTCTACCGTCTGAGCCACAGTCGCTTCAGGATTACAACATAATGAATGTTAATATAGCATTCATTCACACCACTCACACTCTTCCTAAAGAATAGACAGATATCTGCTTTAAAAACAGGGAAAAGTGTGCTGTGCATGGACTTTTAAGGACTTTTGGTCTTCTCTGATCTTACGTCTGTCAAATTCAAACAGCTGGAGGCCTTTTTAAAAAGCCAGTCCCTGTGCAGCATCACTAAGTTAAAATCCTCACAGATTTAGCTCAGGGTCTCTTCGCGTATTATATCACCGCACTGTGTGGCCCTGGAATAGCCCTGAGATGATGTCAAGGCCCTTGTAATGTTTGTTGTGGTCCGAGGTTGCACGGGTAACTGGGCGTATATAAATAGGATCTGTGGATGAGCGCAGAGCGGGTGGCAGTGGCTCTTGCATGATAAGTGTTGGAAGGTCTAGGCCTGTGCCACCCCGAGGAGCTGCCTTTGATCACACTGTGTAAAATGCGCAGCGTACAGTCACGTAATGCGTTCAGGCGACATAGTTTCAAAGTGAAGTTGGTCGACAGCTTGGCGCAAAACAGAAACTCCTCGCTGGAGAAGTTTGGGGGATCCTGACAACATGCCGGCACTCCTGGGATCTGGATTCCTCGCGCCATGTGTCCCCTGACAGTGGGCAAATACTGATGTTTGCAAAAGTTTGTGCTGACAACAACTGTTTCAAAGGAGACAGGTGGACACAGGCTTGAAATTTCAGTAGGAAAAAAGTGAAATTTACCTCTGCATAATCTGTATCAAAATGTGAGTTGTTCTATACAGTCTTCAAAGTCCTATGCTCTTTTGAGGACTTCTAAATACTCCTGGAGTGAAGCAATTAGAATAAATCTATTAAAAATAACTGAAGAGCAGCAAATGATTTCTAGCGAAGGCAGTTTGAGAGCTGAAATGATCAGTTCGAGTCCAGTGAAGCGGTCATGTTAGTAGGGTGGGAACATTTTGAGTTTTAAGGAAGTCTGACAGAAGCAGGTAGCACTCAAGTACATGCACTTTTTAAAGTAACTGAACTTCATCACACAATACTTATATACTTGAGTTACTTCTGGTTACTCTTTCCACCGTGAGTAAATCTGTAAGTCATAAAAACTTTATGTTATAAATTAAATACATCAAAATTGAGTTGATTCAAACAAATGTATTTTATTGCATTTCATCTCAAGAATGAATCGTTTTCATCTGAATCTTTGCAGTGTATTTTTTGTCGGAAATATCCAAATTCTCGTGGTCATGTCAAGTTTTGTATGGCCTCTTGCATCAACACTAATACTTACATCAGACTTGTTTAGTAGTAGATTTTACTTCTACTAGAGTAAATGTATTACTCTGTTTCTTCAGTAAATACGTTGGCTTTTCTGGCCACCTCTACCATCAGAATGATCGGGTTTACTCAAACATGCATCACTGAAACAAAGCACAACTTCAGGCAGGTTGGGAATCGTGTTATAATATAGTTAAGGTTAAAGGGAGTAGACGGAGTTTAACATTTTTAAAAATGTGTATTTTCCTCCAGCAATGTCCTAATGTGTAGAATGAGCCCAGACCTGTTCACCACAGCCGCTAAAATCCTGCACTGTCACTCAAAAAGTTGTTAATTCGAGTCCAAAGTGCCGTCATGCACGAGCTCAATATAGAAACTGCAGTTACGCGTAAGACCTGATGTGGCAGTAGCGAGTATAAAAATAACAACTTCATGTATTAAGGCATCAAAACATACATTTAGCCCTTTAGATCTTACCTCCTCTGGCCTCCCGGCACAGAGCTTGAGCTTGCATCATTTTCAGTTTGGTCGCGTTATCCAGACCCGGCTGCTGCATCATCATCATCATCGTCGTCATCTTTGTATCTGACAGAAACACAGTCAATCGTTCATGCTCTAAACCAGAACTACACTTACAGTCATTACTGAAGCATGGATGAACTTGTCTTTGCACAGATTTCTGGAAATGTATCAATAAAAAAAATCTTGTGATGCTAAAAACCGTTCTCCCTCACCTGCCTGTCTGCGCTGTGGCGGTCACCTCGGATGGCTGTGTGCTGTCCCTTGCTCTGTGATGCTTGTCCTGTCCAGTCTGACACCCCTCTGTATAAACTCGCCCCATCATGCCTAGGGTGCTGAGCTCACTGGGCTCTTTTTAGCAGGTAGTTAACATGGTGATTCCAACGGTGGGGTATGTCGGGGCAGTTAGGGTAGAGGGGCATGTCCCAAGATTTAAATGCTGCTCTCTGGCCTCTTCTGTAATAAAAACCGGATCCCCGATGTATGTCATAGAACAGCTGGTGCGCAGGCCGAGCTGACAGGAAGCACTTACACACTGACAGTGGGGAGAATACCTCAGATATGTACTTATAATATTTACAAGCAAGAGTAGAGTAACATTATTTTGTGGCATTGTTACTCAAGTGGAAAGCAATCATCCAACGGCTCAAATAGAAAAGCATTTGGTGAAATACGGAGAGAATGTTCAAGCACAAAAGATTGATGTTTTTGTAGTGATGTGATCCGACAGACCAAACACAAAATAAAAATAACATTTCAAATTAAATACAACATAAAATCGATTTAGCTTTTCGAGGACTATTCTATTGAGGACTATTCACCATTCTAAAGATATCATTTATGTTTGCTATTTTAAAGCAGTACTAAGTAACTCATGCCCCGAGAGGCCAAAAGTGCCAGTGCAGGTGTCGTAGCATGTTACATTTTTTTACTCATTAATTGTCCGTGAGAGTAAATACTACGTGTAAAGCGTATAGCAAAAGGGAGAGAGGGATATTGTACATCCAATTACACAATGGAGATCATTTTTTTCACTCAAACTTAGCTGTAAATACTGTTTAAGTGGCGCTATCCCGCAGTTAGCTTTGCCTGTTAGCCTGTTAGCTTCTTCTTCGTGATTACATTAGTGTGTACTGGGGGCAGGAAAGTTGAAATTGTGGTTTTCTGGCCAGAGACACCAGGGGGGGATGAAAGACGACCCCCCAATCATCCCGTTAACACTTGTATCACCCCCAGATGGACTACGAAAAGGATTTATTAAGGCAAACAAGTTCCGTAGGACTGCTTTAATTGCCTAGATAATTGCTTAGTATTTATATTTTCACCAGATAAACCAAATATTTAACTGCAAAATTAAGTCTTTCATTGTTTGTAACATTGGAAGTGGTGGGCGGGGCTTAGAAGAAAAAAAAAGAAATGTATAAGTTGTCATAGCAACGATAAAAAATGTTTAACTGTTGTTGGATATATAATAGATCCATGGATATATCAGACAAAACTAACTTATTATTAAACTAATTTACACCCCTGAATGTTGTCCCTCCTGTTCTTGCACCTGAACATACACCAGGACGACATTTTAAATATTTGGTTTCTTTTTATGTATTTATTATTTGTAGAAGGGGATAGTTTTGGTTTAAGGATCTTTCAGCTGCTTCTTTGCTGCCTCCAGCTGATGTCACTGATGATGTGGGCAGGACAGTACTGACAAAATACAAGTAAAAAATACTCTTTACTCCATTTAATGTACTTGAGTAAATGTACCTGATAACTACCCGCCTCACTTTCAAACATGTCGTAACTGTGATATATTTTCTAACTTTCGTAACGGTTTTCGGACGCCCCTCGCACACGACCCACGGAGGAGCTGTAAAACTGATGAGGTTACAGCGATCAGAGGTTGAGATATTTCTTCCCGTTTGGGGTCAAAGGCTTAATGTGTGGCAGTTGGCTTTTCTCTTTTTAACGGCGTCAGACCTCTGATGTCCTTTTCCTTCACACTGCCCTGAGTAATGGGAGTTTCACACATATGCCTCGGTGGGCCGCCTGTCCAAGCATAATAAATGATAATCTCTGACCCTTTGCTCCAAATTCTATATTTGTGTTATGAGCACCCCAGCAAGCTTTGCGAATGTTATCTTTCTAATATAGGGTCACGTTTATGACACATGTTTATAACTTACTGCACCATGCCATGCAATAGAAACAAAATAAATCACTTAAAATAAGGTGAACAGGTTTACTTATTTCATTATAGATCTAATTACACTCAGTAATTAAACACCATATTTTGTGGTTTACAAACAATGAAAAGCAGCATAAAGGTTGTACGTTGTGATCCAAACTAATTCGTTACTGACACAACGCATTTCTAGCGTCCCAATTCCTAGTGATGAGTGTGTTTACATGCACTCGAGTATCAAGGTTATTAATGGGGATTTTAAGTTTCCTGGTTTTGTCTGGTTTATGTAAACATCCTGGTTTCAGTTTCCTGGATAAGCCAATATCCAGTTTATTAGAAACCAGGATATTCCCACAGTTTACAGGATACTGCACCATGTAAACACAGTATCCTGTTTTTTCACAATTGCTGACATACTGGGCCGTACTCTTTGTATCTTCAACAAAACATTGAAGTAATCTTAATAAACAACTGCTTTTTTGCAGTCAGCGCTGCTTTTGAATTAAACCAATTTGGTAACACTTTATTTTACACTCTTGATACATTGTACCAGCCACATTAAGTACAATGTAATGTGCTCTGTAACAATCTGTAGTAACTTGTACCTACATATAATGGAATAATGTGTATTAGTATTTTGGTGGTACATAATGTAATACGACACAAGACCCAAACTCTAACCCTAACCTTAAGCCCTAACCCTAAGGCCCTAATGTCTTATTACATTATGTACCTCCACAGTATAATACACATTACTCCATTTTGTATGTACTGCAGGTACAAGTTACTACATATTGTTACATAGCACATTACATTGTACTAAATTTAGTTGGGTACAATGTATCAAGGTAGTGTAAAATAAAGTGTTACCACCAATTTTTTCTATATTTTTTTCAATTCTCATGTCTGTCACTGAAGCTCTACTGTTTTAAGTGGTTCCTTGGATAGTTCTTATTATTCTGGTGTATCTCTGTTCTTATAGTTCATATTTGTCATTAGCTCCGCCCCTCTCAGGAGCCTAAATATCCGGGATGCTGTTACTCATGTAAACAGAGATTTGAGTGTCCTGGTTTCTCATACGCTTGTAAACATATCCAGAATATTGTCATAGCCAGGATATGCCTAATAACCAGGTTACTCGAGTGCGTGTAAACACACTGATGACTGTGGATGCACATCTGGAGTTTTAAAAGACACCAGATAGTCTTCATGTGACCGAAGCAGCCCTGGTTCTTCAGTTTACCAGCATTGTAAGGCAACCGAACAAACACACACTCTGCTCCTTACCTGTTGTGTTACAAAAACTGCTGCTTTTTACGCATTGCAATCTGCACTGGACTTATGCAAACACTGTACTATAGGAGTCACGTGGTCTGCACATTGACTCATTACATTCATAAACTGTTAATCTGTTCAAGTCTTTTATTGGTTTGCACAGTTTCAAAAAGTTCATACATTTTGCATAGACGTCATTGTCATGTCCATCACCTACAATGTTGACTTTTCTTTCCATCTTGCAGCGCTGTCTGGTGGTCAGCAAATGCTCTCCTCCACTGGGACCTCAGAGACAACTCTCCCCCACAAATTGAATCATTGAGCCCAGCGGGAGAGCAGGGGGAAAAAACATTTTCTTTATCCCCGTTGAGATTGGATATCGATTTTGTACCTGGCCGGCTGCACTGTGCCTCCAATCCTGTGGCCCAGTGGGAAAGCCTCCCAGCTCTGGACAGACAGCAAAAATAAACCCAAGTCATAGGAATTTATCTGCAGCGCAAGGACAAAAGTTTCATCCCCATAGCCCGAAAATATATTTTTTACCTCGGAATAACATAAAGGCATGTCATCTGTTCATTGGTTAATGATAGTAATGCATTAGACTCAAATAGCGCTTTCCCAATTGCTCAAAGACGCTTTACAATTTTTGTTTAATAGTCGTTCACACCATACTTGATGGAGGGAAGCTTGTAGCCACAGCTGCCCTGAGGTAGACTGTTGGAAGCGAGGCTGCCAATCTGCGCCATCAGCCCTTCCGACAACCTTCCGACTCACTCAGGCTTCGTAGTGTTCCCTGGTGGTCTCCCATACCAGTACCACATTATTGAACTCTCCTATTTCACTTTTTTATACTCATCCAACCAAAACATTTGTACAGTCATCGTTTTTATTTAGTTTGATGTTTAACCTGAAAGAGTTTGACGCACAGAGCAACAGAGGAAAGCGGTCCAAACCAGACTGATATACAGTATTAGTGAAGGGATAGCATTTCAGTGTGTTTTCATGAGTACTGTCGAACTCCTAAATTAACCACTGAATATACCTGAATTTTTTTACTTGTTGTAGGGTAAAATTATTTTTGCCTGATGCGTGAAGCGTGTGCCATATTATGATTTGTTGATTTTGTATATAGTCAATTATGTGACAAAGAGGGGGTTTACCTTTTTCGTCATATGGTGACTCCGAAGGACGGCCCTGAAGGCAAAAAAATACTAATTGCGTCACATTTTTGACTAAAAAGGTTCCAAATTAGGTATTGTCCCTTTAAATAGGGAAGTTGTTGTGGTTAAATAACGGTGTTGGTGTCGCCAATGTGTCCACCTGTAACATAGGGGTCATTGAGAGAGAAGAATTAAGAGCCATTGATCAGCATGATTCACCCTCTTTTTCCAAAACCCACTATTTTCCACAGTGTGATCTCAGTTAGAGTTTTCTAGCGGTGTCATCTGTGTTTGAGAGGAGCACTGTTCATGTCACAGCCACCAGGCACTGACAGCTGACACCAGGACAATACAGGCCTCTCCAGTCTCGAGGGCTTGTGCAATTAAAGCACATTTAAAACCATTTGTCCCGATGGAGCTCACTAGAAGCACTATTTGACCCGCAAAAGCAAGCCAACTCCACAGGTAGTCTTCAGAGCAAGGCAGAAGTCAAACTGCGATTTGTGTTTATTCTCAGCTTTTAGTCTGAGAGCTAAATGCATTAAAATTCAGCAGGCTGCATAGGAAAGGAGTCATCGTTGTGAACTTTTTTTTTGGCGTGCTTGCAGGTGCCTCTGGGTGGAAGTCAGTCAGTTAAGGAGCTGTTTTGACAGAGCTTGAGAGAAGATGTACGGGCTGCTGTGCGAAAGCCTCCACGACTTCATCAAAGAGTCATATGGAGACGATGTGTGGAAACTGGTCCGGGAGCGGGCGGATGTCAGGCTGCACTCCTTTGTCACTCACCAGGTACTGTACACTATATGACAGCAGAAGTGCAAGGAATATGGAGAACAGGATAAATGGCTAAATTAAATGCTAAAAGTAAGTCATAATACTTGTTTGTATCATTTCACTGTGAATTGCACGTTCTATTTTTATTCATTTAAACACAGTCTCTAGACAAAATAAAATAACAAAATAAACAGATCAGTAAATATTGTCTATAACATACTATGGAATAATATAAAATAAATTGACCTCAGATGAATAACCGTTTATTAGAAGGACCTGATTTGGCCCCTGGGCCGCCTATTTGTGATCAGTGCTCGACAAATAGTATGTTGCTGAAACAACTAGGACTAACTAGGACTAATTCAAATCTAAACTAAAGCCCACACTGCAATAGTACAATAATTCAAACTAATGAATGAAGACCAGTACCGGAGAAGTTCTGCCGATTGTTATGCTCTTTGTGCTTTGAGACTGAAACAGGAGCACCAACTTAAACATAGTTGGATAATTACAATAATATTTCTCTCTAAAAACAATATCTCATTGTTTAAACACTCTATAATGACATGTTATTCATCTCCAATACAATTATTGACAGATAATTAAATTTCCTCATATTTCTTTCCAGCCCTTTGTACCTATCAATGACCTTAGGGATCCCTGAGTTATTTGTTCTGAAGCTGCAGATGTCTTGCTGGTATTTTGGATTTTCACAAAGCAAATATTTCTCAAAATCACAGGATGTCATATCTTTGATCTCACTTTGCCACTTTTGAATGTGATGGTCCTTCAGTATTCGTTCGACAGTCAGTTTGAGCCAGAGGACGCTGCTGAACGACTGTGTGGCCCAAACATGTGGACAAACCACAGTCGTCCAGGATGTTCTTGACCTGGTGCAGCCACGGGGAGATGTAGTCACCCTGTTGTGAAAAGTTGGAGAATATGGTTATAGATTTGTTTGGTGAATTTAGTATCTTTACTTTGCACAAGTCTCCACCAGTATCCAATCACTTTTTTTTTCCTCGCAGTGATGTTCTGAAAATAAGTTTGCACATACAAAGACGTGCTTTCAGAAATGGTGCATAGAAAAAAACACTTACTGAAACTTTGTAGATGGAGCTAATTTTAGCGCCTTGCACGCTGCCAGCTTGTTCGTGACTCAGTGCTTGCATTTGCAGGTGTACAGTGAGAGTGTGATTCCACGCATCGCGAAGGCAGCCAGCGGAGTGACAGGAACGCCTTACAATGAGCTGATGAACTCCTGGGGCGTCTACTTCCTCGGGTTTGTGGGAAAGTATGGATACGACAGAATTCTGAAGGTAAAAGTTTAGGGGAAAACATTCTCTAACTATTCTCTAAGTAACTCGAAAAACTATATATATACACTATATAAAGGAAACTTGTGTGTGTCTATAGGTGCTGGGCCGTCATGTGCGTGATTTTGTGAATGGCCTCGATAACCTTCATGAGTATCTGCGCTTCAGCTACCCAAAGGTGCAGCCCCCAACCTTCTTCTGCCAGGAGGAGTCTGCCACTGGAGTCACCCTGCACTACAGGTCAGGAGGCCAGCATAGATATAGTAACCAGAAGTGGAAGTAAAATCACTGACAGTTACTCAAGCACATGCACGTTTTATTTTTGTAAATCTTTACATTACACATGCTTTAAGTCTATAATTGTACTTTCTTTTTGGAACTACCTCTAGTGTATTTATTTTAAATATCAAAATTGTTAAAATATGACTGGTTTCAATGCTTTTGAAAATTTTATTTAAGTGTTGACATCACAGCTCTACTTCCGGGTCCACAGATGTGCGAGAAACTACAAAAAACTCTTTAATACCACAATCAATATATGTGAAACTCAACAGAGAGTTACTGAACATACTTATTTATCAGGCTTATCAGCCAAAAATGCAGTACCTACTGCTATAAAAGTAATATTTACCAAAATCGGTATGGTTAGTGCTAGATCGTATGCTTGGGAGGGACGGTCTGCTGTGAAAACATGAGATATCATGACACAAATTAAGGTTAGGGCCAGGGAAATGGTTAACCTTAAGGTTAGGATTAGGGTTATTTGTATTTTTAGACAAACCAACTCATAGATCTATAAAAAATCACAGCAGACCGTCCCTCCAGAGCAAACGATCTAGCACTAACCAATCGGTAATTCCGGGTTGGTGGAGATAAATGCTAATGGCGCAGCAGCTATGCTAACCCCGGAAGTAGTGATTTTAGTAAATATTACTTTTTTACCAGTAGGTGCGGCATTTTTGGGTAATGAGTCTGAGAAATAAGTAGGTTCAGTAACTCTCCGTTGAGTTTCACAAATATTGATGGTTGTTTTAAAACGTTTTTTATGTTTTTTCTCGCATATTATGCTAGTACCCGGAAGTGGAAGTCGTGACGTTACACTAAACAAACGTATTGACTTAACATGGTTGGCGCGGCAACAGTTTAAAACGGTTTACCTTCTTCTATATCACTTCATGTCGGTGTCCAATAAGGAAGTGAAACTATAAGCTAAGTTTTATTATCAGTCAGTCAAATAAATCACTTCTTAAAGATTATTTTGACTTTTCTTCTCAAATTTGACTTCTTCTTCAGTAAATTGGTGGTTAGAACAAATAGCAGAGTGGAGAAGTGTTAACATAAGTATTTCACCATCACAGGAGCAAGCGTAAGGGGTACCTGCACTACGCCATGGGCCAGTTGAGGCAGATGGGAAAACAGTTCTACGACACAGACATCCATGTGGAGGTGCTGTCCGAGCAGATGGTCGGAGATTACTCTCATGTCACGATGAGGTAACCACCAACGCTTAATTATACACGCAGTACAAATCCTATGTACATATTTCATCATTTCAATACTTTGGGTGTGCCTAGGCTGAACTTTGACAACTCTGCCTACCGCTACATCATGAAGGAGGATGAGGAGGAGCAGGAGATTCTGCCGATCACCTCCGATTTTTTCTTTGAGGTCTTCCCTTTTAACATCGTCTTCAGACAGGTAAAAAGTTGCTCTACAAAAGTAACTAAAATCACATATGAACTTGAGGATTAAAAGCGATTTATACTGACCTTCCAGGACATGGTGGTGCACAATGTTGGCTCTGGTCTGTCCACTGTCTTCCCCGATTTAGATGGGAAAAAGATCACTGATGCATTTTTGCTGGCTCGCCCCCTAGTGGAGTTCACCTGGAACATGGTCAGTAAATATTTCCTCTCTAATAATACTGAATCTTGCTAGGCTTTGAAGGCCATACACCGGATTAAAAAACAAATAATATTAATACAAACAATGAAAGGGGAAGCCATTAAATTAAAAATGTTCGTTGTGGCCCAAACTCGTTCATATTTGTAACATCCCAAATTCTGCACAGGGATGAGTTTGTATCGACACATTTCACAACTTTTCTGGGTCACTGTCACAGAAAGGCTACAAAACAAGCATGTACGTTCATGAAATTGATAAAAATGCTTTATAAGTATTTCCCCCATAACTGCTATACAAGGCAGTGGTATTAATGTCCGGGCATTGCATCATGGCATGCCATACCAATGTAAAGAAGGTACAGTGGGGAGTGATATAGCACCGATATAGCTTGTTGTGCCTATTCATAATGGTCATAATGTTATATTCAATCAGTGTCATATTGAATCACTTTTAATTTTTCAGTCAGAATGATAGAATAATGTCTCACTGTCTGTGCAGATTATCTCCCATCCCAACAACCTGTTTGAGATCATGTCTAAGGAGCCGGTGAAGAGGGAGAGGAACCTCCATAACCGCGTCCAGAGTAAGAGGGGCAGCCATGTAAACCCTCGCAGTGGTGTGTGTCTGTGTGCAAGGGCATTCAGATCATTTCACTTTATCAGATGTGAAAGACATACTAGATTGATGTTTTGAGCTAGAGCGCCAATCTTAGACCTGGCTTAATATGAGAAGAAGCGGTGCAGAAATGAACTTGTTCGATGTGTTAATTAACTCTAAAGGGACTGAATGTATCAGTGTCCCTCCTGAGATGTGGTCATCACTATGTTGGCATCTTCTCCACAGATTCAGACTATGAAAATGTAAACCGCTCGGCTGACGTCGACGTGGAGCTCATGGCTTTCCAGTCTATCATTGGAGATGATTACAAAGGTCTGATCTGAACACTGACATTATGCACAAACATGGCAGACACAGTAAAAATCTTCCACATGTAAAATGCAGAATCACACACTCAGGTAACCGATGTCCAAAGTTATATTTGTATTTCAATGTCAAGATCTAGGTCAGGTCTATTTACACAGCACAGTCCCAAAACAGTCATCACTGCCCCAAAGTGTTGTACAGGTTCAAAGTGCACAGTACACCAAATCACCGTATAACTTTGAACGACCTGAGAGTATTATGCTGCTTTTTTTTTATTTTGGAGATTTTCCACCACATTTGCACCTCTGATGTAACTTTTGTTGTGCGTTCCCTCTGTTTATTATTAGACACAGTGAAAATAACAAGTGATAAAGATTAGCACAAACTTTCAAAATATCACCTTGACTTTCTGTCTGTATCTGCACAGTGCTGTAAAAGGGTAGTTTCACATACTGATTACAGCATAGATTCACATATCAAGTGGTCGTCCTGCAGCCTTTTGCTCGTGTGGCTCTTTCAGATGGAAACAGTGCTAATGCAATGGAGAGCTGGGGCGATGGGAGCCGCTGCCTCAGACTCAAAGGACAAATGAGATACATGCCTGAGTGGGAGTCCATCATCTTTCTGGGAACGCCTGTGTAAGACCCGCCCCCTACACACACACACACACACACACACACACACACACACACACACACACACACACACACACACACACACACACACACACACACACACACACACACACACTCACACATATTTACATACAGCAGAGCTATTATGTAAATGCTGCAAATAAAACGAATACAGTCCACAAAGGGGAAGAGCTGTACTGAATTACAGGGCTGGAAATAAAAGCCTGGGCAGTGAATCAAATCAGAGTCCCATTCTAAGAGCACTTTACCATGCATGAAATGAGCTGCTAATTAGCTTTTAATCAGACAGTGCAGCTCTTGTGCGGCTAATGGGAGCCTATTTCCAAGTGAGTGTTTTCAGCCGTGTACATTACCCGCCTCCTTCTCCGACAACATTTTATTTTCTGAGCATAATCCCCTCAAGACTGTATTGACGCAACAACAGAAACACGAAATGTCATACCACACTCCCGGGAATAATACGGTAAAAATACACATCAACTTGAAGACTTGATTAAATGGTTGTATCAACATTGTTCATTCATTTTTCACAGTGTAGACCTTTGTGCAGCTATGAACGAGTCAGTTGCTGAGCAGATATTACAAATATACAGTGGGGTGTAGAAGTATTACTCCTCTATATTATTCCCTCATATTATTATGTAAAGTCTGATACTGGGAATATTCTTTAAAACAAAAATCACACTCAGGCTTATTCTGTATACAGGGGTTTCTCAATCATGGAAAGAGCGAGAATATGTGTTTGAACACTGAACACTGTGAAATTTGTAGTTTCAAGTTATTATTGCGGCATAGTCTGTGCATACATTGAACCTTTGTTATCATTATTTTTTATCTATCCTTTATTTAACCAGGAAGGTCTCATTGAGATTAAAAACCTCGTTTTCAAGGGAGTCCTGGCCAAGATGCAGCTAAAGAAACAGTTACTAACAAATAAAGTGACACACAGACACACACACACACACACACACACACATTAATGCTCCTCCGTGTGATTAAGTTACAGGTGTAGGAGGGCAGTAGACCAAGCATGGCCTTATAAATAAAAGTGTACCCATGACCCAGCCTCCTGGAGGACAAAGAAGGCCATCCCACTTGAGAACACAGTTCACAATGATGGGTCAAGGTCCTACAGTTAGTAATGAACCTCAGCATGATATTCAGAGTCAATCTTATGTAGACATTGATCAGAGGCATTCATGAACAACAGGTTTCCATTGTCTAAATTGTCTCTATGGGGCTTGAAAGTCAGGGAGTCATTGAGCAAAATACCAAGTACGTGTGAACCACCTCTAATTCATTTCTGTCAAGAGTAGACAACAAGGGGATAGTTTGAGAAAGCTTCTTAGTGTTTGAAAACAACATTAGTTTTGTCAACCTTTAGAAAACAAATGTGTATCAGATTGCTACATTGTAAAATTTAAATAAATAAATGAGCCACTTTTTTCTCTGCTTGCCCAGTATGGAGAGCCTGAGCGCCATGTTTAAGACAGGCCTGTACATCAATGACCTGAGCATGCACGACTCCAGCCGAGACCTGGTGCTGGCTGGAACCCAACAGTCCGAGGAGCTGAAGAGAGCGCTCATACAGGTTCACTAAACATGCCACTTTACATCATCCACTCTCCACTGAGGTCTGACTCCCACCTCACACCGGCTCTCTATGGCCTGAAAACTATAGGCAATAGGTTGCACTCACATGTCATCATAACATGTGATACAGAGCCTATAGTTGAACAGAGCTTGGGATTGTGTTGTGAAAGCCGCTAAGATATCTGGGATCCCTGGTGCCTTCCATAAAAACCAAGGGAGATTTTAAGACGTAACATACGTGTGTTATTGCTGCTATCTTCAAAGTAAAGGTGATACAAACCTGTATGTCTAGCAAAAGAAACCTAATAGTGTAAGCTTTGAGTAAATATAATTGAGATAAAACTGAATGTATATTGGTAATGACAGTTTGTGGATTTAGGCCCCTGCATATTGTATTCTGTGAATGCAACCTAGTTAGAAATATTCCTCTGTCCTTGTTGTGAATACAGGAGCAGAAGAAGTCCAGTAAGTTGGAGGAGAGCATGAAGATGTTGGACTATGAGATGAAGAAGACAGACGACCTTCTGTACAGAATGATTCCCAAACCAGTGGCCAAGAGGCTGCGCAAAGGAGAACCAGCTGTCAACACGTGTGAGGTGTGTAGAAAAACATGATTCTTAATAGATTTGAGAGCACTGAGTGTCCACTGGGGATGGGCAAGTAAGTCTATTTAGTCTACAGTCTATTTATATACCTTTTTAAATGTATACTGTCGATGAAAAAGGTACTGTATGTATCCTCTCTTTGGACGACTAGTGCTTGCTCTCCAGTCTTTGGGTAGATCAAGGTTCGCCACTTGAGGCACTTACAGTTCACACCAACGCACGCAGTATGTGCCATTCCGGTGTAAAAACCTGTCAAAGAGCCCAGACTCAAAGCACTTGTTGTAGTGACCCGTAAAAGCAAGAGTGCTCTTGTAGAAATAATGAAATTCTTAAGTGAACACAAAGTGCAAAATGCAGGGCCAACTAGCCAGATACTGGGAGATTGGGTTTAAAAGTATCTACTACATCTCATTTTGTAAACAGTGGAGAAAATCAAACACTGTACACTGATTCTAGGACGAGTTATGTCATGTTTTTGTCGTATTTTATCAATGGAAATGGAGTATTTTATCAAAAGAAATATGCAAAACGTCATAGCTTATTAAGGATGTGGCTAAAACAAACAAGTAACAAGTGGCATTAGAAAAAGACAGTGAGCAGAAAAGGTCAAGCATTGGGGTGAAGTGTGTAAAGGTTTGACCGCCTCGTGTTTCAGTCCCTCTGAGCACCTAAATACTTTTCTTCTGATCCTTATTGTCTGCGTCCACTGCACTGTTTCACTCACTCATCCTTTCTCTTCAGGTGTTTCCGGACGTGACCATTTTGTTCAGTGATGTTGTTGGATTCACCCGCATTTGCAGCCACATCACCCCGTTGCAGGTGGTCTCTATGCTCAACACCATGTACACACTGTTTGACACGCTCAGCGAGAAGCACCGGGTCTTCAAGGTTTGTCACACTCTCCATATGCTGAAAATTGTCCACTGTTTACCTGATTTTGTTTAGAATTATTTTACAATTACAAATAAAAAACACAAACGTTCAGCTGTAACAAATAAGTAGTTGAAGAGGCAAAATATATATCTTGAATTTTTTTATTTTTTTTATTTAGTGGTATACTTTAGACACCATAAATCCGGGCTATTCAATTACATACAATTACAATTATCATTGCTGAAATAGAACTATGCCAAAACATAAACGTTTTCATGATATTCCAGCATTTTAACCTTGTTCCGCCCTGCCCACTGTTGCCTCTTTTCCCCCCGGATTGGCACGTCTTTTGTATTGACTCTTCTGGTAGAGCACGGAGAACGAGAGAAAATATGCCGCTAAAATCTGCTGTTTAGCAGATTGATTTGTGTAAAATGTCCAATGTTCATTTGCACCAACAAGTCAACACTGCACTGTTTCTCTGCCCAAAAACGGCCCAAAAACGGCTTTGTGTCCGTGTAGAACTGATTTACTCTTGACTTTTCCAGTCCTATGTAAACTAATATGAGTGAAGGGGCGGGCACTACTCATGGCACCGCCCACGTGAACTTTCGGATTTCCAGCTCTATTGTAATATTGAAGCATTTGTTTAAAAGCTGGACTCTCATTGCACCAGAAGCACATGGTTACTTATTATATGTAAAGTACTTTAGCTCCTAATCACAGCTGTAGGACTCGATTCTAACTTCTGACACTACTCTAAAGGCTAAATGGAAGCACTCGAACGGCAACAAGAGTTCTCTGTCATAATTATGTTTTCAGAGTCTCCTCAGTGAGAGTGTGCGTGGAAACGTAGCCGATGTAGCATTCGCGGGTGCGTCGCAATAAGCCTAATATTATTTACGTATTATGGGAAGATGGAAGCAATGGCCACTAGCTGCTCTGCTTTGTGACGACGACACTAGAGGCCGCCATTGCTCCGCCATTGCTGTAGTACCGCTGTATAGCCGCTAGTCTCCCATTGGAAAGCATTGCACTTTAGACACGTTAAAAACAACTTTTAAGCCTGGTTTCTGGGTTAGTTACAATTAAAGAAATCAGACTGTTTTTTGTAATACATTTTTTCGAAATCTCGTACCAATGAGGGTCGGACTGTTAGTCTATAGTGAAGATCCCGCCCTCATGCCCTTTTTAGGAACATGCTTCGTCAAATCTGGGGAGGAGGAGGAGTCTGTAAATCCACCATGATTTCCCCCTTGAACGTAGTTATTGTATCAAACGGGGAGGCGTGAGTAATGACAGTCTATTAATACTATGTCTGTTGATGGAAGTGGGCCAGACCAGACTGTTTTGCGGGCCGGATCTGGCCCACAACCAGAATAGGCTTTCCATAAATCATCTTGCATATGCTATAAACAATACTCTTTTTGTATAAACTATACATTTCAAGAAAAAATAGAATGACGTACGAAAATAGGTTTGTTGTGACTTTGTTTTTACATAAAGTAGAGCCTAAATTTGTAGAAGATATATAGAAGTCACACAAATGTGCTTCTTCCAACAGTTTGCTCGTCAGTCATTTCATACAATAGAAAAGAAAATACTACACGCACCTAATAATTATGTTAAATAATAATAATAATTTCTACTATTGTTTGCTCTTTCCAGGTAGAGACCATTGGAGACGCCTACATGGTTGTGGCAGGAGCTCCAGAGAAGACCAAATACCACGCTCATAACATCTGTGACATGGCTTTGGACATGGTGCGCTCCATTGACCACCTGAAAGACCCGTCCAACGGAAACAACATCCAGATCAGAGTTGGTGGGACCTATAGACAATAGCCTATTTTTCCATCATGTCCGATGAGGAGAAGTCACTGTTTGATCCATGTTCTGCAGGCATCCACTCTGGGATGGTTGTGGCTGGTGTAGTCGGCCATAAGATGCCACGATACGGTCTGCACGGTGACACCGTCCACACGGCTTCTGCCATGGAGAGCAATGGCAAAGTACAGCCCCAAATTAACAGGAGAGATTCTGATTCAAATTCACGCCAGTTCTCAGTGCACGTTGTTGCTCTATTTTTTAGGAAATGCACATCCAGCTGAGCAGCGCGACCTATGAGCACCTCAAAGGAAGCCACTTTATTTTTGAGCGGAGGGGAACCATTACCATCAAGGTCAGATCTTTAAATGTGTCCCTGAAGCAATTACAGATTAATCATCAGCAGCTAATTGCCGTTTCCTGTTGAGCACACTGTTCAAATCTCTGCACTTTTTGAATACAAGACTTTGAACAAAAGAGAAGGCTAAGTGCTGCCACCAGATTTATCAGAAGTATTCACAAGGAAGAACATTATAAAACATTATAAAAAGTTACGACGTGATGAAGAATCTCAATTAATATTCAGAGCAAGTGACTGTGACTTGTGTGGGTTTTATCGCTTCATGTGCACAAACGTAAATGATAATTTCAGGAAGCAAATCCCTGAGGTCTGAGTCAGATGATTGCAGGTGCTAATCTCTACGACTGACTTATTTGTCATGTAGGGAACAGTGAGTGCTACACCCACGTTTTTTTTAAATGGTGCTGTTGTATGCACTATTTACTTGCCCACCCTGGAATTTGACTAGCCACCCAAAAAGCCAACTTAAAAAACTCATTGTTAGTAATGAATGGGCATATGAGGCACTTAATCCTCCAGTAGCCATGCTGCCTTTGGTAATGCCCTCCTTTGGCCACCCCAGTGAAAATGTATTGCTCCACCACTGCACTGTATAACATCAGGTGGGAAGCATTTTGAGGTTTAGAAAAGAGGACAGACTGAATGTGCAAAAGGACTCAAGCATGAATTAAGCAATAAATGAATAAAAAAAAAATCAAGTATTTTTTAAATGATCGAAGAACATTATAAACTGGAGCGATCCCTTTAACCTGATTTAATCCGGCCCCTGACTGTATGTAGGGGCCTGTATGCCAACAAAAAGTATGTCTTCTTTATGATTATGATTTCTTTAAGGAAATAACCAGTATACTAATTCCAGCTTCTAGGAGGCAACTTAAATTGAAAAAAAAAGGAAAGAATTCCACACGTGTCCAGCACAGGGCACTGACATAATAAGAGATAGGATATAAACAACACATTATAGCCATGTGGCTGTGGCTACAGCAGAAACTTACCACCACAGAGTGTGGAGTGAATGAATAATGACTACAGTATAATGACAGTGTACTTTGAGAAACTTGTGACACAGGCTTGTAAAATGCAATACAAGTGTAAGCCGTTATTATTATTTATTACAGTTCTATGACGCTTTTGACCAAATCAGCACTATTTTAAAATCACAGCTCGTTATCATTCATTCATTGGAAAAATGTTTTCTCAATATTATTTACGTGTATTATATGCGGCCCGCCGAGGAAGCTGGATTTCGGCCCACAACCCATCACCCCTGCTTAAAAATAATAAATCATGGATTTAATTGAATATCTACATCAAAAGGCTGTGTTGACGTCGGTGGCACTGAGAGTCCTAGTGATAATTAATAGTGGTAAAACCCAGCTAAACCTTTAAAACATTTGCACAACGACATTTGAAGTTTCTTATTTATTCTTTAGGGTAACGTGGAGATTGAGACATACTGGCTGAAGGGGAAGCGGGACAAGGACGGTAACGCTCAGGCGGCATGTCCGCAGTTCGAGACTCAGACCATCAGCAAAGCCACCATCTCCGACCCAGAGGCCACAGGGGACAAGGAGGGGCTGGTACGAATCAGACATGCCTTGCAGGAAACAGCTCTCTGCTCTGTGTTGTCCGCTCCATGATGTCTGGTTGAAGCACTCCTCATTCTGCTCTGGCCGCAGGTTTTCCCGCTGGTGGCCGGGGAGGACGAGGATGATGTGAAATCTATTCGCTCTCATCGCATTAAGATGGAGATTTCGGGCAATTCTCTGGAGGAGTCAATGGAGGAGAGCCACGTGGAGGAAATGTCTGTCCATAAGGTGAGGATTAGGACTAGTGTTTAACAGAGCGGGTAGTTCTAGGAGCATACTTTTTTTTGCTTACATTGGAATATGATAAAACAGTATTTTAGTTCAATTTAAATAAAGCATAATATTTGCATAAGTATTCAAGCTACTAATTTTTTCCTGTCATGTTAATAGACTGAGTACAATTGTTGGCTACCCACTTAGCCTACTCTGTACTACCTGCTGCTGCAGCTTGTTGCTATTATCGCTGTTCTTCTCAGTCCCACTTCAAAGATGCTCTGCAGGACGGCCTGCAGGACCCACACCTGGAAATGGACTCTCCAGTATTGGACGGACGCGACTCACTGCTACAGTCCCGCAGCAGCTCCTGCGACTCCAGTTCCAAGAGTGCAATGTGCTCCGTGTCCTGAACCACAAAGCGTCATGCAGACTTATGCTGAGTCTTTTTGTGCCTCTTACTCAAAGCACTGACTATTTTGGACAATACGTACAGTACTGTGCAAAAGATTTAGGCAGTTTCTCACTAGAAAGGTGTTTCAGTGTTTGGATGACGCCAATGAGAAAATAAAATATTAAGAGCTACTGATGTACTTGACAGGGCCAAGTGAAGGTGGATTCTTGTTCTCAAAATTGATACTTATCACAGTCAAAGTGCCATACGTATCAATTATGTAATTTTTAAATAGTGAATTAACAGGACTTTTTATTTACAACTGCCTGTAACTTTTGAATAATACTGTAAAATAAATGGTTTGTTTTTTTCACCTTGAACTATTGTGTCGAGAGGTGAGAGTTTTGTGCCTTACAAGTTTGTATTTGAACTAGCCCTTAATGCGAGAAGCTTCTTCTGGCTTTGTGTGGTGTTAAAATGCATGGCAGAAAACATCAATGTTCATTTAGTTCTGAGCAGAAGAACAACATACACATGTTTGTTTATCAGATGCTGACCAGCGCTGGGTGAATTATTGCTTTTCAAAATAATGCCTCACATTCATCATCTCTTGCGATGGAAATGTGAACAGCAAAAACACGACTCTATCAATGATTGATCATTACTGTATTTGGTTTAGATGGGCAAACTTGGTTAGTAATTTCCTGTACATTTGGTTTAGCTTCCACTGCAACCAACCTCATTTATTCAAACAGCGTCACGTTTCCTCCTTGACATTGTTCGATATCAGCCATGTCAAGTCACGATGTAAACAACTGTGAAAAATAAAGAGCCATGGCGGCTGAAAGGTGTTTGGATCATTTTGTTATCATCACCCAGAGGTACTGGCAGATTAAAGTGACACTAAATACATAGAGGAACATTTACACGAAATACATCTTGGATAAGACATTGTCGTTTGTCTCAGAGGAGACGGTAACAATCTGCGCCACTTCCACCGATTAAAATAAACTTTGATTGTGCTTTATGTGACTTGTGCCATGTGAAAAGTGCACATATGAGTCCCCCCTTCCTTTGTTGTGAGTTGGGTTGAGTCATTTAGGTTTCATTGACAAAACCCTGCTGTTTTTGTGACAGAGAGCATATGGTTTTCCAACCGTAATGAAACAACAATACATAGCACATTACATTATCAAACAATGCACTGTCTGAGCCTTAATCACTATCTAGGCTATTTTGCTGTTGATAACATTTCTTCACACCTCACTGATGCGCGTGCACAGTACAATTTCCAGCTTGTAAAGAACAGATGACTAATCCACATTTGAGTTGCCTTGACATGACACTTCTTTGGCACAGGGCTGTGTGTCAATAACACCCTGTATCTTCTGCGATGGATTGTCTCCTATTAAGATTGTGCTACTGCAGCCAGAATCAATGTAACTCTCTTGAGACTTGCAGCTCATCTATTTGGCTCTCGAGCACAAGGACATACAATCATACATGTCACTGCACCACAGAAGATGGCTACAGACAAATAAGACACACAGTCTGCAAAATGGTTTTCTCTTCAGACCACATTGGCCACGGATGGGCATTCTGATGAGCTGCACTTGTAGGTGGCGTCCTCTCTGTCAAGGCTGTAGCCATTGCTCCGTTGGTCTTTAGGCGGGGTCTGAATGGAGCAGTGGAAGCAAAAGGTGTAGAGGAAGGCAAGTAGAAGCAGTAGACACACCGCACAGAAGATGACGACGATAACGATGGTATGGGCTTGCATGGCCGTCTCCTCTTGTGGCAGGAGCGTTGTCACTGGGCCAGACGATGCCGAGCTCACGCTGAAATTGGGCATTGTTGAGAGGGGGTGTAAATGGGGCATCTCGGACGGCAGCTGGGATACTCCAGACATGATGATGTGGAAACTGGAAGACAGCCAAACAAAATTGTAATTTGTGGTTCAGATTGTGCAACATCAGCTTTAGTGAGTTTGATAACTTCAAAATGCCTCGACTACAAATCATTTTTACCTAAGCATATTTCTGGCCTTCTTCGCGTTACATCACTCCCCAAAGTGCCACAGGTAATGAGTCTGAATGTTTTTGCATGCCTAATTACTGCTGAAATATGTTACTGTTAGCCATGCATGTATTTCATTCCAAATATACAGTGGGGAAAAAAAGTATTTGGTCAGTTACACATAGACATTGTATTGGATTTCCCCACTGTATATATATAAAACACAAAACACCAATGCTCAAAAGTACAAAAAAAAAGGTTTTCTAAAAAGCAATTGGGCCAAAACAGGCAACAGATATAACGCGTTATGCTTAACTAATACAGTTCAAAGCGTCCAACTCTTAAATCAATAGCAATAAAAGGGCATAGGCTCCTACCTGTTTCTCTGGCTGCAGTCCGGTCCAGCCTGAGTGTGTTGTGTACTGTGTAGGACTCTGTCCCTTTGATAAGCAGACCAGCAATGGGGAGAAGGACAAATGCAAGGACCACAGAAGGAGTGGGCAGAAGGGAGGGCTAGATTGGAGGATGAGACGCAGTAGATGAAGGGGAGTGAGGTGGTGCTGACAATGGACTGACCGGGAATAACAAGCGAGGTTTCCATGGAAATGGGCGATGATGAGTGCGTCCTCTATCAAGACCTGACGGCGTCACATTTAGGATGTGCACACTCACGTGACGACAAATAGATGAAAGTGATTGCAAAACGTTAATGGCTGGGTTGGACTGGAAGCCTTGACAATTCAAAAACTGAAAGGTCTAATGTGAAAACAGGCCTATCATTTCTGCAATAATCTGAAAATTAAAACATCGATCATGTTTATGGTGTGTAACACAATTTAGATAAACGTACTTGCACAAAATATATAAAAGGTCACAAATTCAAGAAAGAGTAGAAGGAGTAATACGTGAAACATGTAGCTATTACGGTGATAAGTCGCCATGAGTGTGAGGTTGGAGATTTATAAACAAAATGATCACAGTGTCGCTTTAAATATTCAACTGGAATGCGTTGAGTTAAGGATGTTTCTCTTCTATTCACAGGAGCTTCCTCTTAGCTCTTATGGTCAAAACCTGTAATAGATAGAAGACTTTAAATTAAAAAAAACAAAGCAGCAAAAATTGACCTATGTGCTATCTTGAAGGAGAACGTGTAAGCATGGTGATATAACAAGTGGCATAGAGGCTATTGATTGTGGACGGTCACATGTATTGGCTGGAGGCACTGGCCCAGTGTCCACAGAGACCACTAAAACAACACACTGATAATTGCCTGCTTGTGAAGGGCTTAATTAGGCTCTATACCGCCACCTGTTGGGCTTTGGTGAATATATATTCAAATATGCTGTCTATTTCTCCCCCCACCTCTTGATCTGTGCTAACTCTAGGCTTTTCAAACAGCCATTGTGATCTTTTCATCCAACTTGTAATTGGGCCCGGTCGTCCCGCTGGGTTCGCTCAACAGGAACCGAAGACTAATCCAAAATTTGAGTTACCATGGAGATGAGTGAGGAATTTTTATGATGATTTTTTTTTCTCCCCCCGCCAATAATGATTTTGTGATAGCACAGAGATGGCTGTGTGCTTTCTAAATGGCAGACAAATGGGACGTTCATTTGCATAATTTCCCCATTTTGAATTTATGTCAAGTGCGTTCAGATGGATGATTACGATTACAGACAAAGAAGACAACACAACACAGGGAAGATGTCCAAGGTCATTCTGAAGGACGGGCATGATCAACAAAGAAATATTAGAAGTGCACAAGGTTTGAAGCTGGTTTATGCTGGCATTTACTTAAAGGGACACTGCTTAAAATTTTGGACTGTACTGTTGCCATCAGTACAAAACATGCCCCTAATGACCAGCTCAACACAGAAAATGCTTTTACTGCAGTGGGTAATCAAAGAATAGATTTGGATGAGGACCTGACCTGTTTAAATATCCATGGAGACAAGCTGGAGACGTACCCACTCCCGGTAAAGTTACAGTCATGTCTATGGAGAGGTGAGCCGCTCACGGCAAAGGCATATGTTTTTTTGTACATTTATGAGGTAATTTTCAAGGATGAAAATATCTGACATAAACCAAATGGGTAACACTTTCCATTACGGGCCGGTAAGTCCATGGTACTTACAGTGGTAATTACTAGTAATGACAGTGGTACTTATTGTGGCACTAAAAGTGGTAATTACTAGTAATTGGGGATAGGGTTAGGGAGTCACAGAGTATCTCTCATTACTAAGAGATACAGGGGTAACTCTTAGTAATGAAGGTTGTACTTCTATTTACTATGGTACTTACTGGTAATTCAAGGATACTACAGCAGCAATTCATGGGTAGTAAATGGGGTACTTCTACAAACAGACTTAATTTCTAGGATTGTGTGACTATAAAACAGCATTGGGGAAAACAAGAAGTACAACCTTCATTACTAAGAGTTACAACTGTTTCTAGAAGTACATACCTTGCAATTCTCACTATAGTATCCTTTAAGTACCACAATAAGTACCTAGAATTACCACTGTAAGTACCACAATAAGCACCTAAGTACCACTATTATTACAAGTATTTACCACTGTAAGTACCACCATAAGTATCTAGAATGTCCACTGTAAGTACCACCATAAGCACCACTGTAAGTACCACAATATGTACCTCGAAGTACCAGTATTATTACTAGTATTTAGTACCACCATAAGTATCTAGAATTACCACTGTAAGTACCAAGGACTTACTGGCCCATAATGTAAAGTGTTACCCATACCTACATACATACCTGTTGTTATATTTAACCCAGACTTCTATTGGTTTATAATTAGACACTGTATTTTGTCAGTAGTTCTGTTTAGACCTGGTGTTTTAGTCCTTTTGTAGACTTGGTGTGGACTGGAAATAGTTCTGGTACCTGTTTAGATTTGGTGTCGGCGTGGTTTAGACTTTGTTTAGGCCCGATTAGGATGGTGCTTGAACCTAATGTAGAATGTTTCGTTGAGCTTGTTTGGATTTGCTCGTTGAACCCATTGAACAGCTCGGATGTGTACAGTAAACCTTTTAGCGCACGTCAATATAGAACCCCTTCAACGCGGGCCAGTTTTCTTTCCGTTCGAGTGAGACGGTGAAAGGCGCTTGTGAGTGTGGCCTAAATCACATCCTGAAGCCTGTGATCAAAGTCAAAGCATTCTGCGTGTCTCTTTGAAGACGCCATAACGAAGCTGCTCGGCTCAAATTGCTCTCTAACAAATGACTGCGTTCGTGCGTTTGGCGGCGGGAAACACATGGCGCGCGCATCTGGACATTACACGTGTCATATGGCCAACTGCCTCTGCTCCCCGGGATAATGACAGGAGCGCACTGTAACGAGAGCACAGACAAATTAATACGCTCACTGTAAAAACAACAGTCTGCAGCTGCAAATTAGTCATACCCCCCTGTGTTATTTCCTGTTGGCGGAGGAGAATTGCCTTGAAGATTTGATATCTTGCTCTGCCATGCTCCCACAGTAAACTTCAGCGTCTTTTATGCCTAATTATCAATTCTTGAAACGTGTAAGCACTTGTCTTTCGCAAGAAAAAGGGTAGCAGGCTAAAAGTTGAATTTGCTGCGGCTGCAATTACTACAAACAGGCCCGGGGGGTTTCTGCATCGCTTGTGTTAAAGCTATATTAAGGTTATATTGCACTTTTCACCAGATGAAGAAAAACGAATAAGATAATACCACAAAACGCATCTTTCAGTGTGGCTCGCTTATCCTCGGTCCTGACTCGTAACTTTGCTAGAAACGGGACTTCACCGACTTGTCTCCATGGAGATGTTGCTGCATTGCTTTAAGTACACGAGGCAAAATATGACGTTTAAAAACCTCATGTTCACTTTTATTGGATTAAGTGTGTTCCGAACATAAACTGGACTAAGGTCTGGACTTTGCCCGGCAAGTTTTTTCTCACCAATAAAATAAAATAAATCTCCTTCAAAATTGTTCTCAAGTTTTACCCGGTAAAACAGTATTTAAAGAGGGGGTATTATGCTTTTTTCAATCACATAGCACACGTCTATAACACACTACAATGATGACAAAACCTGACCCTTTCCGACACGCCCCCTCCACACGCTGTCTGTGGCATCAGCGGGGAGGGGGTTCTGCTGAGGAGCAGTGGTTTGTTACTCGGCTGGTGACGAAAGCTCGGAGGCGTCTCCAGGAGGTGGGGGCGTTCCTAGGAGGACTCAGGCAAACCTATCCCTAAAATGGCTGCCATCAGAGTTTTTACAGATTACTCAAAAATATGTGAATGTGCCAAGGCAACACTTCAGGCATGTTTTTAATGAGGGAGTCACATAATAACATGATGTAAAGCTTGAAAAAGTCAATTTCGCATAATACCCCCCCTTTAAGAAGATTCAAGAAAGACTTGGACATTAGTTGCGCGTTTTGTGGATCCCATCCAGAAACTGTTTCTCATTTATTTTGGACCTGTTCAGTAATTCAGACATTTTGGAAAGACGTCACATGTCTTTTTGTGTCTAAGTTATGCAACAATTATACAATGTATTATGAGCATGTTGCTCTTGGGTTCTTTACAAGTGACTTAATGAGTCCTGACAAGATGTTTATTGTCAACCTAACCATTATTTTGGGAAAATTTTATATTCATAAGTGTAAATTTGCAAACAAAGCCCCTGTATTTTATGTTTTTCAAAAATAACTTGATATGTATATAAAAAGCGTTGAGCCATGTACTAACAGAAAGGCTGCTAAAACCATTGAAATCTGGTCACAATATATGTACAGTTTTTTTTTATTTGTATTTATTTATTTATTTTTTGTTAATTTCCTTTCCCTCTGGCAAGTTTGATGTATTTTGCACAAATTACCTCATGTTTTTTATGGAATGTATGTGCAACATTTCAATAAAAAAATAAATAAAATAAAAATATGACATTTAAATACATTAGGTCCTCTTCCAAACTCTTTATTTTGAAAATCCATTGCAAACATAGCAGTGCTGTTACTTTACTTACTCTTATGATGTAGCAAAATAGCTTGGAATACTCCGCAGTGTGGCTTTAAAGTGTACACACGATAGAGTTCGGGTAAAGTCACTGTTACCATGGAGATTATGGGTGCTATAAACTATTCCTTAGAGTAGTAAACAAAGTTCTTACGTCCTATGGAGTATGAATGGATCATGCTGAGATATGTTCTTACGTGAGCTTAGACGAGTTGATGCGTACCTGTCTGGTCTTTGTGTGTGCCCTCAGCCACGCAAAAAGACCAAAGATGTGGTTAGCATTTGGCCTCTCCCAGTGTATTCCTATAGCTCCAAACGGGGTTAAGTTAGAAGCGACTATGCTCTTCCACGGGCACACACAAAGACCAGACAGGCATCAACTCTCCCCACGCTCAGTAAGAACATATCTCAGTATGGAAGAACGGTGGCCTGTTCCTTTAAAGGGACTAAATGCAAGTTGGTCATTTTTATATTCACTACTGCCACCTCAGGTCTATATTAAGCTCGTGCACGACGCCACTTTGGACCCGAATTAACACCTTTTCGAGCGACAGTGCAGGATTTTAGAGGCAGTTGTGGTGAATAGGTCTGGACTCATTCTACACATTAGGACATTGCTGGAACATGTATGTGGAGGAAAAGACTTAATTTTACATTTTTTAAACTCCATATAGTCCCTTTAACATTAGCTGTGAACTTAAGTGGAGCCAAATGTTTTGATGTGAACAATAACTCCACCAATTGTTTATTATTTCTGGAAATCCCATGATGCTTACATTGCATCACAATCTTGAACTCTATAGACTGTAGGATACACAATATTTAATAGCCTACATCAGTTTGTATAAAGAACAGTCCCAGCTTTTTATTATTTTATTTTCAAATGCCTAATAGTGACACATATGTTGCAGACAGTTGTCTATATACAATAACATAGTATTCATAGTATTCTTATAGGATATACATGGATGGTGTTTAAACCAGATGCACCAGACAGAACAGGACTGGGAAAAACATACATTCACAACTAATTTACAGTTTGTAGCAACAATTCTCACACAAACTACATCACACGTGGACATTTTCATAAAAATGACACAGAATGTAAAAATGGAACGTGCATGATCTTGCATCTTCACAAATTGGTGACATTTTTGTTGGACCTTGATGTTTGGTCACTTCTTCCTGTTCACAATGTTATTACAAATCCAGTTCATGCCATCCTGTAGAAAAGAAAAGAAAAATAATTTGCTGAGTTGCTATTAGCATGTCACATTTGGGTCTTTTGAGAGACTTGCCTATAAAAATGTATGTCTAATTTACAAATAAACCTCCTGTACAAACTGATGTACGAGACCAGACACAAAAAGACCCATTTTGTGTGCGTTTGACTTGAGATGGCCTGATGCTAAATCAACACAATGGTGCGGATGTCTGACCTGGACGCCCTCCCCGGACACGGCGGAGCAGGCCTGGATCTGCCACTCCCTGTCCCGGTATGTGTGCAGGTTGAGCCCCTCTGCGATCTCGCTGGCTGGAGACGCCGTGGCCAGGTCTTGTTTATTGGCAAAAATGAGAACGGGGACGCCCTTGAGGTTTTCCTCGTCAATCAGCTCGGACAGCTCCTGCGTGCACGCGTGCAGAGAGAGACAGACATACATCACAGTCCACGGTGTCGAACAAAGGCCTTCACACTGTACAGGGAAGTCATCTCTCATTCTCCATTAATAAAGCATAAGGGCAAAATCTCACCAGTCCTGTCTCCTCAAATCGCTTCTTGTCAGCACTGTCAATAACATAAATCTACAACAAAGCATAAAAATGTAACAAAGAAAAATGTAAACTACAGGTATAATTGTATTGTTGCAGCATTTACCAAGAGGTCTGTGTTTTCCAGGTATTTTTTCCAGAAGGGCCTGATCTTTCTCTGTCCACCGATGTCCCAGACATTTAGCTTCATACCATGAGATGCCACACTTTTAATGTTGAAACCCTAGAGGAAATAGCAAAGAATTATTCACCCCACGCTGTATCCTGTACCAACCATGTGATCGCTACATTTGATTTTAAGATGATTACTGCTGTAGCAAATCAAATAAAGTAAGTCTAGAAAAAGTCTACAAAAAATAATCAAAATGTATGAGCCAACTTCACAAACAAAAGTGCAAGTCGGCGGCTGCACGTATTGTCCTGCATTATTTAGTTTCAATTTGACCTTTATTTTACCAGGAACGCCTCACTAAAATTTACTGAAAGGGTCCTAATCCTAGTGGAACCCTATTGTGCATGTTTTGTGCCAGTCTGTCACAAGTGTACAAAGTGTTGCATCAGGATCCAATGTAAAATCCTCACCAAGTCTACACTCAAAGCTCTTCACAGTAGAATGACGCTGAATTGCTGAGGCAACAACAGGAACGTTATACATGTTTTAAAAGTTTGACAAACCATATCGTTTAATCTTTGCTTTGAAACTTTCCTCTTTCTTTCACGCTATTTTTTCTGTGTTGAGGAGCTTGTGTAACCTCTCCATCCTGACAGCTTTAGATAAGAGTGGACAGATCCGCTGCGTGCATGTGATTATATGTCAAGTGTGATTTAGATTTGCAATGATTATTGCCAAGTTGTTGCCAATGGGCCTCTCTACGCTCAATTGACCTGCACTTTCCTGGCGGCACTTGTGCTCTAGTACGTCTGTGAGTAACGTAACTGCATTGGGTAAGCACCTCAAAGTTAAATAACCTCAACTTATAGGGTTTTAAAGTTCATGTGGGGACGTGACTGTTAAATATGGGCGACTTATCAGAGCATTTGCCCAGTTATTCTTCTAGTCATTTAAAGATCCATTATTTCATTTTTGCAGAACGTAACAAAAGCAAAGGTCATGTGAATCCTATTACGGCGGAAGGGAGCATGGTCCAGCTGGTCGTACAAGATTAGATTCAATCCCCCAGCCTTTTGTAATGCTGCCCACTGCACTGTGCTGTGCGATGTGAACACAAAAAAAGAGCATTCTGGACGAAAAGATGGTATTAAGAACAAGTTGTACCTGTGTGTGTTTTTGACCTACTGGATAAAGAAAACACTGTTGCACATGTTTGCATTTTGTTTTACGCGCTTACTTGTGTCGGCGTGATGGTGTTAACATCTTCTGAGGCGAGGCTCTTCAGCAAAGTGGTCTTCCCTGCGTTGTCCAGTCCCAGAAGCACTATCCTGACCTCCTGCTCTGTGGAGCCCTTTAGCTTCTCGATTACAGAGAGTAAGCCCTACACACAAGAGAACAACGTGGCACGGAGATGAATAGGTCTATAAATGTTTGCACGATAATTCACACTGTTTTAGCATTCTCTACATACCTCATTATTTATACAGTTTACCTATCTGGGGAAAGAGCACTCCTGACAGGTCATTTGTCACCGGGCGTTTCAATTTAGTGACTATTTGTGACTTGAATAACATGGAGGAAGGAGGACGCTGGAGTGCCCTGTAGCTATTATCACGATCTGAGCAAACTATGACCAAATCAATTACGCTAGCACTCTAAAGACAGAAATGAACATTACAGGCAAATTCATACAACTTCCTCTATTTGTCTGTCCTGTGGGCTTTTATTAGCTTCAGTGCTGGCCTTGTAACACTTAATCTGTGGCCTAATTTGGAATAAAGCTCACTGTTGATGAGTGCCCCATTGACATAATTAGAACTCTATTCACATAATCAAGAAGGAAGAAATTAGTATCTACTAGCTCTTCACTTGTGTGGCAAATCCCATGAAATATGAGCAATTAGGTGTGCTCACGGTGTCTAAAGTAATAAAAAAAGATCAATACAAATTGTACACACATAGAAGAAGGTTTTTTTTGGGGCATATCCACGTGGAAGCTTTAAAAAGTAATTTTGTGCACATCCTTAGCACTAGTCCAGACTTCTTACCTTCTGAGCTTCTCCCATCGTGCTGTCTCCCCTGTGGCCTCTCTGAAGGCTCCAGCTACATTCTCCAGTGAAGCTCACCCAGGTGTTGTTAGCTATCCAGGTCACCCAGGTTAGCTATCCGCAAAAGCCTACCTAAGGTGCTCCCTGCTTATTCCCACTATTCACCTAGTTTTAGGTGTGTGATAGTCTGGCTCTAACTGTTAATTTGCTCCTCAGGGTTAGCAAGCAGGAAGAAGGGGGAGGCTGGAGATGGGACTTGGGATTAGGAGGCCAGAATTAGCCTTGGTCATCCGTGCACAGGCCACACCGCGCACTCACCCCACCCCCAGGGCGCTGTCTGCCTGCTGCCTCTCCACTTTGCACTAGCTTTACCTGGATTATCCCTGTTGCCACCTGCTATAGGAGGCTTTCCTACAGTAACTGCAACACATAGGCACAAGTGCACAAAAACAACAACATGTATGAAAACAGGATCAAGGCAAAATGCTTTAATGGACAACAACTCTTATGGCTTAAACTTTGAAGGATTAGGTCGTGCAAGATATTTTTCAAATCCCCCTCTTATAAGGCAGAGGGCAGCAATATCGTCCCGTGTATCCATTACATGACTGTCGTCCCAAAGCGGCTCTGCGCGCAGTGATGTGCATAGCTGTGAGCAGAGCGTTCGAGCAGGATTAGTCTCGCCACGCCTGCCTCTCTGGATTAAAACATTTGTAGCCTCTTTTTTTCCCCCTCAACACAACAGGCTTTGTGGGGCTCGGGCGTGGCCAGTGCTGCTGCTGCGCAACACAATAGACACTGATACCTGGATCACTGGCTCACAAGCAAGTGTTAGTAGTTGTGATGCCGGCTTGTACTGGCGCTACTCAGAAGTCTTTTGCTGATCTAATTCTGGCCTTTTAAAAGCAGTTTTATTTTAAATGTTATTATTAATTGCAGATAATCTGATTTTTACATAAATGCTTAGTCCCTGTTTGGATTTTCACTAAGGCTGGTCTGATTCATGTTAGACTTTGGAGATAGATTTGCCCTTCATATGTTAATGCAAGTTTGTTCTTATATTTAGATATGGGTCGGCCTTATCTAGTCCACAACAGTTTATTGTTTGACATATAAATATCTGTGGAGTTTACAGGATGGGTAAAACTAACAGCTTTAGTGTCTATGTATAAAGCAACAGAATATACAGCACAATACATAACAGCGGTGTGAAACATGAGAGCATGTGTTGAGTGGCTGCTACTTGGTCTATGTTGGTGTTGGGTTTGGTGCTGGGCCAGTGGGCTGCAAATTCTGAGCTCTCCGCATTTCCTGCAGCCTCTGCTTGTTCCTCAACTGGTTCTTGACTGTAAATAAATGAATAAACACATGAACAACAACTCCTTAGTAACTAATGTCAAAGTTCAGTTATAGCTCAGGACAAAGGACTCACCTTTGTCTCTGTGCATCTTGATCTTCATTGAGACCCCCATAATGACGATCAAGGCAAAAGCAGCACATCCACAGATCACCACGATGATGATGTTGTTGTCTGTGAGAGAGGAAGAGGACGGAGGTCCATTTTAGACTCACGTTACATACAATATGCTTAAATAAACGAAACCACCAGCAGGGGAGTGTTTGCTTCTGATAGGCCATCCTAATCAGATGGGCTGAGACATCTTACTGGGCTTATTTTACGTAACCTACATGTCGTCAGAGATAAAGTATATCGGAAAAAAAAGGCAATAAATAAACATAAATGGAATTTTTACAAGTTCACCAGAAGGCTGAAATTTCAACCTAGGATGTCTATAGGGCAAGGCGATATGGCTTAAAATCTATATCACAATATAAAAAAGATATATTTGACGATATAATTGACAATAGGTGACGTTCACGATTTAGATGTGTGATGATGTCATAATGTCAGGTGGAGGGCAGGGCCAATAAAACTCTGTGGGAGAAATGCAGTTTTTTGGAAGAAATCTCCAAAATGAAAATGAACAAATGATTTTCCTCATCAGTATTTGACAGTGATTGGAGTCACAAACCTGACATATTATTTTTATGTCTGAAAGTCCTTTCCATTGGTAAACATCACGCTCATGTTTTCGCATATTGTCACCACTTTTGGACACCATCAAGAGAAAATAATCGGATAATGAGCTTTGAGACAGTTTTTGTTTCATGTCGATTCTTCCAGTAATGATTGAGATATTAACCAAAAACAAAGACAAAAAATTCGACAATTCGCCAGTTACCACAGTTACCATAGTTACTGTCATGGAATTTTCAGTTGCCCTCCACCTCAATTTTAAACTATAGGCAGAATGAACGCAACCTATGGACAACTTACTTAAAAATCTAAGCCTTACACCTATTGGGAAGATTAATTCAGTGATATTTTATTCCTTTTATTGTAACGGCATACTAATTTCCTCGTAAATATGATCTACTTAAGCAGTTTACATCCTTCATCCTTTTTAGGCACCTGTCCCCGTGTTCTACAGTCAGTGTTTGTGCTGCTCTGATGGACCTGAGCATAACGTAAATTATATTGTGTCCACAACGATATAAAACATTACCACGATATCAAAAAATGATATCACGATAACGATATGCGATACGATATGGACCACCCCTAATATCTACCCCCACTCGGCCACCCTGATGGAAAAGTCTGCACATGAAACACACAATTATAAGAGAAGAGCCTACACATACACATGCATATAATATAAAGGGTTAAACACATTTAATTTAGCAACTAACTTAATTCGATGAGCCCGTGTTCAAGTGGGACCTGAACTTCACCCTTTGAGAACAAGACTTACTGTGGAGAGTGACACCGTGTGGAGTGGACGTGTAATTGCCACAGTCATTGTGGACCACACAGACGTACTGGCCCGCATTCGCAGAGAAAGCCTTCTTTATGATGAACTCGCTCTTCTGTTGTCCCTTGATTATCACGTTGTCCTTTCTCCACTCGTATGTGACATTGAGCTGGTCAGGCACGTTGTGGACACATGTGAGAGAGACGCGCTCGGCCTCCTCCACCTCAGACCCGGAGCCGTTAATGGATACGTTGAAGTCTGTTCACAGAGAATACATTAGGGATGGAAAAGCACTTTCACTATCACTATTTCTATTGCAATTTAGAGTTGAAATCCTGATAGTTCGGGATCACATTTTAAACACATCGAGAAGCTTCACCATTTATAACAGGGGTGTCCAAACTTTTTTCATGGGGAGTGCCTATCGAAGTGCACACGAGGTGAAGTGATCGGTGGTTAGTGCCGCGAAACCTTCGACTAGCAGATGTTTAAATTGTGCCCCATACCTTTATTTATGCTTAAAAACCTTCATGCCATCTCGGTCACACAATATAATGTTAGTTCTTAGGTTATAATTGAGTAGAATTGTTACATTTAAAATCAAAAGGATCATCTCTGGTGATGTGCACCAATTCAGCAAGAAGGCAGAGGGCCACCAAAGATTGGTCTGAGGGCCGCATTTGGCTGAAAAGAAGACTGAAATATGAGCTGCTAAACGTATTACATGTATTTAAAGGCATACTACAGAGTTATGCTGCGGAGCTAGCAGGTGTTATAAAATTTGGTTGTGAGCAGAGGACACCAAATTAAAGCAACACTGCGGAATATTCCAGATTATATGTTGCTAAATCAAAACAGCAGCTAAACTGTTATAAAACAAACAAACAAACAAACTTGCAAATAGTGCCAAGTATGCTCCGAATTATCAGCTAGGCACAGACAATGCAGCATGACCTAATGTCTAAAATTATGTTTGTCAAACCTGCTTTGAATACATGTTTGGCTTCGAATAGTCAACGAAAATCAGCAAAATCTCCATTTAACCTATTTATTGCATAAAATGTATTGCAGTTAGTATGGAAACGACTGAAAAACTGCAGCATTTTGCCCATTCAAATTGTTTCAGTGCTAGAACATATTATATAAAGTTACACATAGTTCAAATATAAGCCTCATTACCTATTTTGCAGCTTTCTTCAACGGTGGATACTAGAAAAATATAAAAACTACCGTTAATAATAAGTAATTCACATTTGCGTTATGGCACAGCAAGGGTTCTCAGTCTGTCAGTCAGTCATCAGAGGTGCCATGTTTAATCTTTAATCGAACCCATGCGTTGTACAATTGTTTTATGTATGATACAAACCACAAGAAGATGATGTATTGCAGGTCTTGTTACAGGTTTCTGAAAGATTAAAGAATACGAGTCACTGCTCTTTATGCGTAATAATGATAAGACTTAATAATATACGATAAGATAGCCTTAAGTCTTATTAAGATAGAATTAGTATGACTTAATAATGAAGGACAATATTACCAGTCACATTTGCGCCTTCAATGGAACACTTCAGGCACTTTTTAGGTACACATTTTGTAGAGCAGACATACACTACAATGACTGGGAGACAATTACATAAGTGATAACATAATAGTATAATATAAACATCACTAAAATTATATTATTTCTATTACTTACCACCAGCCAGAATGTACAAGAAAAACACTTTGAAAAACATCCTGCGAAATGGAATGTTTTATTATATTATCATGACATCGAAATGTATGAAAGAATATTAAAGAAAACACACACAAAACCTGGTCTGTACCTGACGATGCTGCGTCCACATATGGGTGGTGGACAGCTTTGCATACATAGTTGCCCTTTGGATCTAATGCGGAGGTGATCACACGACTGATAGCAATGCAAATCATTCCAAAACTGGAAACTATATGCTCACCAGTAGGACTAGTGTTTGCATCCTTAAGAGGAAGTACCATTTACACAATAATGGTCAATGCTGTAGTTTGCCTATTTGCAAACTCTTTCCACCAGGAAGCAAAACACCGGGGAAATGTGTTTTTCTTTTTTGCAAATCAACACTCAATGGACACATCTGGGCCTATTTGCAACAATTACCAATAATAGAACCTGCAGACCCGGAGCCAGGAAAGATCCACGACGGTGAAGCGGATTCACCGTGATCGTGCGCCCTCTGCTGGTAGGAGCGGATCCAACACGGTATTATTTGTTAATATTTTATGTTTTAAAATTATTGTTAGGGTTAGTTTAGGGTCGTGACTAGGGTTAGGTTAAGATTAGGGTTAGATCAAGGTCGTAGGGATTAGGTTTAGGTTAGGATTATGGCAAGGGTCGTTTAGGAGCAACAATAACAAGCAATTCCTATGCTGTTAGAAGTTATGTTATCTTTATCAATCAACAGAAACATCTAGTTACACTTCCCAAATTTGTTCATACGATTTTTTTGTTTTTTTGCTTTTATGATCAAATTGCGTTTAGTAGATCAACACATCACAATCAGCCTTCCTAAAAACTGATCGGTCTAGATCCGTCTTATCCAGCTCGGTAGATCTGTCTATGTTCTCGGCTCGTTCTGCAGCTTTACCCTATGGCTAATGTAATTACACCTTAAAACCAGCAGAGGGTGCAGTTGACCATCCATTTCGGGTCGCACAAAAAAAAAAAACTAAACTAAAAACATTAAAACAAATCTTAAAATAATCCTGTTTGTTGTGTGGATCACTTATATCACACCGTATTGCCTAATCAGAAACCTCGACATTTTAGATGACAGCATTAGCGCATACAAGAGCAAACGCGTGCGGGTCTAATTTAGCGACTGCGCATGTCTGTATTTAAGGGTAATAATCAAAAAGCAGCTGTGATGGTCCATGTTCACATTTAGTCACCAGTGCCCGGCCCAGTGTCTTCTTCACTAACAATGGTCACTTTCAGGAGGCTTCACCACAGGCTGGTCCGACTGGCTAAAGCTGTCCCTCAAAAACCATTAAGGAAATATGCATTTTTTTGCACTGTTGCTCACGGTGCAAAGACTGTTCAAAAGGTATTTTTTTTTTTTTTTTTTTTTTTTTTTTTTTTTTTTTTTATTGAAATGTTGCACATACACTCCATAAAAAAACACGAGGTAATTTGTGCAAAATACATACAACTTGCCAGGGGGAAGGGAAATATACAATAAAAATAAAAATAAACTCTACATATATTGTGACCAGATTTCAATGGTTTTAGCAGCCTTTCTGTTAGTGCAAAGCTCAACACTTTTTATATACATATCAAGTTCTTTTTGAAAAACATAAAATACAGGGGCTTTGTTTGCAAATTTACACTTATGAATAAAAAATTTTCCCAAAATAATGGATAGGTTAACAATAAACATCTTGTCAGGACTCATTAATTCACTTGTAAAGAACCCAAGAGCGACATGCTCATAATACATTTTATAACTGTTGCATAACTTTGACACGAAAAGACATGTGACGTCTTTCCAAAATTTCTGAGTTACTGAACAGCTCCAAAATAAATGAGAAACAGTTTCTGGATGGGATCCACAAAACGTGCAACTAATGTCCAAGTCTTTCTTGAATCTTCTTAAAAACAGTTTTACCGGGTAAAACTTGTGAACAATTTTGAAGGAGATTTCTTTTATTTTATTGGTGAGAAAAAACTTGTTGGGCAAAGTCCAGACCTTAGTCCAGTTTATGTTCGGAACATACTTAATCCAATAAAAGTGAACATGAGGTTTTGTAGAGATTTCACATTGAAAGAGCGAGCGAATAGCCTTGTTACTGTTGCGCGATGATGAGAGACATAATCTTCCACAATGGGTTTCATTCAACTTAGGAAGAGAACATGAGTTACTGTAAGAGGAGCCATAGCATAACATTCGTACTCCACTGGGAACAGCCCTTGTGACCATTTCAAACTCTGCAGGTGGTACAGATATATTATAAATAGAACAAAAATCACAATACGTTAAAAAAGTTCCTTCTGGAGTCAAAAGTTGTTTCACAAGGATAATATTTTTCTCAAACCAAAATTTTAGAAACAAACTTTTGTTCTTGTACAAAATATCGGAGTTGTTCCAGATAGAATAACGTTGTGGAGAGAAATTGTGCTTATAAATCAAATTCCATGCAAGTAGAGCCTGCTTATGAAAATTTGATAGCTTTACAGGTAATTTGTTTATTCTAAAGTTACACAAGAGTAGAAAAGGGAGCCCCCCTAACTTATCAAACATAAATTTTGGTATAAAATTCCACATTGAAGTGTCGTCTTTTAGAAAGTTTTGTAACCATTTGACTTTCAGAACATTGTTAAGCGTTGAAAAATCGAGAAAATCTAGTCCTCCATTTTTTAGAGAATTAATAACTACAGACTTTTTGATATAATGGATCCGATTCTTCCATAGAAAATTCAGGAGTAAATGATCAATTTTCTTTGCATGTTTTTTATCTAGAGAGAGTGAGGAAGCAATGTAAACAAGTCTAGATATACCTTCTGCTTTGGATAAGAGACAACGACCCTTTAGTGACAGATCTCGCTGCAGCCAGCGATTGAACCTATTTTCAGTCTTTTTTACCATGGGATCAAAATTTATAGTTTCTCTGTCTTTTTGATCTTTAGCAATCTGTACACCAAGGTAAGTTACCTTATCTTTGATTGCAATGTTGTTAATTGATGATTGACCACAGTCCTTAAGACAAAACAGCTCACTTTTTTTTAAGTTTAAGTAAAGTCCTGATGCATTTGAAAATATCTCTATTATTTGAAGAGCTTTGGAAACCTGCGAGGAATCTTTCAAGAAAATGGCAGTGTCATCAGCGAGCTGACTTATTAAAATATTTTTATCAGCAATGGAAATGCCTTCAATGGTGCTTGATTTAATATATCTGCAAAAAATTTGCGCAACTATAAGAAAAAGATACACACTCACTGGACACCCTTGCCTTATGCCTCTTTCCAAAAGAAACCTACGAGTAGTGCCATTACTTAATTTAACAGAGCTATTTCCATGGGTGTAAAGAGTTTCAATGGCATTACACAGGTAACTTCCAAATCCTAGCTTTTCAAGACAATAAAAGATAAATGGGTGCTCAACAGTGTCAAAAGCTTTCAAAAAATCTAGAAAAAATATAAAGCTTTCATCAGCTATAAGGTCAGAGTAATCAATTAGGTCAAAAACTAGTCGTATATTATTTGAAATGCATCTACTTTTAATAAAACCAGACTGATTTTCATCTATGATTTTGTTCAAGATTTTTTTAAACCGCACAGCTAAGACTGAAGCTATTATCTTATAGTCATTATTTAAGAGACTTATAGGTCTCCAGTTATCTATTAGCAGAGTGTCTTTGTGAGGTTTTGGTATTAGTGAGATGACACCTTGGGTCATACTTGGAGGAAGAGCTGTATTTGTAAAGCATTCAGTATACACATGGAATAAAAACGGTGCCAATATATCTGAGAATTGTTTATAGAACTCCGCTGTAATGCCGTCACTACCAGGGGATTTGTTGCTTTTCAAATGATCAATAGCATCTACAATTTCTTGCAGGGTAATGGGGGTGTCACATATTAATCTGTCATCACTGCTTATTTCATTTAAACCATTTAAATGGGCAGTAAATGCTGACATTGCATCCTCACTAAACCTAGTTTTATACAAGTCTGAATAATATTCATAACAATGTTTAGATATTTCTTTTTTGTCATTTGTAATACTTCCATTTATATTTAATTGAAGCATAGAATTAAATTTCGCTTGTGATTTTTCTAGCCTAAAGAAATAAGCTGACATTTGTTCTCCATGCTCCATCCATCTCTGCCTAGATCTTATGAACGCTCCTTCTGCCTTGGCTTTATAAATGTTATCCAATTTATTTTGTAAATCTAACAGCTTCAGATTTTCTTCATCATTTAAACTTCCTGGAGGTAAACTCGAAAGTGCAGTGATTTCAGAGATGACTTCCTCTTCATATAAACGCCTAGAATTAGCATAGAGACTACCATATTTTCTCAAATATTTAGAAATTTCATATTTGAGAAGCTCCCAGTTAGGGCCATAAGTTTTCTCTTTTTGGGCTATGCTCCAAAACTTTTTAACAAGTTTTTCTATTTCTTCTTTCACACAGTTATGACTAAGCAATGAACTATTCATTTTCCAGAATCCAAAGTTCTTTGACTCGCTCTCACCTGGGAGAAAACTAATTTTCATAAATAACGCTTTGTGATCCGTTAGCGGTGTAGTTAGAATTGTAACATCTATTTTCTCTTTGTTTATAGAAATGGGAGTAAGCCAAAAATCAATACGCGATTGTCTGGACCCGTTCTTGTTGCTCCAAGTATATTGCCTGCAATCAGGGAACTTGTTCCTCCAAACATCAGATAGATTAAATTTGTCAATCAATAATTTCAGTCTCGAAATGTTTTTTGGAGGATGACCAGGAGGCCATCTGTCAACGCTTGAATCCAAAACAGTATTGAAGTCGCCCCCAATTAACACAAAGACATTTGGATATTTAGATATCCAAAGCATTAATTTTTCTTCTAAAACATCAAGCAGTTGATTATTCTCTGTGTTAGTGTTGAAACCATATACATTCACTAAGATGCTAATACAGTCATTACTTTTGATAATAAGCAATATAAAATGACCCTGAGCATCACATTCAGTTTGTAAGATATTACCCCTAAAGTTATTTTTTAAACAACAAACCCCTGCAGAAAATTCTGTCCCATGCGAGAACCAGAGATCATTCCCCCACTGAGCCTTCCAGAAGTTAACATCTTTAGCAAGGGAATGAGACTCCTGGAAGAAAACAAAGTCAGTCTTCTGCTGCTTTGCAAATAAAAATAAAGCTTTACGTTTTACAGTGTTCCTTAACCCCCTGGCATTTAATGATAGAACAGACAAAGACATAAACAAAGAAGTAACAAATAAAATAAACTTTTTAGGTTGTAATTAAATGTAGACCCAAATAAGTCGAGAGCAACGCGTCCACACAAATGTAACAACAAAGTATGTGAAAATAAGTCATTTTTAGAACATAGTAGTGCCCTTATTGAGTAGAACCAGAACCAGCAATGTCCATCAGCTTAAGCCATTCTTGCCATTAAAAGTGCACTTAATCTCTGTAAACAGCCTTACGTAGACATTACAGATCAGGAATGATGATTTCGCCTTCTCCTTTGATGAAAGCTCTGGCACCGGAGTAGTAAGCCACTTTCCCCTCAGCACGAGCCTTCTGCACCCCCGGGTACAGCCGCTGTCTTCTCTCTCGATCCCCTTTAGAAAAGTCCAGCTGGAAACGCAAGCCATGATCTTTCAGATACGAGGATTCCCTTCCTGCCTTCCAGACCGCATCTTTGCATTCCCGTGACATAAAATGGAAGATGATAGGCCTGGGTCTCACTGATCCCGCGCCGAACTCCGCTCGCCTTTTTGCGCCGAGCCGATGGACTGCATCAATGCCTCGAACAAAATCTTCCCTCATAGCCGGCACAACCATTTGGCAGGTCTTTATCACAACTTGGCGGAGATTTTCCTGATCAGACTCAGGGACGCCCAGAAGCTTTAGGTTACACCTCCGAGAGTGGGATTCGAGCTCATCAATTCTTTTCTGAAGAGCCTTCACCGGTCCCTCTAATGAGTCGACTCGCTTTTCAATAACAGCCATCTTCAGGCTCACCTCTTTGAGATCATCTGCCATAGCAACCACCTTACTGTTGAGACCACTTATTTGATTCTCAATGTTGTCAGCCCTGGTATTAATCAGGTCGGCTAGAAGAGTGTAACTTTCATCGTTGGAGGCTGGATGTTGCGTCTTTCTCTTCGGATTCGGCGGCTTACTTGGCGACAGTGGCAGCGGCGGGAAATCTTCTTCCATGTTGTCCGGGAGATAGTCGTGGCCGCCGGAGGCGCCACTGCTTGTGCCCGGTCGAGAAACAACCGGTACAGCCGCGTGATCACGTTTGTTTTTCATCATGATCATTGGTCAAAAGCTACCACACGTTGCTTAAAGACGAAGTAGAGAGTAGGACACGTTTTGAAGTTATTTTCACTACTTTTATCGTAGTTTAGTGAAGAGCGTTGCAAAGTTAGACCGCTCAGGCCGCCATCTTGAACCGCCCCCCCACTGTTCAAAAGGTATGCCATGTCTAGTTTACATCCGGGAATATTTTGTGACGTAAATTGCCATTATATTTATCAAACATCTGAAGAAATGTTTTAATGTTTAATGTTATTTTTTGCCAAAGTGCAACTATCCAACTCTTAAAAATTCAGTAATGGAAAGGAGTTACACATATATCATGTAATGTTCACAGAAAGAAGGTTTCCAGTTCAGTGCGGTTTCCTTTGGATTCACCACTAACCTGAAAAACATTTAGGCTACAGCTGACTTCTGGCCAAAATAAATATAAAATGTGTCTCCACAGCTCCTGACCGGTTCTCTCACGAACTGCATTGAAGGAACTATGGGTGAAATGGACTAATGAGATGAAAGGGCAAATTATTGGAGGTAAAGTATAGACCAGTGGTTCTCAAACTTTCTACCCCAAGTACCACCTGACAAAATGTATCTACATTTCAAATATAACAAAGATCCAATCAGGACTAAACTGGTCTGAAAAGGCAAAGACAAACCTACATTTAGATTATTCTAAACTGCTTGTAAGCCCCAGTCAAAAACAACCTAAATGCATTATGAAATCACTACTAATTAGAAATGATTAAAATAAAGTCTAAAATTGCAGGTGGCCTCGAGTACCACCTGAGGAAGCCACCAGATGTGCACATAGACAGTTTGAGAACCACTGGTCTAGACCTCAACCACCACATGATGTTTACAAAAGTAATAGGAATACTATTGGGGAAAGGCAACCACACCAACAAAGAATTTGCAACCACCCTCGCAAACAAAGCGATTTACATAATTAAAGAATACATCACAGTTGAAATCTGAATCTGTTGGAAGCAAATCATTCATCAACTTCTCAAGTTTGACACATTTTATAACAGTGTGCCTCCTTCCATTTTTGTTGACACCATTAAGTGACTATTCTGAGCAGTAATTACTGCCTGATGGGTCACCCTTTTTAAAAGCTGCTTGGCCTTCAAACCATTTCTAAAATTTGCCAGGCACAGGCTGTGAAGTGCCCAGCTAATTTGCATAACAGGAATCAAACGACAAGGTGCAGCGGCTCACATCAGCAATTACGTCCCCAACTTTTGTATTTCTCAAGACTTGGGCTGAGAACAGTGTGATCATTGTAACCAAACTTCCTCTTTTGTGGCAAGTTGCTATGGTAAGACTTCCCTTTCAGACAGGATGTGGCAGGAAGTCCCAAAATGATGAGTTTTGAGTGTTTGACAGTGAGTGTATGGGTGGAGTGCTTTGTTTAGTTCTAGTGAGACCGTCAGACAATACCGTGGGTTGGTGAGTGGTCAAAAATGTCAAAAAGCAGTTCCCTCGGGCCTCATATCGGGCATATGGTGAGTTCGAAGCCTTATCTAACTTGTATTTCATTTTCACATACAAGAAAGTTGTGCAGATTTGTCATTGGTAGCCGGTGCCTCTCGTCGAATAGTGTTTTTGTCCACTGTTGGGCACAGCTGATCTACCAGGCTTGAGCTGTACCGATCTGTCGTGTGTAGGAAGAGCTGGCCTCTGTCTGGAGCCGCCATTGTGTTTAAACAGGTGTTGGACACGAGTTTCCTTCGAGTCGTCTGTCCTCCTGTAATGTACGGTATCAGTGAATACACTGCAGTGGAAATTCATGTTTAGCCGGACATTTCTTTTCTATAGCCCTAGGTATGTATTTTGCTGCTGGGCGTTTTGTTTGTTTGCAGGGTGATTTAAGATACAAATATACATAAGATGTTTGAAGATATACCTCAGTTTCAACAACAAATGACAAGCTTCCAGTCCAGTACCATTTAGATACAAAATACTTATTCCTCTAAACCGTTATAGTGATTACAGGTGGTTTATGTGTCGACAATCAGTTTTGAGAAGTCGTCGTAATGCTATGGTAGTTTACTGGTCACACCTCACTACAAACTACGCCCTTTTATGGTTAATAGTACGGCCTGCTCTTCTGTAATCCAACATAGTGCTATATATTGTGTAACAACAAGAGTGAATTACAAATTATAGTGCATTTGTTTACCTGGAAAATAAATAAATGTCACAAATGCATTCAAGTACAAGGAAGTTTGAGAGGGTGTAGCAAAGTTAAGCTTTCATTTTTTTTTGAGGGATTAAAAGTTGAATGAGTTGTGTCACAAACCACTTCCTGTGAAAACACAACTGCTTGATTTCACAGTTGAGCTTCAAAAACGCCATTTTAATTGCTGTAAAACTTGTCTGTATAATTTTCTAAACACTAAGTGAAATAATGGGGTGAATTAATAGCTTTCCTTCTGACTTTCTTTGCAGAGCCAGGCCTTGTCAGATGGAGGTAAATATGAATAGCTAGTGAAGTTGCCAAACACAATTTTTCAACGCCAGAGCATGTCTCTGCACGACACACTGAACTGCCTGATTTGCTCATTGCTGGCCTTGCTTTTGTGCTCACTGACGGGTGTGTTTGCTGGTGATGTGCTGCAGAGTTGAACATGTCTGCGCGCAGCTGTGGAGGCAGCAGCTCCAGTCTTCCAGGGACTCCGGGAGGAGCGGGCGACCCAGCCAACGGCGTCCTAAGGTGGGCCGTCTCATTTGAAAACCTCCTGGACGACCCCTGTGGTGTCCGCTACTTCACGGTGAGACGAGTTCAATATGGAGTCTTCTCCTCCTAAGCGTCTTCTGCGTTTAACTGTTTGCTTCTCCCCAGGCCTTTCTGATGTCTGAAGTCAGTGCAGAGAACATCTTATTTTGGCAGGCCTGTGAAAAGTTCAAGAAAATCCCTGCTTCATCTTTGAATGAGGTGGCTTTTTGTTTTTAAGTAAATATACTATGTGTATCTCTGTGTCTGACAACAGTATTCTCACATACTTTCTTTTCATGCCATAGTTTATTAATGCAATCATGAGCTTAAGTTAGATTTATAGATATGAATTGTTTCTGTTGTATTGGAGTGCATTATTTGCTCTAATGGTGCTCTTCTCACTGCGGCGCTCTCAGCTGAAGACAGCGGCTCGCTCCATGTACAACGCGTATCTGTCTGATAGCGCCCCTTATTCAGTTAACATCGATGACTCTGCCAGAGTCGAGGAGGATGCCCTGGAGCGGCCACAGCCCGACATGTTCAATAAGGCTCAGGCCCAGGTCGGTCTCAATAAAGTCTGAAGTGTTTGACCTTCTGAGCTCAACTGTCCCATTTCATTTCCAGATATTTAAACTCATGAAGATGGACAGCTACCGCCGCTTTGTGCGCTCTGCGCTCTACCAGAGCTGCACTTTGGCCATTGTTGAAGGAAAACCTCTTCCTCCACTCTCTTTGGAGACCACGAAGGGCTCCCGGGACAATCTGAACAGGAGCCCCCACAGTGACAAAAAGGTCCATCATACAATAGTCCAGAAAAACTCAAGTTAAAAAACTCAAGTTGTTTCACTGTATTAAATAGGATGCAGCCTATGATGCATGATATTTTTCCAAACAGAACAGAAAATCCGACATGAGTGGTTTACGAACCAATAAGAAGACCCCAGAAAAATATAATCAAAAAAGAGGATCCTGGGGAGGTAGTTCATTTACAATGCCGAATCTTTTGTAAAGTCCCTTTTTTAAATAATTTGTTTTGTAATTTTTTTTAAAGAAGTCGAAGCGTCAGAGGCTCAAATTTTGTCTTCAAGAAGAGAGACTGAATTGTCAACAAAGTTCACCAACAGTGTGGAACTCGGCTCCCTCTACAGGCAGATTGAGGTAACTTTCTGAATAAAGTATAAACTTTCTTTGAATGATACAGAACATCAAAGTAGTTTTCTCATGTGCAGAATGGGAGGTCCAGCCCTCTTTCCCCAGATGAAGGCGGGCGAGGCCGGATCGGTGTGGAGGGGGGCTATTGCTGTGTGTATCTGCCGGACGGCAGCGCCTCTCTGGCCCCCACTCGGCCTGGGTTGCTGATCAGAGACATGTTGCTTGGCCTGTGTGAGAAAAGGGGTTTTCCAGTCAAAGATGTCATCATTTACCTTCATGGCAAGGACAAGGTGAGAGCTTCTGAATCCTGTCAGGCACAAGACAAAAGCAATGAACACATAGCTTACAAATCCCTGAAGATGACAGATTGATAGAGTGGTCTGTTCTGTGATTCTTGCAGCATTGGCTTGTTTGTGCTCTGTCATGTAAAAGTTGTCCTCGTAGCAAATATTTATTAAGAGTAGTCGTCTGTTTTGAAGTTCAGAACTGAAGGCATTGTGACGTTTGAATCGGAGGTGAAACATCTTCAAACAAACTAGCACAGATGACTACTTTTAAGAACATTTGCTGTGATTGACGCTGCTGTTCTGTGCCTACAGCAGCCGCTGTCGCTGGACCAGGACTGTTCTGTGCTCAGGGATCAGCAGGTGTCTCTGGAACTGAGGGTGACGTTCGCGTGAGTCAAACACTTTCTACTCAAACAGCACTAGGTCCTGGCTCAGTGGTCCCACTGTCACCTGCTGTAACTCAGACGAGTGGAGGTTTTCTATGTGGGCTGCTTGAGTGACAGTTGTTACTCAACACTTAATCATTCTGTGCACATAATCTTTGAATGTTAATTTCAGGCTAGAAATCGCCTTCACTGGTAAGACTATTGGCATAATGGCAAAATCCAGCAAGACTCTTCAAGACGCCTTGTCAGCTGTGCTGCAGAAGCACCACCTTAAACTACAGGACGTGCAGCTCTCAATGGTTAGATTTACACATTAAACGTGCCATATAAATATGTGCTTTCATGTATCTGTTGCCTTTATGGTCATTTAGGCTGGCAGTGACGCACCAGTGAACATCAACACCAATGTGTTCAAACTGGCCAGCAAGACCATCCGAATGGACAAAGCCAAAGGTCAGTACAAACCCTTTTTATTTTCAGTCCGTCTCTTTTAGTGAATCAGAGCCCCCTCCAGCAATACAAGCTGTCACAGAATTATAAAACAACCTGTTTTACCTTGAAGCTGAGTCTTGGCCAATGCTAAACTGCATTACTGTGAATTGTCCTGCTTGTGCTTTTGCTTATGTAATGGCTGCTTTTGATAAAGAGTGACGGTCTCTTTTCACTGTCCACTTAAGTGCCCTGATTTATCTGTTATGTGATTCTTGCTCCTCTCCTCTGATTGTCTCCCTCTTCACTCTGCACTGTCTGACTCCAGTTTCCTTGTTGAGAGCCATGTCGCTTTGGGTTCACTGCACTCGTTTCAAACCAGATCTAGCTTCACTTTGAATCAGATGTGCTTCTCTAAACCTTCATATTTACTGAAGAAATGGATCACTTAAAAGGCTGTTTAACATTTGTCCAAAAGCAATTAACTGATCTCATGGTGTGAGATTAGTCTTTTATTTTCCAAGTCGGATCGGTTCTTTTCCTGTGCAGGAAAGGACGTGACCACTTCTAAAGGTGACGCTGATCCAGCAGCCACACAGGTGAGGCACAATCCAACAACAAAACCGTGCATCAGTTAATGCATCCACCTCAGTTTGTAATAAAACATTTAATTATAATGTTTTCAGGAAGTAAAGGGGACCGAAGGGGACAGGGTGCTCCGGACACAATCCCTCCATAACGGGAACAAGGCTCAGCCCAAGCCCAGTAAGAACCGCGACATGGATGGTAGGATGCCCCTCTGCTGTGTGTGTTGGGTGGGTGTGGTTGTGGCTGGGCTAAACGGCACAAAGTGATAATGTGTTTGACTGATGTCCGCTGGCTTTCATGTGTTCATGTATCACCTAATTTGTTTTGTCCAGCTGTGGCCATTTACTTCAAAGTGTCCCCTCCCCTCTTTTCCATATTTTTAAAATATTGTGCTGGGCATATATACTCAACACAATGTGGACTTTCCAGGGCTGCTGGACATGCTGTCCAGAGCACAGTGCTGCCGTGTAGATGACCAGCGAGGACTCCTGACCAAAGAGCAACTCGAAGTGCCACTTTTTCTGCAGCTGAGCACTGACGGAGCAGAGAAGTTTGCTGAAACCTGCTCCTCCATTTCAGATCCCAAAGACTGTCAGGAAACTCCGAGTGAGAACCTAAAAACCCACAGTCCAAAAGCAGATGGGACAAAAGACGTGAGAGAAACGGATTTATAATGTAACGGACAGAACTAATTTAGCACTTTTGATCAAACATAAGCTCTGAAGAAGAAACATCTTTTGGTTTGTCATACACTACAGAATCCCACGTGTTTGTACACGCTGTACAGATGACGGCTCCAGAACCTTTGCAACAGAAGCTTGCGTTGATTGATATTGTGAGAGCATTGACATTTGTGAGAAAAACATGAAATGGTTCTACAATGTTAACAAATCTTAAGATGTTTTTGTTAAATGTTTAAATTTACTCTTATTTAAGCAAAACATGTTGCCAGGTAATGTCCAAAACTGTGCTTGGTGTGTGTACTTTTATTATGGGTTTTGAAACCTTGTTATGCTGTGTGCTTACTGATCTTTTCATATGTGTTATAGTAGTAGGTTACTCCATGTGTCTTGCTTGCTGTCATTGCACATTTGGGCAAACTTTGGCCACTGTTTTTTATGATTTAGCTGTTGTTTCCATAAACCATCTTTTAGAGCCCAGTTAAAAGGACTGGAATGAAAGTGGTGAGAAATGAGCTTGTGCAAGAGGATTAAATGTAGAGATTTCTCTGTTTTTGGTATTGAGTATTGTCACGTCTCATCTGTTTCCTGTCAGGAGGCAGACTGATTCACTGAGGTCAGCTCAATTGCGTTTGTATGTATGCTAAGTATGACTCACACATTTAATCTATCAAATACATGAGCCTGATTTCACTTCTTACTATGGTATTTCGGAGTATTGACCTCATGGTTTGTCGTCAGTTTTTGCACAGTGACGGACAGATGGAGCGCCTGCGATTGGCTCTTGGTTAAAAGATTTGTAGCCAATGACTTGCCTTATTTTTCATAGACCTGTTGCTGTAAAGTGTTTGTAGACCCTGTACTTGCCAATTGCTAAGATTACGAAATACCTTGAGTCATGGAGGACTTCATCCTGATGATGTAAGCAGTATGCATATTTCATAGTACGTGAGTGGTAAAAAAGGCATCCTCTTCACACTCCTGTGTTCTCTGCTGCTGACAGGCTCATGAATGCACCTGACTCAGAGCTGCTTGTTGTTTAGAAGAGCTTCCACGTTTGCAGAGCCAGAGAAACTGGCTGAGAGTGACTGCACACCTGGTGTGTGTCTGCGCTGCGTCGGCGGAGCTATGAATGGGCACCGAGGGGTGTGCTCTCAGACGGCATCGCATCGGCAGTGAGATGAGAGGCATCTACTCTACTGCACGTCTGCACTGAAGCACAGAGCCGCAGAGAGGAGGTGAGTGCTTTAAATACCGGACTCTTCAGTCATTTCTGGCATTTTTTGAAATTCATTATAAAAGGGGGGGTTTGTGAACAGCCTTTTTTTATGGCTCTGCCCTGTGTAATTTATATTTGTCCTCTTGTATTCTGCAATTTGTGATGTCTGCTGGTTTCATACTTTAAGTCCTTCACTGCACAGTAGTAACACATAAACATGGTGAATAGGTTCTAACTCACTCCACTCTGAGCTGTGACACTATCAGAGCTGATCTTGACAGAAAGGGTCGAGAGGAAACGAGCTATACCACAAACTCGTGTCTTAGATGCATTTTTGGCTCCGACAGTGCCTCTGTGAGATGGACAGCATGAAGATGCCCATTAGCACTGCTGTTATCAGGTGGGACACACTTGATCTGAAGCTGCACTGGAACACCACATTCATTTTCTTCTGAGGGAGTCATGCTCCGCTTGTGTATGCATGTCACACACAGCATGACAGCACAGACTGCCATCACCATCAATTACAAGGACTAATGTCTATAGGCAACGGCAGACACTTTCATGTGCTCATTCACAGCCCTCCCCCTCCCTCTGTGTGCAACCTGTAATTAAATATAATATTCTTAGCAAGGCGTCTCATTAGATCAACTTGACTCTGAAAATCAAGTGTCAGCCCCAGCACAGGAGAGACTAGAATGACCTCTTAACCTAAATGCTGTTCAGTCTTTATTCATCGCTGCAGTCTGTCATTATTGATGCTTGACTGAGTCTTTTATTAAAAACTATCATCTCATAACTGGTATTGTTGGTCACAAAGGTCTGTGAAAGGTTGGCTAGCTATTACATTTTCTACATTAATACTGTACATTGTCATGCAAAAAACAACTTTGCCAAAGTTCATCTTAACAGGAGCAGAGTCTACATCAGAACTTTAGTTTTTTGTACATTCTGCAATACACTTCTGGTTTAGACATGTAGTTTGACATTTTTACAAACATTAACTGCTCTTGCTCAGAGTTAAATATTTTATTATAATTTCATGAATATAGCAAAGACACAATTACTATGCATTTAGCATTTTTTCTTTAAATTCAAATAAATCAAAGCATAAAAAGTGTAATATTAATATTTAGCACTTAAGACTCCTTTGTGTCATGTCCAAAGGGTGAGAGCTGTGATAAGAGGTCTTCAGGGCTAAACATTCAGTTTGTCCATCCATGCAGAAAGAACTGAAAAGTGCTTTTGAAAAGAGTCAGAATGGCTCGGTGTGTGTGTCAGGGATTTCACAATTATGTAACTCTCTCTGCTCACAACAGACAATAGTTAAGGATCTGCACGTTTTGGTGATGTTTACCTGATCACAGGGAAGGGACTATGAACCCGTATGAACAGGTCTTTATCACACCTGCATTGGCCCATCACCCTCTGATGCGGTAGAGGCAGGTATTAAGTTATATGTGGGTCAGTTCTCCTGGTCCAGGGCGCACTCAAGTCTCACTGAACACAATCCATTCACATTAGGCGTGATACCTCTGCATCCCTCTGAGGCCGATGTTGCTATAAGTGTAAGCCATGTTGTGCAACTAGCAGCCAAACTGGCGAAGTATGTTTGTATGTTTAGACCCCCTTCTCTGTATTTCTAAGCATTGTTGAGGGTGTTTCCAGTCACTGCAGGTGACAGGGTGGGCGGCTCCAGAGGTCTCTGTGGGAGTGAGCTCCTGTGGATCTCGTCCCATTCATTCTTTATGAGGCTAAGCCTCTGTTTCCGGGTTCAGAAGAGACTGGTCCAGAGATCAGTAAGCACAGTCAAAACCTGTCGGTCTTCTTTACTTGATCTATACACCTGTGGTTCAACTATAACCCAATTGTATGTGAATTTATGACAGATGTAACCACTGTGGCTTGCGCACATAACTTGGCTGCAATCATTATTATTCATTATATGATTGCTCAATTAAATTATAAATTACCATTATCATTCATTTGGTGAACTTTAAGCAGCCAATCACAAATGTATTTTATCTCATCACGGCAGACTCCGGATCCCTGGCCCAGTTTAAAATCGCTGCTTTTCAATTATTATTATTTTTAAACATTTTTTCAAGTTTTGAAAAACAAATCCATTTTTTTTACTCACCGATAATATTTTACATGACACACAGATGTATTTGAAGCATTAATAGTAAAAGCTGGTCATACAGAAACAGACGAGGTCAGTAGAGAGTGATTTTCTCTTTCATGTATTTACCAATGCCAAGTTACATTTTCATTTCATTTTGACCTTGAATTTCCCATATGGCTCAGATACTTCCATCCTTTACACTCAAAGCTCATGTTAGTCAGAAACATGGTTTCAAATTACCTTGATTTTCTCCCTTTTGAGATGCAGTAACTGGTTCATGTATATTTCAGTGTAACAATTAGCACCAAACCCCAGAGGAAACCACCAAGCACTGCTTACATACACATTATGTCATTACTGTACAAACAAGTCCACTGAGCGCCCTCTAGTGTTTGGAAACTCTCATTGCAACAACAAATGATGACACAACATTGACTTTTTTTACCCTGAAAACCATGATGACTTTAGCACCATCTATTTCCATAGATTTCCAAAGACCACAGTTTGGACTGAGCAGTTTTGAAGCGACATTTTCCAGTGACTACAGTGCACCATGGAGCAGAAGACAAACCAGGTCAGAGTGAGAAATGCCACATATTGTATTTCTAAAAACATTATACAATTTCCTCACCGAGTCATCATCTCTAGGGCACCAACAATACGTCTCCTCAAAAACAGATGAAGAACCGCTCCAAATCCATAGACGAGAGACAACACATGAAGAAGGTGAATGTGCCTTACTGTCTTCATCAGAAATGCACTGCAGAGTGTTTAATTCTTGCACATCTTTGCACATCCAGGGCATTTCTTCACAGAAATCCCTCCCATGCAGACCGGAGCTGGAGAAGGTCAAGGTAAGATGCGCAACACTGCTTTAGCTCAGTGGTTCTGGGTTGGTAGTAAAAAGGTAATGCTGCATTTAATTTTTTTTCATTCACCGGGAGAAATAATATGGCATTATTGTTTTGCCTTATTGGTGTAACTCTAAACTGTTTTGTGTGCCTCAGGAGTGTCCCCTAGATTCTGACACACCATCGTCCTCCACTGAGCAGCTAAAGTGATGACCCAACATGGAGTAATAAATGTTAGTGTGTGTGTGTACACAGTGTTTGGTAAATATCCCTTTAGAAAATAAATGCATTAAATGTTGTGAGACAATCGCATGTGAACAGCTCTGCAGCCAATAATGACTCTGTTCCTTGCGCCTACCAAAGTGTAACAATGAAATGTGTCCAGTCAGCCCACCTAATGAATGAGTGTATCCGTGAGCCCGCCATAATGAATCCGTAGACACTTGTACTGTACACTTCTGTGATGTCAAAGCAAAGATACTTAAGTACAATAAAAACTTTGCTATGAATGTGGTACTTTGTGTGGAAATTCTGTTGTTTTTTTTGTAATTTAGTAGTACTAGTCTCATAGGTTTCAGCGATGGTAGCGATAATGTAGAAAAAAATCACTTTGAAATGGATGTTTTGCAGTGTGTCTGTACTCGATGAAGGTATCTCCAACAGTAAAAGGTAAGCCAGTAAAACAAAATGGTGCCTGTAGATCCATTTATTTTGTACATGTCATGTCGCGCAGTCATAAATCGGTAATAAAAGCATGTACCGGCATAAACGAAAACGAAAATACATACTCGAAAGGGTGTAGGAAGAAGTTAAAGGAATAGGCCACCGTTTTTCCATACTGAGATAAGTTCTTACCTGAGCTTAGATGAATTGATACGTACCCGTCTTGGTCACTTCTAGCTTCACCCCATTTGGAGCTATAGGAATAGATTGGGAGAGGCCAAATGCTAACATCATCTTTGGTCATTTTGCGTGACTGAGGGCACACAGTTCTTCCTTACTGTGATATGTTATTACCTGAGCTTAGACGAGTTGATACGTACCTGTCTGGTCTTTGTGCGTGCCCGTGGAAGAGCTTGGTAGCTTCCAACTTCACCCCCGTTTGGAGCTATAGTAAAACACTGGGAGAGGCCAAATCGTAACAACGTCTTTGGTCGTTTTTGCGTGACTGAGGGCATGCACAAAGACCAGACAGGTACAAATCAACTTGTCTAAGCTCAGGTAAGAAAATATCTCATACATATATATTTAAACTTATTTGATCCATACTCCCCAGATTTGGCGGACGAGAATATTCTGGTCTTTTGAAACCACTTTGGATTTTCAATTGAAATCATTTTTTGTGCCTAAATAAATGAACCGAGCTGTAGTTTCTCTACATGGCGTTCTCAACGTGATAATTTATTTCCCATTTCAAACGAGCCTTAATTTGAGTGTGGCTTTTCCTACATTATGACAAAGTGTTGTGAAGCAGAACACGGTACAAAGACGGGATGCCTAATTATCCGGTCAAGAGCCAAGACTGCTGGAACAAGATTAATACTGTGCAGTGTCCAGTGATGTAAAAGTTCTGCCAAGTTCTTGTACTCCAATACATCACTGCACCTTTTCAAAACTTTCTATTGATTAAAAGCATCAATGAGGTAAATTGTTATCCAACACAGACTGATGGTTTACGGCTGCATTATAGGATTATGGGCTTTATGGCTGCTCAGAGCATCTGATGCATAATAGTCCAGGATTCACACGTGGAAAGTACACATTTATTCCAAATTATGATTTTCTGATCAAAGTTGCATTCAACACCAAGAAAACAATCAAAAGGCTGGAAGGTATACACTAGTCGGGTTAGAGAAATGAATGGCAGTAGAGCAGCAAATTTTAGTTATTATGCTCTATATAAAAGTAAAAGACTAGTGTTTGGGCTGAGGAAGGATAGAATAAGCATTAAAACGTTCCTTTTTTCCCCATGAATTGTATTATAAAGTTGTAATAGCAATAGTTTGTCCTCATTGTGTTCAATATTGACCCATCCTTCTGTTCCGTTGGGCTGGGGTGACCTGTCAGGAGCAGAGAAGGATCCATTCCCAGATCTTGAGCCTGGTTTGGTCCTGACTAACAAGCAAGAGGATAATATTTCGAGCTTCACCACCCTCTGCCTGTGCGACACATTTGGACAGGGATTACCAACAGCATGGAGCAGAGCCACACCAAAGATTTACACCAGCCTTTTCTGGGCAGCTGATCAGCCTTCCTCCTTTCCACGGCAAATACTGCTGCAGATGTTGAGAAATCTCCTGTCTTTTTTTTCCCCCTCTTGCAGCATCTTTGGCACAGCGTGAGTGGGCAGCACAACAACATGGTCATTACCTCTCCCCCTGCACTCATGACACTTCACAAAGTTACCTTTTGGTTTAGAAAGAGGTGGTGTTGTCCTGCAAAATTGGGGTTAGATTGACAGATTGGTTGGGGGCACTGCTGAGATGATTGTTGATGCTTTGTAGCTTGAACAGTTTTTAGTAATTAACCACAATAACCAGGTGATGTCACAGCAGTGTGCTAATGAATATGGGAGGAAAGAGTTCTCAAACACAACACGGATCCTGATTATTGCCAAGCTATTTGTGATAAACAAGCAATGAAGATTACACATGAGATGTTTCTACACTCAAGAATACAAACATCATTCAGTTCTCAATAGGGTATTGGTAAATATAGTCTATATTTGTCTATGTTGGTCTACAAATAGAGGACTCTGAAGTGGTTATTCAAAGTGTGAAGTTAAAAAAAAAGGTGTTTGGGAGAAAACAAACCCTCACTGTGTTGAATTTAATCAGGGAGATAAAACAAGTGCTTATGTGCCAGATGGCCTTTCTATTTGCTCAATAGGCACCTAATATACCATATCAATGATGTGCCAACCTAAATAAGGTAGGCGGGTTGCAAAAGAACAATCCAATAACCTTTAAATACATGCTAAATATATTCAAAAATATAAATATAAATAATACCAAGGTGATTTCTTGCCCACTTTAGTGTAATGAAGGCAACAAAGTTTCATACACCAGTGTATGAAACTGACGTACCTTATCTCACTCCTGCCGCTAGAGGTCACTTTCTCCCCGCGCTATTACCACTGATAAACAATAAGAGCTCTTGAATCAAGATTAATCACATCTAAATAGCTCGTTGCATTGTGGGGATTTTTATCTGGCCTCAAAATCAGCCAAAGTAAACAGCCCGGAGAGCAAACATCGTACATCACTTCGTGCAATACGTGTTCTCCTGACTTTTTGTTGCTTTGCATCATTAGTTTGAGCCTCGGGGTTATTGATTAACAATGAAGGCGTTGGTTAATCATCGAAAATTAAGATGTTCCTGCTTTAGGCCACAGAAGCTTGCCCAAAAACAATCCTCACAAAAACCGTCTTTGCAACAGTTTTCTTCACGTAAGGTAAGTTTCTCACCCGGTGTGCAAGGCGTATTAGGTCTTATTAAAGATCCTTACAGGCAGAGGCGGATCTAGAAAAAAATAAAATACGGGGTGGCAAGCAGGGTCAGGGATCATTTCTGAGGTGGCAACACATTTTACAGTGGTAAATGTTTATATATGTTTAGATGCAGGCTGAGCCTCCCAAAATTATATACAAATAGTAGCATTGTCCAAAATATAAGTCGGGAGTTTCTAACTCAGGTAAAATTTAAACATTTGTAAAAAACAAAACAAAAACAGACACAATCTTGGGAGACACAGGAGTTGGCTCCTGGCTACTTATTTAGCTATAAAGTTATTTAAAGTTATAGCATCTACAGCAGATGTGAGGCATCACTTGTCATCAATGGGGTGGTAGCTGAGATCCGCCCCTGCTTATAGGTCTTCCTGTATATCAGTGATCTCAAACCTTTTACACAGGGAGATCTAAGCTATACTTTACACGATTAAAACATGTTTACAAAAGGATAACACGCTACTTAATAGCTCCAAAACAACCCCAAAAAGGAGCAGAGCAGAGGACACTGAGTCCCACTAAAGCATGTGCCGCTGTTTGAGAACCACTGTATATAAGCCTGTTACCGCCATGTGAAAAAAATAAAAGCCCAACCGGAAGTAGAAATTACGAGATTTAAAGTCATAATTCTTTTATTTAAAACACAATTTTGAGATTTAAACTCGAAATTTTGTGTTTTAAATATAGACTGTAAGAATAATAGACAAAGTCTGCTCACCTCTTGTTTGCACTAACAACCACGTTCGAAAGGGAATCTATGCTGGATTTACAGACTCCTGCTCAGCTCCGATCGAGCATGTTCCTAAAAAAGGCATAAGGGCAGGATCTTCACTGTAGACCCGGCCCTCGCGGGGCGTGTAGTTCGTAGTTCGGTTGTATCCGTGCCTGCGCCATTAGCTCTAATGCTAACGTTCTGTCGAACAAAGTCCGGCCCTCATTATTATATGAGATTTCTAAAATGTAATGTAATGTTTGTAACTAGCCCAACGTTATCACAAGAAGAATATCTAGCTGTAGAAAGTTTTAAACAATTTGAAACCAGGCTTCACAGTTGTTTTAAACTTATGTATAGTGCAATGCTTTCTAATGGAAAACTAGCTTGTTCTGCCGCCCCATAGAGGCATCACAGCAATGGCAGCCCCTAACGTCGCGGTCACGAAGCAGAGCAACCAGCGGCCATTGGTTTTAAACAAAGAATTATTATACTTGAAATCCCGTAATTTCTTCTTCCTGTTGGGCTTTTTTTTTCAAGCGTGGCGGAAATGGGCTTCCATACCATTGACATAGGCCTATACCTTTTTCTTTTTGAAGATGAAACGGATACAGTCCTGAATTGTATATGTCCTTGTATATATTTGTATTGTACATGTGGTCCAAACTCATTCCTAACTTTCACGATACAGTTCTAACACACCAATTCTTCACAGGGATGAGTTTAATTAGTTTTTCATTTGAGATTTTAATTCAAGGATGTACAATTTGTTCAATATACAATGCTCAAAAGGGGTAAAGGATGATCCAACAAAAATCTCAGAGGATTTAACAGAGTTTAATGGGAATGTCTTTTGTTTGTTCTCTTTGCTCCATCACACCGGTCCGAAGTGGTCCAGTATTTATTTACAGAACAAGCACTGTAAATGACCTTCTTTGCTCGGCATAGAGTAAAAGCACACTTGGTTTTAGACTATGTCAAATCTCCGAGGTGGTGCTGAAAAGTTTGAGTTCAACAACTGAATCAAAGGCTCATAATGATACAATTGTGCAAGTGTGAAAGGCAATCATCGGCTTTTGAGCGTATCTGAAATAATGAATACGTAAAAAAGCAGCATTTTAAACTCTGACAAGTCGTCTGTCACTCTCTGGCAGCAGCCACTTTATGTTTCATTATAGCTCATGTCTTTCTCAAGTAAAGGCTAATTAGAAGCATTTCAGCGACAGATAAACAGTGAGGATATGTGAAGTGTGTCAGGTGACCAGGATTTGCTTCTGAGGCACATGAGGTCACACAGATATATTCAAAATTCTGCTCGAGCGAACCTGCCTGAGGAGGATGCCTACAGCGGCACGCTCTTACACAATAATTACAGTCATTTTAACTGCTGCAATTACCGAACTCACTTCCACCTCTTTCTACTTTAAAGAGACACATTAGTGCTCCCTCATCCTCAAATGGTGTCCCCAAAATATAGACATGAAAGAGAAGAGAAATGTTTTTAGGAAATGCTTTGAGGGGAGCTTCTATAGACACACGGCTGGAGAGTTCCTTCTGGGCCCGTGACTGCAGCTGCCTTGCGGAAACAAAGCAGAAGACGACTTAATGTTTTTTTCCCTATTGACTGGAATGATTATCTGCAGAGAGGCTAAACGCTCATGTTCGAGATGTGGGCGATATTTTTATCTTAAAGAGGGGGTATTATGCTTTTTTCAATCACATAGCACCAGTCTATAACACACTACAGTGATGACGAAACCTTCTGTTGGTCTGTAAATGCAGTAAATTAGAATAACTGCCTTGATAATAAAGAATTGATAATAAAGAATTTTTATTCTTTATTATCCTATTATTCAATTTTACTTACGTACTTTTATTTATTTTAACATTTTTTATGCTCTCCCAGTTTCCTCTGGAGGAGCCCTCTGCCTCGGGAGCGGTGATTGGCTGTGGCTGCTGGGGTGCTGTCTTGTGGGTGTCTGGATGGAGGTGTGGTGTTGTCCGGGCACCCTGTGTTGGTCCCTGTGGCTGCAGCCGAGGTGCCGCTCCCGATGCAGACGGCTCCTTGGATGGTGTTACCTTACCTGGTTTATCTGCACCCAGCCTTATCTTAGCCTTTTGTTCATAGTCTCCACTGTTTTACCTTGAGTGTGTATTGTGTGCTTGTGCGGTGTGTCTCTGGGGAGGTGGGTGGGGGGAGTGTGAATGCGACAATGTGTCTGTATTTTTGGAAGGAGGTGGGTGTGAGAGAATGTTTTTAAATCTGTAAAGCACTTTGTGTTACATGACATGTATGAAAAGCGCTATACAAATAAAATTGATTTGATTTGATTTGTATAAAATTGCTCTCTCAAAATGGCTGTAGCGAATGTCTTGAAATAGGCCTCTGTCTCTTTAAGAACCTCTGACCCTTTCCGACACGCCCCCTCCACACGCTGTCTGTGGCATCCAGGTGGCATCAGGCAAATCTAACCCTAAAATGGCTGCCATCAGAGTTTTTACAGATTCCTCAAAAATACATGAATGTGCCAAGGCAACACTTCAGGCATGTTTTTAATTAGGGAGTGACATAATAACATAATGTAAAGCTTGAAAAAGTCGATTTTGCATAATACCCCCCTTTAATCTTGGCATTTTCTACAACTTGGCAACTTGGCATGGATTTTCAACATTTTGTAAATTATATGCAATAGTTTAGCCCTGATTTCTGAGCATAGAAAATACCTGGGCTCCACTACAAATGAAGACATGCTTTGTAATTTGAGCACTGTAAGGAGGATCAGAATGATGAACTTTAAAGTGGACATGTGCGTTATCGTGGCGTATCAATCTGCTTTCGGGCACTGCAGCAGTGACATTGTGCACATGGAAAGGAGACTTTATCCCTTGGACCATGTTTTGTGTCTCAAAGTTCGGTTGGAGCGCCCTCTGCAGGCAACAGGAGGAATTAAACATGGCAAAAACAATATCTAAGCCTCTATAATCGCTGTATGGTGCTGTGATGATCGCAGTTTGTGTGCATGCGGTTCTGGTTATTGTTTATAAAGGCTTTAAAAATGTGGCTGGATTCTATCAGTGACACAAGGTAATCCAGGAAAAAACACATTGAAGCACTTCTGCAGCAGAAGAAGAAACTACAAAAGTACACAGGATTACTTTAAACCCGTGTGAATGAAGCAAAATTGTGCTGAAGGTATATTTTTGATGAAGGTGCATCGCTGTAGCATGGGAAAAAAGCTTATTTTGGAGGATTAGTCATCTCTACCAACACAATGGAGCATCACCTCAGGTTCAGCAAGGAGGCGTTTTGAGCTTGAGAAGGAGACAAATGATTGGCTGTAGGCATCCACCTCTCGAAGACCTGTATCTACACATCCAGGACCCAGAGGCATGAAGGTTGGATCACAGCTGACCCTTCTCACCCTGGACATGGACTATTCACCCCTCTCCCCTCAGGCAGGAGGCTACGGTCCATCCAGGCCCATACCTCCCGCCACACAAACAGTTTTTCCCCTCCACCATCAGACTTGTGAAAAACAAAAGACCCAATAACAGACACATGAACAGATCTACTGCAAACACATCTGTAAATACATTCACACTGTGGTTCTACTTAATACTTATGTTAACCTCTTAACCCCCGCCAGAACCGAGAGCATTTCATCCAGTTCGGCTAAAAGCTAAAAGCTTCTTGAAAAATATGTCAAAATAGCAACAAAGATCAGACGAAAAGGAGGATGAAAATGCAATAAAAGGGCGACAAAAAAGCAATGAAAATGTGACAAAATGCAACAAAAAAAGCCAGAAAAGAGCAACAGAAAAGGGATGAAAAAGTGACAAATAATTAATGAAAAATTGACAAAAAAATTATGAAAAAGTGACAATAAATTCACGAAAAAGTGATGTAAAAGTGACAAAAAATGTACGAAAAAGTGACAAAAGTTTGATGAAAAAGTAATGAAAATGTGGCACAAAAATTGACAAAAACCCAACATATAAGCGATGGAAAAATAGCTTTCATAAGAGGCATTACACTGGCCTAGCGGCTGTAACTTTTCAGATTTGGGTAAAGCCGAACTGGGGAAAATGCGCTCGGTTAAGGCGGGGGTTAAGAGGCTAAAGTACCATGTTGCAAGATTGAACCAAAAAACAACAACTTTTGAACCCACAGTTAGTTTGTGAACCTGTTCACTAATAATGGCAATAAAAAGTAAAAACTATTCTGATTGTAATTCTGAAATTGAATATGCATGATAATTCAAACAAGTGTGAATGAAAGAAAGCTATATTAATATGGATGAAAGCTCAAATGCACAGTCTGACCCCAAAACGAGGACAGGTGCTGATTACAGACAATGTGGGGTATCTTTGTTCGAGTCTAATAGCTGTGTTAATGGGATTAAAGAAGCAAGTCTTCGGTCTCCTGTTTACTGCTGCGGGCGGATGATAAACACATTTGCGCTTCCTTCAGATTTGTGCCATTCTGGGATTGTTACTTCCTACGTTTCTCCTCGCAGCGTCGGAGGCAGCATGTCATCTCAAGCCATAACAGTGACCTCCGGAAAGAGCACAGATGTTGCCGGTAATTTATTCATTTGAAAGTTTATTTGCACAATACTTCCAAAAGCATTATTGCACCATTAGCAAATTCAGTGTCCATATGGAGAAACAAACAAAAAACATCCATGATGACTCTAGATCTGAAATTTTAAACTATAATGAGTTACATGTCGTCACATATTTGGAAATGGTCTTTAATCTCACATGCTTTGAAAACCTCTTCCTTACAGGGTTTATAATGCAGCCGAAGCCCTCGCTGGAGTGAGGCATCAGATCCACCCTTGACCTGAGCAGCAGCTTTGAGAGATACAAGCAACATACCAATCACTCCTTCTGCACTCTGTCAGTCACCCGGGCAGACAGGCGCCCTCAAGAGACAGGTACCTGGCATTACAACGAGCCCCCAGGGAGATGTATAAAGACGTGACCTAAAGCCACTCTGAGCCAGGAGGGGCAGGCCATATGAGGGACACATCGGACGCTCCGGGTGCTACGTGTGTGCTGTCTCAATGACGGTATGGACAAATATCACGAGAAACTAGCTGCGGGGGCCGGGCATTTAAGATGAGTAGGACTTTTGTTTTTAATTACTTCATTTGTGTTCTTGTGCATTTGTTTGATTTCACCTTTTGGGATCGACTGGACAGACAAAGCTATCATGCCTCCAGCTTAGATATGGGGTTTCGATTATATATGAGATATGAGGATAAAAACGGAATCCTGATCAGATCCCTGTGATGATCTGTGTGTACTTTTTTGTGTGTGTGATGGTTAAATAATAAATAAAGGGCATAATAGTAATATATTAAAACACTGACTGTCGGTCTTGCATCTGACAGGGTTCTTTCCTTATAGAGTGGAGACAGACAGTGATATTATGATTCAGTGCCTCTCTGTCGAACACAGACTCAGGACTTCTGCTTTTCTCCACCCACTGTTCATCAACTGGTCAGTCTTTGTCATACTAAGTAAATGACATTTAACGATGAAGTGTGATCTCTCAAATGAGCAGATAGCTTTAGTTTCCTCATAAAAGCATTATAAAGATATGAAGAATGTTTGAATTCGAATTTTATCTTTTTTTTCACATTAAGCGCAGCACCATTTTTGAGTTTGACTTTTCTAATAAGAAAAGATGAAATCCTCTAACAGCTGACAACGCACTGGCCACTCACCCCCATCCTTCATCTGAAGTCTGTGGTTTGATGATTCACAGGTCTCTCTTCATTGCCTTGATCGCATGGATGTTGACTTGTTTTCAGACCAAAGTTGAAGCCCTCTCTTTGAAGCCCCCAACGCGTTTTCTCCGTTGCCGTCTTTTCAGCAGGTCTTGCACCGATCTCTGCGGCAACTCCAATTAACATCAAGCAGCTTTTAACCGGCTGGGCTAAAATACCTCTCCTCCTCACCATCCTCTTCCTCTGTTTTATTTTGCTGGACACGCTGAGCTTGGCCTTCCAGTTAACAGGGGGCAAGCGGTGCTGCCCTGCCTGCGTGGCCCGGGGCGGCATCACACGGCGTTAACAATACAAGTGAGTCAGAGCTGCTGTCTCCTCTTCAAGCTCTGACCTTTGAAAATTACGCCATAAAACTCAAACACATGCTGGTCTTCTATTCAAGCTATTTAAACAAGTTTAAATGTTTAAGTGAGTACTTCTATTCAAGTATTTCTATAGCATGAGGAAAAGTACTTCAGGCCGAGTTTATGAAACGCTTGGAGGGGATCGAAGCAGTTTAGGTAAAGCAATTACTATGTAATTTTGCCTGATTTTTGTGGAGAGTATCAAAACATTTCAATCAATCAATACATTTTTGAAACTTTTTGATATCAAAGTTATTATCACTATTGTAGCACCTTTTTTTACATACACATATATATTACATATGTAAAAAAAGGTGCTACAATAGTGATAACAACATTTATATTTGGTCGTTCCAATGAAAAAAGTCAATAAAACCCTTTCATATTTTTCCCAGTGTTGCCGTACTCCGCATTTACTCTAATGGAAAAGCGGTATAATTGCACACTTTTACAAAATGACACGGGCAAATGGAAACATTGTTTTTCTCATTGCTTATACCATAAGGTTTCCAAAAAATATTTAGTTTTCATACTCTCCACGAAAATCCCACAACAGTGGAAAGTCTAAACCGGACTAAAAGCACAAATTCAGCCATGCAGACTTTACATGTTCCTTCCTAGAGTGAATTTCCACCAGTTGCTTCAGTTTCCTTCATCAACCCAAAACATGTACAGTAGGGTAAAACCTGACTAGGTAATCCTTACCAAGTTGCTGGCTTACGTTTTGGAGACGGGGTCAGGATGTTGCACTTCCTGACGGGTTGTCTTGATGCACTGGATGAATGATGGGTCAAATGCAGATGGCAAAGTCTACAAAAATACAAATTAACATTGCTCTTACCCACTAATGTACAGGTTTTTACAAGTTTTTATTTTTTTAATTTGATTTACTAGTTTGAATTGGGAAAGTAGCAGGACAAGTGTGGCGCTGTCCAATCCAATCAATTGGCAGGTTCATGTTGGGAATAGTGACAGCCTCGATTGTGGTCAGCCTCATGGCCTCTGGTTGTAAGTACAGAAAATCAATGTCCAAAGGAATAAATTTATTGAATGGGAACATGGCAATTTGTTCAGTTTCTTCATGGAAACTGTTAAGCAATGCACAATAAAACACAACATAATGACAGACATGGAAAAAGATGCCCCCATTGCATCTACAGAGAAAACAAAAACGCTGAATGATGAGCAGTATATGTACATTTCTGGTCCTGGGATTTTGGCTCAAGCCCAACCATCTGTCTTTGAATAAATGATCATCCAAACGGGCGACTCAAAACTACTAATTATAGTGCTTTATTGCCATAAATATATTAATGTAAGCAAATAAATTATTGAAATTGCTACGGAGGGAGATTATGTATGCAATTATACATGTACAAAGACATGCTACACTGCAGCAGTACAATAGAGCAAACTGCACATGAGAATGAGGTGAATAGGCACCACAAGCTTTTATTTTCAGCGAGTGCATGGCAGTGTTCACTAAATGATGCTCTGCTATGTAATCATTTATGCTCACATACATGGGGAAAGAGTGTGCATTGAGATTTCTCTGCTGAACTGATGCGTCTGGCTGTTTCTACTTTAACTCCAGTAGCAAAATCAGTTATTGAAAGAAATACTGAGACATTTGCTTTTGTCTTGTCTCACACCCAAGCATTGTCAGTGGCGTGCTCTTCTTCAGCGTGCCCCAAAACACAAACTGCATTGTTTTTGATAGATCGAAGGACGACAGGCTTCAGTGGGAATTTGAAAAAGTGCCAACTCTCTCCCTTTCTGCCTCAAAAACCTTTGAAAAGTCTTTCTTGTCCTAATTTGAACCAAAATTACTCTCGAATTGCCACTCCAGCTGACTCACCTGAAAGTGTCAGCTGGAGCAGAGAGATGCGTGATGGTTAGAAATAGGACTTACTGCAGTGATCCAGCGCTTTAGACAGGGAGCATCATCATGTCAGGCCTAATATCATCTAAACTTTCTGTATTGGGACAATGATTTAAATTGGCAGTTTTTATTCTTCCCATTACAGCTCAGTAATAAAACATTTATTGTAAAGGAATAGGATGATAATGGGGATAACATCAGACAATTTTATACTATAGTTTTACCAACAAAAAAAACCTATCTTTCATTGTCATTGACAGTTTATAGTGCTAACTGCTGTGCCACCGTGCCGCCCAAAGTGTAGTAAGTAAGTAAGTAGTAAGTAAGTGCTTTATTTGTCATTGTACAAGCATACAAATAGTGTTCAGGTATTAGTCCTGAGCCTCTGCGTTTGCCCCTTCCTTGTTTTCTGTAGCTCCTCTCCAATGTGCTGCAGGGGTGGGGGCTCTTGGTGCCTCTTCAGTGTTTCAGAAGAAGACATTTCTAGGTCTCAAATGGGTTTAGCCGATAAGCGAGCTGTTTACTTTCAAAACGCTGCTTTCTTCAGGACTATTATGGACTCTCTGCAGTGAAAAAATCCACTGAACCCCACAAAACCACGGCAAAGACGTACAAAAGCATGAAGTAAAACAATGTGGAACACAGAAAGCACAAATGCAGTTTGCAGAAAAAGGCAAAAAATGCAGCCGTACCGAGAGAGAAGGGAGGTTGCTGCCTGTTTACACGTCACCATGACGGATTAGTCATCGTGTATTACATTGAAATTAATTAGGTTGTTGTTTGGTAGCATAGAATTTTCATCCATTGAATAGAAATTAATACATACGTTGAAGTAGAACTTATATAAAGGATATAAAATTATGCAATTTCTCCATCTGTGAGATCAATAAAGTACCATCTTATCTTATCTTATCTTATCTTAAAAACTTTGCCAACCTACTCTGCATTATAATATACTCGATCTATATCACCACATATATTGTCTGTCCATGACTAGCCAAGGCTGTGCCCGTAGCTGACCTGTTTCAAATGAGTGCCTGCCTCCATGTGTCTCCTTTAAGTCCGCCTTGTTGGAGTGATTGATATCAGTATGCCAAGGCTTTCTCCCTGTTCAAAGCCTGTGATCAAGAGAGCCTTGGAGAAGATTATAGCTAATTATAGGGGCTAAAAAAGGCTATAGTGGGATGTGGTCATGAGTCCTCTTGTGTCTATTAGTGATTCCATGTCAATCACAGGTCACTTTAGTATTGAAGGTGCTCTTATACGAATAGGTTCAGCTGCACAGTTTGAAGACAAGCCTTTTCTTACCTCTGATCCCTATTACGACATTAGATCTTAACATTAACATAATGTATTACAGCCCACAGAGGCTGCTAACCTTATTTCCGGTAGTGAACACTCGGTGATACTGTGCGACTGAAATGTTAATGCAACACTTGAAAAAGGCAAAGTTTTTTCTCTGTGTGCAGTGCTGGAGGGGAAGCTGGCTGTTCCGATCATCATAGGAACCAATACCATTGTGGCCATGATGCAAGCCGCGGAGAGGAGCCAGTTTGGGCGTTAAGTGCAGGTGGTACCACGCCAGAGGCAGCGAGGGGCTTTAGCGTTATTGAAATTCAAAACAAGTTAAGTGCAAAATAAGTGTGGAGAAGTGAAGTGTCAAGTATGGAGTTGCTAAGAGTAAAAACATCTGCTGCTCCTTCTGCTTCTAGCCTCTTCCTGAGTGCAAATTGATATATAACTGTGATAATAGTGGCACTTATCATCATGGCGCCAGTCACTCTCTGGCTTAAAAATACAAGCAGATGGCAAGTTACTTAAAGGGATAAATAGGTGTACTTTATTAATCTTTCATGACACACACTGAGTCAGAACAGCCAAAACGTTGAGCCGTGATAAGCGCATTAAGACATTGGGAGCTGGCTCCGCTTCCAAGAATGTGTTAAAAACATATTATTGTTTGTTTGTGATCGGGTCGTTTGGCTTGAAGTCCTTTCAAATGACAATAATTCAGCGTATGAGAGCGAATAACGCCACCACTTTTTGATAGTCTTGTGAGAAGAAGAAGAAGAAGAGCCTGGTTTTGATATTTGACTCTGATTATATATTTTAGCAAAACATCACAATAATTTCCTTTTTGCCATATGCAAGACAGTTGTCAAATATTGCAGTTTTTTTGTTGTTGCAATATGCCTCATCATAGGCATATTGATTTGGCATATGAAGGCTTTGTTCTTGGCTTGGGACTGACACAATGTCTCTTGACCTGTGGTTATTGGATTTACTCATCAGCTTTTTTTCTACCAAGCTCGACAAATGTATGATCATTATATAAGCTTTGGGTGACGAGGGCATGAGGAACAAGAGTTTGGTGACGCGATGGTGCCGGGCCGACCTTGTCAGAGTAATGCCTCTGCTCCTCTAAGCATAAAATAAGCTCAGTGTACACTTTAGCTTTTCTTCGCACACACTATTTTTTGCCATTTATTCATTTGCAGCCCACATCAACACCAGCCTTGAGTCTTGTAGTGCGGCTTATTACAATTTACAGGTTGGCAATGAGATCCACATTCAAAAGTGTTTATACACTGTAATGTTTCCCTTTCCACCCACTCCTAACTGGCAGGCAATGTACTTTAGCTTTTCATCCTGTTTTTCTTGCTGGCAATAAATGTTTTCCCATTGCTTTCCTCTGTGCAGGCAGGCACTTGCTTGCGTCCACACAGCTGTCAGACCACACCATAGGCTTAGTTCTTCTGGCGGCGTCGCTGGCTGTCCTCTTCTTCTGCCGCTTCTGGTCAAGTTACTCAACTCACTCCTCCAGAGACCAGTCGCAAGCACCAGCCGCACAGTTACATAGGTGGCCAATGCTCGACGAGAGACTGAGTCTTGTTTTAAATCCCTTTGGAAGTGTGGGTATTTTGACAAATTAGATGAGATGGATTTGATAAATTATGACCATAAAACAGACTTTTATGCTATAGACTACAATTGTAAAAGCATTTAGCTGTATTCGATATTTATTTTAATCATGCTATGGTTAGTATCAGAAGTTTAGAATTTCTCTCTCACTATTAATGTTGTCATCAAGTATAGTTTTTGAGTTGTGTATGGCTAACAAAAACAATAAACTAATACTGGCAAAAATTGGATTTAACAGTTGGAGTTCTGATCAGTGAATTAGGGCGGCCCTACATTGCTTTATTGTTCTGGGATCAGGCTATGCTCTGATGAAGTTATGCTCATTAACAGAATGCAATATACAGTAATCCCAAAATAATGGCTCCCTTGCTGTAAGAATGTAATTGGTTGGGTGACCACTGCTCCTTAGCTATAGTTTGTTACCAACGAGAGACGCAGCACTTACTTCCAACTATTACGCACATATGTACATCAACTTTAGTGTAGGCTTTTCAGTTTTGTAGAGCTAGACAGATCTTAAAGAAAAGACTTTTCACTTTTTAAAAGAGTATATCATCATCACAGGAAGCAATGGCCTAGCCTGGAAAATATCCAGACTCACCGCTGAACCAGCCTGTGAGTCTGGTAAGACTCCGCATCAACTTGATTTCTACAGCGTAACATAAGCAAACAAACAGGAGGCGGAGTAAACCAATCAGCGAAGGGCAGTCTGTATTAGCGGTTTGCTTACATGCATAAAAATCATTTAAATCTTTCTTTTACTAGACATACCTGATCCGTTTGATTGCCTCAATGTGTTGCCCTTATTTATAGGGGCTGGAGTCACCTTTGCAGTCTAAAGTAGCTCTGTCTTCTCATCTGCATCACAGGCATGTGTCCATATTTTATTTTAACATGGTCGTTGATGCTTTTACAAGTAGAATGTCTCAGCTTAAGTTATGCAATGGCCACATCTGTTGTAATTAACTTAGCAGATGTTGCATCAGTGCCTAAAATTCACATTGATTTTGTTTCATAATTTACTAATCCGTTTACAAAGAGCTGCTTGTGCATATTATCTGAACAACCATGTCATTTGATTCAGCAGCGTTGAACAAAATAGGGATTAATCTAATAGGGTAACAGAAAATTAAGGGAAATGTGTTAAAACCCAGTGGTTCAGTATTTGTTTCAGCTTTCTGATGTGTATCGCCTCATGAGCATCAAAGCGATAATTACAAAGTTATTATTTCATAATTAGCAAAGACTGATTTTTCACATGAGTGATTACATTTAATGGACCCCTGGTTTTAATCACTGCTTTTGTTTACACATGCATAAACTCATTGTATCCAAAAAGGAAATCATGTGACTTTGATATTTCAGCACATGCAGTATAAGTAAACTAGAACTAAAAAGCTGCTACTAATGGCAGAATCATTGACCATGAATGCCAATCCTAAAGAAGAATGAATTCATATTTAAGACTTCAACCTTGCCCCAGTGACCCCTCAGAGTTTATTATTCAGTGAATGACAATAGCTCTGTGGCCTGAACCTACTCCCAAAGTATCCCAAGTGTGTCGGCCAAAGCACTGAAGCATTTCAGTTGAAAAAGGTGTTGCAAAACTAATTAACAAACTAATGTGTGCACTCTCTGTGAATGTTAATGTGTAGGAACCATAACAGGACGAGAGAGCACAAAATCCAGACTCAGTCGCTGGTACAGCAGTGAGTAGGAGAAACATGTGGGGTTAATGTTGAAGGTCTTATGGTCCTTGGCTCTAATATTGCCCCATGCTTAGAGTTGTCAGGCGCTGCTGTGCCATTAATGTCACTGTGTGTGTCCATGTCAGATACGCACATACAAGGTGTAATCTCTCTCCTTCAATGTAATTCGAAACATCATCATGCATTTTCAAATAATCATCAAAGTCACATAACAAGTACCATATCTTTTAGGTTCTCAGCAGTGGCCCCTGTGAAATAATGCACAGTACAGCCCATAAAATGTGCTGAGCTCATAAAACGTTTCAAGGCCTTAGCTCTCTGCCCTGATAATAAATTACGACAGCGCTGTAGCCTCTAAACAGACATTTAATAGCAATAAACCATTTACTCTGTATTGACAACATGGTTTGCAAAATGTTTTTCATTGCTGTAAAGACTCATCATTTATTTTTCTAATCTACCATTACCTGGAAATGTATTTCTGACTAATAACTAATTATGCAGTTGTTAATCATGCAGTTTTTTTTTAAAGAAAATTGCATGTGATTGTGATGTCAGTGTTACATGTTGCACAGCCATTGCTTTGCAAAGGCAGTAAAGTGAAAAATGTGCAGAGGGAGTTTTCCATTTCCAGCCAGCATAATTAATAAGCCTGAGGTGCTGAGCATATGAAGGATCTATTCTCCTCCATAATCAATGCCTATTCTACTTTCAGTACAGCATTAATTATTATTATGCCATTATGCCATCTTTTTGAATGGAGACATTTTTATCAAGAAAATGAATTCATTTGAAATGTATATTTGTCCAGCAGCATCATGGGTTTGGAGCCTCCACAGCCACAGCTCTGCTCAACGCTGTGGTCAGTCCCAGGGACAAACTTGCTGCTTCCTTACAGGTACATTTAATCTTTCCCCTTTTTTCACCTACGTCATGAAGGAAGACACTGAAGGAGACACGTGTTAAAGAGGCCCATGGGGACCTCTTTAACACGTGTCTCCTATGGGGCGGATGTTTTCATGAATATATTTTACACCAATTTCCCACTAACTGTAGAACATGAATGAATACGTAGGGAAACAACACTGGGAAATCAAGAAATGGCTTAGACACAGCTCAAATTAGCTAATACATCTGGGGAGACTTACTGACACCTTGTGCATGTACAATACTGTTTACAATGCACTAACATAAACATATATATATGGGTTTCCGCCTCTGGATATAGTGTTGCGTAATCCTCACCTCCCCTTCAGAATGTTTGACATCATCTTGTGCTTTCCCATTCCCCGTTTGCGCCTCCCCATCAGAATGGCTTGTGTTCTCGGGGATTGCACTGCCAAATATGACTGGTGGTTTGCAAATCGTTTATCTCCTGCTTTCGGTCTTGGTGTCACCCTCATTCGTCATTGGCAGGGTGGCAGGTGATGATTGGCGTTGGGGCTCAATTTTGGGCTGTAACCGTCTGTATTACTTTGATAAACCTAATGCGGAGCCATCGTCTGGGGCGTCTTCCCACCCTGCTCCAGAACAGGGGCTTTCTCTTAAAACCCCCTCGACCGGCTTATCAGCGGGGCGCCCGTGTGCTGCTGTGGCCCGGCACAAGGCAGTAAATACGGGAGAGCGGAGAAGAGAGGGGACCACTTCTGACGACCACAGGACCGAGTGGGCCAACAGTAATTTACACCTGGCATCTGACACGCCTGTCCGACACGATTTCGATGAAGGCCGAGCAGCTGTGCCAGTCCTCAAACTGAAAGTGTTGGAGGGATGCAACAGACCAGCCAATACATCGCTTTCACAGCTAAAAGTTTAGAGAAATCCCTTTAATTGCAATCGTGCGGGAAGTGTTTCTGAGAGTTTTTCACCTAAGCTCTCCAAACAGGTGCTCGTCATTACTGATATATTTTAGCCGTGAAGAAAAAGCAGCTCTAAAAGCCAAGGGCCATCTGTGGTAGGAAAGGCCGTTTCTACACTGTTCAGCAAATTGTACAGTTGATATTAGCATTTTTATTGGACGCTTGAGATTCCTTAAATACACTGCGCCAGCCACTCTGCAAGTTTATGCGTATCTGCTGCGAAAGGCACACAGAACGGCATGTACGTACATTTTTATTTTGTTTTCGCCTACGTTTGTGCAGAATAATCAAATCAGGACTCAAATCTCATGTGGATTGTAGCACTATAACCTTGGAGATTACAATCGCGAATTTAGAAAAGGCAGTGCTCATCACAAACCAAGAACGTTTGTCTTATTTGATTCAGTATAAAATAAAAAAATATATAGACCCTTTAACTGCTTAGATCATCAGTGACATCAAGTGAACAAGGGAAATAAGATTCAACTAAAACTAAGTGTAAAACTAAAAAATGTGGTCCTGTGGTGCAAGAACAAGAGGAATGACATTTAAGGCGATAAAATAAGGTTTATCTGATATCTCCAACAACAGTTAAACATTTGTTTATCGTTACTATGACAACAGCTACAATGGAAATAGATAGGGATTTTAAGGCTTTAAAAACATTGCAATAACAGATTAATACAGAATAATAAAGAGCCTAATAATAAACTAGGACTACTCAGAACTAAACCAGGATTAAACCAGGGCAAAACATGATATATCAGGGCTATGACAGGACTAAATCCCATAAACCAGACCAAAATAATACAGAATAAGAGAGTTACATGTGAGACCAGTTCATCTCAAACAACACGAGTAACTCCTGCTCAGCCACTGCTCCTCTCAGCTCAGGGGACATATGCTGACCAAACACATGAGCCGCTGTTCTGTCCAGACTTTGTGCTTTATGAAAAAAGTGAAAGAAGCGTTCCTTGGAGATGGCGCACTCATCCAAATGATTTCAGCCTCTCTCTTTTACCTGTTAACTTCGCAAAGAGCATCTCTGCGCTTGTATATGTAACTAGTTTTCCAAAACTCACGCACAATCAGCTTCATCGTCCACTTTACAAACATCCACAACTGAACTGGTGTTCATTACCTGAAAGTGGCTGGTCAAGCTCTTTGTAACGATGGGCCAGATTTAATTGTGTGGTGGGCCGGAACTGGCCCGCGGGCCGCCCATTGAGTAGGCCTGGTCTATAAGGTGTGCATTGAGAGTTAGGACCAAAGCTACTGTTTCAACTGCAATAATGTGATAGTGCATAATGAATGAGTCTAGGCTGTCTTTTGCACTGTATTCTCTGGTATGTTTATGATCACCTATCTTATTATACCTTACACCTTACTATAATGAACATATGTGGTCATTTAAAAAAAAAAGAAAAGCAGACCAGAAACACCCAGAGCTGCAGTTTAATGAACACTCACATACTCAGCAAAACATCAGAATTTGGCGCTTGACAACATTTTCTGATGCCTTTGCCCAGTTTTCATTTTCCGAATGCACCAAGGACAAATTGCTACTTTGCTGCCTGATAAATCCCACCCACTAACAGGTGCTGTGGCGAATAGATAATCTGTCTTCATTTCAACAATCAGGAGTTATAATTTTATGCTTGATTGGTGCTTAGCAGCTCAGTGAATTAAAAATCCCCCAGTTCAAGTCAGGATCTTTTTTCGCCATAACATCTTCCTTTAGAAGTCATTAAATAGTCAGTCAGCGGACACCTCAGATAATATTATGCTCTGACCGCTTGTAATTTGCTTTGATGCGGTGTGGGTGAAAAGGCGTTCTGTTCGAGTCAGAAAAGAGACAGAGACTGAAATGAAACAAGGCCAGTGCTGCCATTAGCCTGAAGTCTAAAGATAAAACCTCCTGAAAGTGCATCGACATTGGATCAGTTCGCTCACTGGTTACATAAGCCATAGTGGGCGACTGGAGCCACTCAAAAACTACAAAAGCTTTCAAAGAATCCTCGTATTGGCTTTTCGGTAATAGTTGAAGATTTTGCATTTCGGAACAGACGATTCAAAGCAGGTAGTTAAATGCAAATATGCCCGTGCGTTTTCACTGCATTTCATGAAGACGGTTGCCGGATGTTGCAGAAGCTGTCAACTGTGCTTTTCGATGGTAGACATGCGATGGATATAACCTGTCATTTACGTTGCTTGTTCAAAGACGCCGTCGCTTACGCTAAAGACGCCATTTGTTTCAACAGTCTTTGTCTCATCACAGCGCTCTGATCCCGTCAAGTGTCTAAATGAGACGCAGCCTGCCTCTCTACTTAGTTCGGGCAGGGATTGCATCACGTTGCGGGGTCTATTGTGAACCCTGGAGGCATTTTCAAATCAGAGATAAAGGCGGGTAGAGACTGCCATAGACTGAAAAACAGACAGCCCAAGAAGTGATATGCGAGCTGAAGATGAGTGTGTGTGCGTGTGTGGTAAACGGTTGGAGATACAGCCGTACGGTGCAGGTCTGGTTTTTGTTTTGGCAAATGCGGTGTTTCTGGTGATTTACAACTCGCATTTGACGCTATCTCAGGTGCCTGCTGACTGCTGTTACTACCAGATAAAAATACGACTTTGTATTCAGAGTTAATCGCTCACAATGAACGCCTCCGCATGTCTAAGTATTTCTATGACTTTGCACATTTGTTATATCCCAAGGTTGACTGCCTTTTTTTCATAATGCATTGTTCTTTGTAGAGGTATGGACTTTAAGGATTGTAGATGAAGGCCTCTCTCCCAAGAAATCTAAGAATGATTCATTCAAGATGAGCGTGACGAATGATTCAGACTCTTTCACTTGTATTTTTTTTGCCCACGAAGCCGTTCTCTGTAGAGTCAGCGTTATTTCTTTGCTAAGATTTGCTTGAAGAGCTCCTGTGGGCATGACCAGTCAATATGATCATTTAGTTATGTGAACCTGGAGTTACACAGACAAGTTTCGACTCAGTTCAGCTGAGTAGTGAAGTTCTGTTCATTTTTTGAGGGCACAGTAACGGAGCCGAGAGTCTGCAGAGCCTCTCGGGTGAAAACTGTTCGTTTGGCCCGTGGCTGTTGTTTCAGTCAGCACTGTGTGAGTCCGCCGGGAGACAAGTTACTGCGCTCTTTCAGTCTTTCCCTTCCTTGTAATCAAGTAAAGCCATTTTTTTTTAAACATTTGATCAAGCAACATCTACACAATGAGCTTCGTAATTGTTTTTATTCTCATGTTGTAGTCGGGGCCTTCACACTTTTAGCGACCACAGCAAGAAGTAGAGCTGTAACTGCAGCACAGACGTTTGAATCCCATTTGCAGTCTGCCTCTGTGTCCTTGGGAAAACCACCTCCGTCTGTATAAAAAAGAATGTTTTAAACTCATCTTTCGCTGCAAAATAAGGACACAAACCCGGGTTTTACCAACTTCTCTAACACGGCAAACCTCATTTGAGAGCTTATAACCTTCAGGTACTATGGGGAAAAAAGAGAAGTGATTTCAAAACCAAAAGACACACTTATGTTCTAAAATTTGTAAAGCGATTTAAGAGCACAGCCTCGCTCAGTTTGACAGAATGTGCGAAAATGTTGAAATCACAGCAGTCTGCTTATCAAAACTATCCCAGAAGCGGCACATTAGAGGCACATTTCATCAATAACAGTACTCTTGTGTGATGAGAGGTTTACATAATCTCAATAGATAAAGTTCATTTGAAAGCCTTTTGCTTCGGCGTACTTCAAAACGCCACTGAATGCAAATGTAAGTGATAAAATGCAGTTGGAAAGTACTTAGCGCAAAAAACTACTCCGAAAGTGTATCAAAAGTTCTCCCAGTGCATGCGACGAGGGCTGCTGTAATACCCGTAACTTTGGATCTCATCTGTAATTGCCTCCTGCTGCATTAGCGCTGCCCGAGTACCACAGAAGTACTGCTCTGTGAAAGATAGAACAGGCAGGGTGTGGGAAACAGATGTTGGGGCATAAAACCTTACCCAGCATGCCCCTCTCTCTCTCTCTCTCTCTCTCTCTCTCTTCCTGCAAGGCAAGGTAGGAGGCACGTCTGGAACATGAATACTAATACGCCGCTCGTGTTGCAGATTTGGCGTCCGAGTTAGTCATGAAGGTCATTTTGCGAACGGTGAACTGTTTATTTGCACCCTCCTGTTAAGACTCGGGTTTCTTGCAATTTTGCCAAAATTCTTTATTTACCATCTCAGGTTGAAAATAGCGTTATAATCCCCACTTGGAGCCATTTGCAAACATTATATTGAAGCACGCAACAACAAGCCAGGCCTACGACGAGGAAACGCACGTGTTTGTCTTGGCAACAGCCTTTAATATTCATCTATGCAGTGTGGCGTTGTCTATACTGACACGAGCACACACTGGGGATTTTTCCCTGGGCCATATTTGGTAATGTATATGGAAATGATTTGGGGAGAGTGACCGAAATAAATCACATGTGTATTACTCCATTAATTCTAATCTTCGATCAGCAGAGGTCTTGTGTACAGAGCAATGTAATTACGGATCACAGGAAATACATTTATTATATGTGTTTGCTGGATAAGTGCATTAACTTTGATTTATTCGTGAGTTGGTTCGAAATTATTGTGGTTTTTGTTTTCCCACATGGAATACCCAGACAACCCACGCTGCACTGCAAAACATTTCACCCCAAAATTGTAATGAAAATAAATAAATGACAAGCATTTATTAAAATTACACTACAAGTTCACAGAAATATAATATCATGTTTATTTACCAGCATTGCAGGACAGTTTAGTGTTTTTTGTGAATATTCCCGGGTGATACTAACGAGTAGATAACACAATAGTCCTGGGAGCGTTTTCTTTTGTACGAGTTTTCACTGTGAATGGCTATGTTTAAAGAGTTTAAAGAGAAAATGGAGGAGCTGTGGGGAGATAATAGACTCAAGGATGTAGTGCCGCACTTATAGTTTGAACTATTTGTGCAGCTTAACTTGTTGCTTTGCGAGCTCTATGGTTGATACAGGAGAACGAGCACCAATGGGCTATGTTTTGTATGTAGTGTGGGGGCAGGAAAACAATCTAGTCTCTATTAAAGTAATTAATGCCAAATGAATAAAATGTCACCATAGCACGACAATGAAATCAAAATGACAAGGATTTTTTTGTGTTTTTTTGTGTTAAAAATATCTTTATTAGTATTCTCTAAGCCAGTGGTTCCCAAAGTGGGGGTCAGGACCCTCCAGGAGGTAATGAGGCACTGAGTGGGAGTCCCAAGTTGATTTAAAGACAGTGTTTGAGAATAAAGGCCAAATTGTCATTCCATATATACTGTATATTAAACCAGAGTTTTAAAGCAGAACTAAGTAACTTGTTTACCTTGATAAATCCTGTCTGTAATCCCTCTGGGGGTAATACAAGTGTTGATGGGATGATTGGGGGGTCTTTGTCTTTTCTGTCAGCGTAGTATTCGGTGCCTGTCTTCTCAACGTAGTATTTACTCTCACGGACAATTAATGAGTAAAAAAAAACGCGACATGCTACGACACCTGGCGCTTACTTAATTCTGCTTTAAAGTTTGCTGTTTGATTTTATTCCATACATTCATTTTCTACTGCTTTATCTGGGGCCGGCTCGCGGAGGCAGCAGAGGCAGCTTCCTCCAGCTTCCTCCAGCTTCCTCCAGCTCTTCTGGGGGGACCCTTATTTCGACTGCTTGTATCTGCGATTTTGTCTTTTCGGTCTTTACCCCTATCTCTTTACAATAGTCCGATACAGCGACCGCATCATGCCCATTTGTGAACAAGACACAGTGATGCTTGAACTCCTTCACATGCTTTTATTATTAGCACCAGAAACTATTCAAAGTGGGGTCCTGAATTGCTTGCCAAGTACCGATAATTTTGAGCATAGCCCACTGACCTCTAAAATAATCATTAGTTGCATCCCTACAGGAATCTTCCCACAGCCCTGAAAAGTGTGATTGAGAGCCATGGTATCAGACTGCAGTTGTAGTAGGGTCTAATATGAAATTGATGTCTTTGCATTTTTATATTAGGTGAGAATTTTTTACAAATACATAAAGGTGTATAATTTCAGAATGGCATCGCTAATAACAGTCAGGGTGGCCAAGTTGCACAGGCTGAGGATTTGAACCAGAAGAGACAGTGAATACTTCTGTATAGGATGCTGAGTTCAGAGCTGCAAGAGAGGGTGTTTGTATTGAAAGATGATCAAATGTAATTGGTTTAATGAAAGAACAAAATGCAGAGCCCGTTGAAAGCCTACATTACTTTTTTTAAGCTAATCTCTGTATAGACAATTTTCAAAGCAGTTTTCCACAGATTTTGCAAAACCATTGCATCAGCTGAACTTTTTTGTTATATATATATATATTTTTTTTTTCCATCAGCTGAACTTGTGCCTGCGTGCTGCCGCCTTCGTGAGCAGGAGTCACGGATGAGTGTGCTTCATTTGTTTTAGAGGACGTCCCTGTAATTACGTGCACATGGGCGGCGTGTAAACCGGCGCTCGGAAACTGTGCGTCCGTAAACAGGCGCGCTCCAAACATAGAACCAAATGACCCTTTGCAACTCATTACAGAAGCCTTATTTACTCACGCAACATCTAGTTACTTTGAACAACGATGCATGAGTGTTGCCATTTAGGAATGATCACATTTCAGTCGAGTACAGAGAGAGCAGTAGATCTGTTGTGGTTCATTGCGTGCAAAGTCTCAAGAGATAAATTGATAGGTTTGCGTAGAAAAATAATAATCCATGTTTCTGTAGTGGTCTGTTGCTCTTCAAATTGGTACAGACTGCTTTTCTTGACATCATTTATTTTAATCTGTTCTTGTTCCGTACATAAGTCTCCCCCCGCAGGACATGATTTTATCACTAAATCTACTGTATATACAGAACACAGCCACGTCGAAGCCTCTTTGGATGAAGCCAGTTAGAGAACACTAAAAGCTCCTTATATACTGATGAAACATTACAACATTAGGTTTACAAAAAGAAACATGCCTGTTTTGAACTTTTGAACCAGTAAGGATGAATTATTGATGCAAATAGATTCACGATACAACTACAATGATTTGGACATCTACATGAAATTTTAATCTTCGAGGGAACTGCTATGAACCAAACAACGAGCAAATAAGGATAATCATGAGGAGCAGTTTTTTTCTACTGAAGGTTTAGCGCTTGGTTCTCAAACTGAAATGTATCACGAGCTGTTCCTACAATTGTCTTGCCAGGGACACAATTGTTCTAGTAGCTGCCTAAATACAATGATAAAGTTTTGCAAAGACAGAAATATATTTATGCTTGTATTTAATGCTAAATCTGTTCATTGAGCCACTCTTTGCTTATCAAATTTAAACTGGAAAATTATGAGCTACACATGGACAGTAAACAGGCTTTGGCTGTATCTGTAAAACATAAAAACACAAAACATTCCCAAGCTTTAAAATATTTCAAAAGGAAGTAATAAGAATTTGCAAACTTCATGGACTACACAAAGGGCTGTAATATGTGTTTTTATGATGGCAGTCTGACCCAGAGCCATTATATTAGATGATTTTTGTGGGATGTTACTGCTCTACTGAAGCTTTTGACCCCAGAGGTCTAATAATTCTGCTCTGTGTTTTTACAGCAATAACAATACTTCACTACATGCTTTATTAATGTCCTGCAGAGGGACAGATTATATTGTGGATAAGACGAGCAGTTACAGCACACAGAAAGGAAATTGTTTTTGGCCCAGACTTATCATGTGTTTCATGATTGTAGCACTACAGTTTTTGAAAGATAAATGTGGAAAATGGCATCTGTAAATGTGCAGATTAAAAATATCAAACTGAAGTTGACAAATTACTATACATCTGCTGATGATTTTAATACAACTACCCATAAAAACTGCTGATTATGTAGAGTTTTATTTATGCATTTATTTATTTTTACATGAATTACTATAAACCCTTTTACTGTTCTGTTACTGTTAGAAAAATATAAGGGAAAAATATCAACCCCTTTTCGAGCGGTGCTCCCTTTTATGTAAGTTAATGCTGCAGCCTTGAGTTCAGAGCTTCATGTCAGGTGGATGTCCTTCACATATCTGACATGAGTCTGGTGTATGAGTGATTTAATCAGAGCGACTGTTGCTGCAGAATAGCAACAAAGTTTTCTTTGTCAACCCCAGGGTGGCTGTGCCACAGTCGCAGTTAAAAATAATCCAATGTAAGGCACTATAGGTGTTTGAAAATATTTGTAATACATAATTAATCTGGAGTTTTAAGGCTGAGGTTACAATGATGTTATTGTAACCTCTCTTACGTGCTGTGGACAAAGACAGGGTGACGCGTACGCTTGGTGATGATGTTTGCATGCCAAACAATGAAGACTACTAAAACAAAGCACTTCAGAGACATACAACTGCAGTAACTTATTGAACTTGCTGCTGTTTTTTTATTATTTTTTTTATTATTTTTTAATTTAGCACTTTAGTATAACCAGTTAAAAAGAAAAAAAAAGAACATGTAAAGCATCCATTCGGATGTATGAATATACAACTGATGTTTTAGTCGTTATTTATTTTGTCACAGCCTTTTTCTTTTTACTGGACCTTCAACCAACCAATACATACCATGTGTGCTTACTCTGCACTAACATTTAGGAGTAGTTAGAGTTAGTCCATTTTCAGTTACCGGAAGCCATCTGTCTCTAGCCAATTACCCACGTGACTTTGCGCTCTGCCTTAATCGACCACAAGGATTCACTAACGCAACACAGGTATGGCATAACTATTGTGGATGATCAGCTTAAATTACAATATAAACAAAAAAATAAATACATTTCTTCTGTGACAGCTACACACACAAAAGCACATGAGGGAGGGGCTGTGCACATGGGGCCCTCTAAGGGAGTATGCAACGGCCCCTGCTGGCCTGCCTAATGGTAAACTAAGCCTCTGGCCACTGTGTGCTATGAAACGAAGAATAAAACTAATCTAAACCGTATTTACCTTTATGTACAACTGACTATGGCCAAACCGAGGCTTCTGGCGCCTTACAGGAGAGCCCAGCACCAGACCACTCCTTTAGACACCTTAGCCAGAAGTAAATGGTATTAGCTAGCTACACCGTTGAGGTAACATTAACAGGCATAAAACGCACCAAAAGCGAGCTACTTACATGCACCACTCGAATCCACGGCCAACAGCCCCGAGACTGAATGCTGCACGGCGTTCGCAGCTTTAGTGCATTACTAATCAGGGCAACAGGAAGTGAACGCGCAGGGGAGACGCACCTCAAATGGTGAGTTCACGGCAGTACCCGAGTTGGACAACCGACTGACTACCTTATACATTTACACGCCCTGACCCAATTACATTATAAAACATAGACATGTTTCTTTTATATTAAAGAAAGTTCTAATCTGGCTTCAGTCACCAAAGTGTCTTCTCTCTTCTTTTTATCATCTCTTATAGATGAGCCTTTATTTACTTTGAAGTGTTGTTTGGCTCTTTCTTTGTTTCTTTCCCCAGGAGTACATGAAGCACTCATGTCTCCGGAGTACTCTTCTATATGTGCTCTCCACACAAACTGATCCCAGCTGAAGGGGCAACTTTCTGGCTATTAAAAGTCAAGGCTTGAGAGTCTGTCTATCTCTTGAATCATATGAGCTTAAACAAATGTCTAAAATTAAGTCTATTCATGAACGTCAGCTTCCTTTTCACACCCAGCCCATCGGGACAGAGGGACACTGAATGCACAACGCCGGCACTGAAAGAGCACTTGATCCTTTTTATGGAATGAAAATGATGTTTGTCCCAAGTGAGAATACTTGTTCAATGAGAACAATCGTCTCAATCTAGCTCCGGTTTTGTTGTGGCTCTGGTTAATTAGAAATGAAGACGTGATGTGGATAGGTCCCCGGTGCTGTGTGGTGCTGTTGATTTCCATGTAGATAGAGAGTGGGACAGATGGGGGAAGGCCTGTGAACTCAGAGCTGTTTTTGGAGCCTTGTTGACAGCTTGTTGGCAGATCTTGTTACACTGGGAATATAGCTTATTTGGGCCAAAAAAAAAGAGCATCCCAGGTGTCAACTCAGGAGATGCTGTATTCTCCTCCAGGACATGACCGGTTTCAGATGCGGTAATTGTAACCATAGTATAATTCGGTGAAAGTGTTTATGTGTTATTATTACGATGCTGGTGCCATTTCTTTTTAAAGGAAAAAGACGTTGGCCTATTGTGTTGAAACAAATGTATAGATTCCGTTCACGAGACATCACAACTTTCTACAAAGCCTTGTAGGTGATGGGCTGCAAACACAGTGCCACATTGCAGATGTTTCAACTTGGTTTATGGCTAATAACTCTGTAATTACAAGGCCAATTTACATGAGAAAATTGGTACAAAGTTCAATGTTTTCTGTCAGATTTCTGCCTACATGAATGAGAGGCTAGTGTTTTTGTATAGCTTGTGTTTTTATGTTTTTTTGTATCAACCTGCCAGGGAGTCTGCCGATAGAAATGAGCCCAGGTTATTCACCTTATTCCAGAAGTTCGTGTGGGTGCTACAATGAATTGTGCCTGCCCTTTTTCTCCTATCAGTTAACATGGGACTGGAGAAGTCCACATAACAGTCTGGTGTTTAAGTTCTTTTGTTTTGTGCTATTCAGTCATTCTGTTTTATTTTGAAATCGTACCTTTTGTTTCTCGTTTCAGACTTCCTTCCTGCCCTTCCCTGTTTCCTCGCCTGTGTGATTACCTGCCTCTCCCCTAATGTGTGACACCTGTTGTCTTTGCCCTCCCCGCCCGCCCCTTTAGTATATATTGTCTGAGTCTTCCCCTTTGTCAGATTGTCTTTGTCCTTGTGCAGCTCTTGTGGGAATTCTTCGTTTATATCCTTGTTTTTGACCACGTTATTAAAAAGATTTTGAGCCACGCATTTACCGCAGTGAAACTCTTTGGTCATCGATGGATGTTTTCACTTCTATAAACATCATCATCCATTATTTGCAGATTGCCACCGTGCACCACTTCACTTAAAATGGTTTCCAGATATTGAGTGGCAGTAGAAGCTTTCTGCTCAGTGTCCCGTTGAATTAAGTTGTTTTCACACCTGCTTTTTAAGGTCCCACTTCCAGCTCCATGAAAATAGGCTTATGGAGCTATATTTAGAGCGGCACAACCTGAGTGCCATCAATGCTGCTACGGGTGTTTGCTGGTTTGGGGTGAGCAGAACTGACTTTGTTTCCATCACACTCAACAGAAAAACACTGCACCTCTGCCCCATGCTGAGACAAGACACACGCACAAATGAACCGCGAGCTTTTGGGTTATTTGCTTTGTCTTGAGGATCAGGGAACATTTGAGAAGCTGCTGCACCTTTTGAACCCTGGTCTCTGGAGAGTAGATTCTTTATTTAATTTTCTTTACACACATTTCTCATCCAACTCTCTTCAACAAACTATGAACTATAGCTTTGCATTTTAAATTCAAGATCTATGAAGTGTAATGCTGCCACTTGGGGCCAGACCCAGAAATGCCACATTCTGCTTTTCTGACAAGGGAAAATAGGCCTAAACTTAGAGCATTTCCTCCATTCTCACAAGGAATTAAAAACGGCATAGTGTGTCCTGTGCCACTTTCAGACTGTCTCTTAACTGTAATGTGGTATATTGTGTCTAACAATGGGACAATAAACCTAAACAAGTTTTCATTTTGAGGTAAATGTGCATCTGCATGTTCATTTGCTACACACATTTGCTCTATTCAACATCTTTTCTTTTCACTGATCGTTTGGAACAGATACATTATCAAGACCGTGATGTGAGGGGGTTGTGGATTCAAGTCACAGCTTTGATGATTAGCTGAATGTCTCTCCTCCTTTTCACCCTGCACTGTCCCATAAACAACAAACAACGGGCCACATAATCCTCCCCTGGGATTTGAGTCCGCATGTTTTTCTCTTACCTCATGACTCATATCTTCTGGCAAAATGCAGTAACTATAATATCCATCCATCCATTTTCTTCCGCTTTATCCGGGGCCGGGTCGCGGGGGCAGCAGTCTCAGCAGAGATGCCCAAACTTCCCGATCCACACACACCTCCTCCAGCTGTTCTGGGGGGACCCCGAGGCGACACCAGGCCAGCTCGGAGACATAGTCCCACCACCGTGTCCTGGGTCTTCCACGAGGCCTTGTCCCACTAGGACATGCCTGGAACACCTCCCGCGGGAGGCGACCATAACTATAATAATGCAGAATAATACAATAACTTTGCTGACCCGGGGGTTCTTCTATTTCAACACAGCTGAATGTTAACAAATCATATATCCATCTTTCTCTGCTATTGTTCCTATTCTTTCTATTTGACAATATGGTGTTGACGTTTCTGAAATTACATATTTTGTTTTGGCTGCAGTTACAAAATTGACGCAACTTCAACAATAAAATACAAATGGAAAATAATAGCTTCGCTTGCCCAGACTTGAATGTTTTTTAGTATCTTCCAGTGATTGCTGAGCTGCAATGTCATTTAGAATAATGACAATAAAACAATGTGTTCAAGCAAAACATTTCCTTCACAATGAGACTTTTGAAAACATTTACGCAATGTCCCTGCAGAGATGTTGTCTTTATTGTGTATTATCTTTTGAGTAGTTGAGTTCTTCAATTTAGGAAGCACTGTATATGACAGCACATAGTATTGGATGGAAATAGCACGGTGCCTAAAAGTAGAAAAACATATAGTAATGTGATTGTAAATTACCAGGAAACATGGTTTGTATTTTTTTGGCTTCAGGGCTTATGATTTTATCAATAAAATCAATACTTTTTTTTATAATTGATATTGAGCTGCTAATTTACTTGTTTCATCAAGTGTCATCATCATCGGCCTAAAGGACATTGCTGTTTAACTTTGTGCTTTTTTATCTCCACCGATTGTGCTAAGAATAACAAGCCTTGAAGGTTAAGAGAATGTTGGATTAAAATGAAACCGATTGTCTAATTTTGGAATCAGTGGCCGTAAAAAGACACAATCAGTAAAACATTCCAACCACATCCCATTACCATTTTACTTGATTCTTCTTCTTTAACTGAGCAGAAAATGTTTCTTTTTGTTACTGCCTAAGCCTGGAATCTTTCATCCCGAAGGTGTTTTTCCTGAAATTGTGCCTTCGCTTCGTACTTTTGTAAGTGACAAACTCAAAATTAGTGGGTCACACTTTTTTATTGTTCTTGACGGGGTTCAGAGGTTGCCATGACGATCCCATCTTCTGTCAAATCCAGTTTTTCGATCGGTGTCAGGCCGAATAGCGTGTGTACGAGACAGGACTCATCAGTGTGGCCTCCTCTCCTCGGTGGTCCTCTGCCCTGGTGGGTGTCTGTGAAAATGTCTCTCACGCGGCAGCCAATCAAAATTACCCCCTCGTGTGCCCTATTGGAGTCACACTGTTTGATGAAGTGGGCACAAAATGAAGCTCTTGTCAGCTCTAGGAGATTTGCAGTCTGCAAAATCTTCAGTGAGACGTCCTCCACTCAACCAACCCAGTCCAGTCAAAGATAATTGAAAATCTCTACTACAATGAATGACTGAGCGCCTCCTCAAACAGCTCTCTTTGTGCGTACCAAAAGCAGCACTTGGTCACACAGAACTAAACTATGCTCCATTACTTCAAGTAGGCAATAGTATTTGCCCCTGCACCACAGTATGAGCAGAGCATTATGGTGTGTACAAGAGGCTGCAGAATGAGGTTGGTTAAGTGTAATTGACAGCAGGTGGCCGGCAGAGCTAACCCTGCTTATGTGCGCAGAGTAATGCATGAGGATGATACCTGCACTGCTTTACAATGAGGGATGACGCTGTTAGTGGATAATTGGGTGTGCGCTTGTACTTCCAGTGTGTTCCCAATTCACAACATGGTTTTAAATGAGCGAAGCAGAGGCGATGCTCCATCATGTCAACAGTGGTTTGTAGTCCCATCTAATGTTGGTTGTGTGTGCTACTTTGCATTAGCATATAACAACTTCTTTGCCGTTGCACAACACCTCAGGAGCACTTTACTGCGCAGACGTCGAAGTGCTCAGGTAAGAACATATCTCAGTATGGAAAAACGGTGGCCTATTCCTTTAACACAAGCTGATTTTTTTGGTGGTTCTTGTTATTACTACAGTTGCAATTTCATTGTGTATTTTCTTATTTGTTGCACTTTGTATTGCCTGTGTACAGCACTTTGGGCAGAGTGAGTGAAACAGCTACTATAACTCTTGGGGGCATTCCTTGCGCATTCCAAGGATTCCATTTTAATTTCTGGATATTTGGGAGCTGAGCCAGAACGGATTGAAGAGCTTCCATTACTTTCGTATCCGCCGCCATTGCCAAACTACACCCAGCAAATGCGGCGCAAATGCTTGACGTCACCTACAACACCTGCCTCCCCCGCTGTCTGAATGGTAGGTTGAAATTCAACTGATGTAACGTGGCCACTGAGATCAGACCCAGACGTTCATGTAGGGAAATGATAATTGACCAGAGTTTACGGATGGCTAAGGCCAGGCTATACTTTACCTTATGTTACATGTCAGTCTGGAGCAATTGGCTGTCAAAAGATTAATAGAAAGCTGCAGAGCTGTCCCAAAGACACCAGAGTGAGACAGAGAGACAGAGAGACAGAGAGAGAGTGAGGGGGGAGAGCAAAAGAGAGAGACAAAGAGAGAGAGAAAGAGAGAGAGAGAGAGAAAGAGAGAGGAGAGAAGAGAAGAGAGGGGAGAGCAAAAGAGAGAGAGAGAAAGAGAGAGGAGAGAGGGGAAAGCAAAAGAGAGAAAGAGAGAGGAGAGAGGGGAAAGCAAAAGAGAGAGAGAGGGAAGAGAGACAGAGACAATCAGACAATCAGACAGACAGACAGACAGAGATCTGTACCTACCTATCATCCATCCACCCATCCAATGACTTTTTAGCATGTTAAAATGTTGATCTCTGATGAACTACACAGTGTTTTGAGCTGCTTGCACATCTTTGAGCAATCTTTGGTGTTTCTCCCATGGTACTGGTTAAATTTCTATCTGTCGACTTTTTAGAGCTTTTTACTTTGTTACAAAGTTGTTTTCTGATCACAGACATACCTGTTGTGTTTCGAGTCTTGGGTGCAGTTCTTAGTCTGAATAATTAAAAAGCTCTTTCATTGGAAGGGCATCTGGGCTGTTGATTAATGTGAATTGTCTCTGTTTTAATAAACGAATATAAAACATATCAAAGTCACTGCACAATGATAGATTCTCTGTGACAAGAACAAGAGAAGACTGACCAATGCACCACTTGAACCGTGTTCAAGTCATTTAATGTGAAGCGTTTTGTACCTGCCACTATAACACTTTCATTTTGCTTCCAGAAGCCAACATCTGTCTTTGCTCTTGTTTCATTAACAATAGCGTTGCAAGCCCAGATTGGAGTCTGGTGCATGGATGTCCACATCTATCATAGTTTTTGTCATGAATAATGTCACAGTAGCATCCCTGCCACACAGTCAGCCTGCATATATTATCAGATAAAGGTTGGGTACAACAGAAGGGTTTTATCAGCTGCAGAAAAGCATTTGAATTCATATAAAATCAAGTGGACATTGTGGTCATCCCGGCCTGTCCTCCATCTTAGTAATACACTTTGGGGGTTTCAGGATGATGCAACCCATTCAAACTATGAATTCCCTCCATGTAGTCACAACAGCAGGCTGAAAGCATTTATTTGATGCCGTTTTAAAGGTGCAAGAGAACACAGGAGGCGGTGCTGGGGGTTGCAGGGCTGAAGATTACACATAGATTACATAAGGTTCTCTTTGAGGGTGACAAGAATAAATAAGGAGTACTTCAATCGGATGTTGACTTTGAGATGGTTTGGACAAGTGCAGAGCCGCAACAGAGGACAGTGTTATACATACAAACAAATGACGTTGTTGCAGCATTGTGTCCCGTAAAGGGCCTATCTCACCGGAGGAGAGTTCCAGAGATGTTGGATTGATTGCACACATAGAAATGGCCTATCTCTCCAGCCTGGAGACTAGTGGGGGACTAGTTGGAGACTCGAGTTGCTGCTGGTCATGGAGATATCTCCGAGACGTCCCTGGAGATAAGGAGAGTCTCCAAATAGTCTCGATAAAAACAAACAGGTTTGATTTCAGTGGAGTCTCCACATGGTCTCAAGCAGTTGTGGCAACGTTGCAAACACTTTGTTGACGTTTCTGTGACGTCCCTGAAATGTCTCCGAAACCTGTCGGATACCGAGAAGATCTCAAAGAGTAGTATGGAGCCTTGGACAACAAATAGTACTGGCAACACAACTGCTTGAGACCTTGTTTGTTTTCACTGACACTACCTGGAGACTCGCCTTATCTCCAGGGGACGTCTCGCCGATATCTCAGTTACCAGCGGCAACTCAAGTCTCCAACTAGTCCCCCACTTGTCTCCAGGCTGAAAAGATAGGCCCTTAAGAGTCTATTGAAAAAAATTTGTATACACGTTGATATTTTTATACCATTGTTGTCTGTTGGCTCCATGCTAAGCCAAGGCCACATACCATTTTATTATGTTTACTTGGCAAAGGCCATGAAGTGTTCTTACCAACACTTACTTAAGTCAAAATTAATATGATCCACTTTGGCCTTGTGTCACACTGTGTTTTGTACACCACATGACCTTGGTCTAATTCAATAAAAGATGCCCACAGCTTGGTATAAAAGATTCATCAAAGTCTGAAAAATAAAACATGATCTCTCAGGCCATCTTCAATGACCTCTGTTGATGCTTGAACACCCGCAGACCTTGCTGTCTTTGAAAAGCAACAGTGTTAAATAGTTGGCCAACAGCTCACAGGCACAGGACCGTAGCAGCATGTTGTTTACAGGAATAGGCCACCGTTTTACATACTGAGATATGTTCTTACCTTATATATATGGGTTCATTTGTACCTGTCTGGTCTTCACGCGTGCCTAAACACAGCACAGACGGCGGTAGTATTTAGCCTCTTCTCCTCTTCACTATAGCTCCAAACGAGGTGAAGATAGAAACTACAAAGCACTTCCACGTTTTCCTTATTTAAGTATGGTTGCCTGAAATGTTACACCACAAAGTATAATTACACAAAATTAAACAACATGGATTTTCTAAGTGGATAAAAAGGGGTGACTATATTGTAAGGCGTAACAATACCAGGAGTAGTTCGACATCCGTACAGTAAAATGAAGATATTACTGCACGGATGTCGAACTACTCCTGGTGCTGTGTTTACATGAATGAGGGCACACGTGAAGACCAGACAGGTACAAATGAACCCGTATAAGCTAAGGTAATAACAAAACGGTAGCCTATTCCTGTAACCACACTGAGTGCACCTCACAGTTATAACAGACTGCTATTTCATTCAACTGCAAATAAGGTTTTAATAGAGATAAGGCTATGTCGTTGTTGGAGCCACCCTGCTGGGACAACAACAGAGGTTTAACTGTCAGCTGCTGAATTACTGCATGCATCACACCAACACACAACTTTCCTGACAGCAGTGAAGATGAAATGCTATGAATCATAACTTGGACACATTTTACATGTTCAACACTGACAATGAACCATTTCACTTTTGCGTGTACAAATACGTAGGCTTCTTGTTTTAGAAGCCTATTTAACATAGTAGAAAAAGATTTTCCAGTTGTCATCTGCGCTGGTAAACCTAGCAGTAATTTGGTTAAAAAGGCAAAACTAGATTAAATAAAACTAACAGTGTGCCTTGGCAGATCTTACGTCTCATGTTGTCCATTCTGAAAATGTTTTGCCATTGCATATTGAATCATAGCTTTCCAGTTTGTCTGTGGTTGATGTCAGGCCCTGTTTGGACAAGCACCGACTTCACGAATGTATCACATTACTGTTTATTTGTTGGAACCACAGTCACGTGAGAAATGCCGGATATATGTGCGGCTCAGACATCAGGTCACACTTTGAGATTTACTCAAGTTTTTCTTTCAAAACATGCCACAGTCTGTTATAACTCAGAGCGTTGAAAGATGATGATTCACAAAGTCGCTGACTCAAACAGACACGGTTGCGAGCAGAGGACACAAAGTGCTGCATTTTTGAGAGAAGAGAATAAAAATTGACAGACTTTTGACAGAATTTTACTTATGTTACTCATCTTTAGTGTGAAGTTTGTAGGAGTTGTCTGTTTGTTGTAAGGTGTGGGATTTGATTCAACTGTGAATAATATAGTATTATGTTCAGCAGCCAGCCTTTTTTAAAGAGTCATTTACACAGGATAATAATCTGCCTACAGAGCACAAACAATGCTACAGTGCTTTGTTCTATAATCTCCATCTGCTCATGTGGGAAAACAAAGCAGACTCTTGTTCATCTTGAACTTCTTCACAGGTCTTCTCCAGGCCCAGGAAAGTAGTTTCCCCCAATCTTTGTAATGTATCAAAAATATGTGGTTTGTTGAGCATAGGTCAGTAATGTACAGAAGCATTAAATAGTCATGGAAATACAATAAAGTATTTTAGTCTACTTCAATTAAATGCATTGTCTTCCAGACATAATCAATTTGTCTGTTGTACCCCTAGGAGTCTTTACATTCCTCTGTACCATTTAAGAATCCCTCACCACAATTACACGAGCAAGGTTTCCTTCCAGTGTGCAACACTGTGAAAGGTAAAATACCAAACACACTTTCTCATTTCCTACATATAACTTAATATGTCAAGTATAATAACTGTACAGTGGGAAATACATTTTGTACATTATGTCTTCTCAGAAACAAGTTACCCGTGACTTTATTCAGACAAGTCTATTTCTGTGTGTGTGTGTGTGTGTGTGTGTGTGTGTGTGTGCGTGTGTGCGTGCGTGTGTGTGTGTGTGTGTGTGTGTGTGTGTGTGTGTGTGTGTGCGCGTGTGTGTGTGTGTGTGTGCGTGTGTGTGTGCGCGTGTGTGTGTGTGTGTGTGCGTGTGTGTGTGCGTGTGTGTTTGTGCGTGTGTGCGTGCGTGTGTGTGTGTGTGTGTGTGTGTGTGTGTGTGTGTGTGTGTGCGCGTGTGTGTGTGTGTGTGTGCGTGTGTGTGTGCGTGCGTGCGTGCGTGTGTGTTTGTTTGAAGAATTAGGCCGGGTGTGTTTACTGCCCTGGGAATGGCTGTGTGCTAAGCAGTCTATTGTTACAGTGTCTGACAGCCGACATCCAGAGCCTCTTATTTATACAGTGCTCCAAAAGGCCAACAACGAATTAGCACCAAGAAACTTCAGCTGTTTATTGTGATAATCATTAATTTCCCTTGACAGTGACTATGATCGCAAAAGAAATACAATCAGTCACTAAACATTGAACCAACATTTCATACCCCTCAATTGTCAAATATTTTCAATATGAAACAAATTATTTATCTACTCACTTTATTTCAATTACGGACTTTTTGACGCCAATTGATCTACGTTCCCACCCTCACCTATGGTCGTGAGATTTGGGTTATGACCAAAAGGACAAGGCTACAGGCGGCTGAAATGAGTTTCCTTCGCAGGGTGACTGGACACACCTTTCGAGATCGGGTGAGGAGCTCAGTTACCCGGAAGGAGCTCGGAGTAGAGTCGCCACTCGGGCATCTGTTTCGGATACCTCCTGGCCGCTTCCCTCAGGAGATGTTCCAGGCGTCCTATTAGGAGGAGACCTCAGGGATCGGGAAGTCTGGGCCTCTCTGCTCAGACTGCTGCCTCCGTGTCCCGGCCCCGGATAAAGCGGAAGAAAATGGATGGATGGATAGAGGGCCTTTTGACATGGTCCACACTAATGGCTTGTTAAATGCAAGACTGACATGGTTATATAAAATCAAATGCATCCATCCATTTAACAAAACAAGTACAAAGTAAAGTCAAGACATCTGTATTGCTGTAAAAATGGTTTACTTTCATTTACAATTGAAAGTGATTTCTTCTATTCTAATCTATTGTTACCATCCAGATGTGGAACACGCCTGGTGCCGATTCTGAATACATTAATCTCATTACTTAAGGGTAAACTAATTGACACCGCAAGTCTCCACTTTCCGGAGCCTCGGGGCAGAACTGTCAAAGTATGAGGAGGTGATGTTCCCAAGGCACACGCCCACACTCCTCTGTCGACCCATCTCTCACCCAGGACTGAAGCCTGAAGCAGAGGGTTAGTCCAAACGGGGCGCTCTGTCAGAACCAGGAGGAGACTGAGGCTCTGATCTGAGGCGCCGCTTTTCTACAGCAGCTGCCGCCTCTCTCCGCACTAACAGTGAGTCTGTAACATCAGCACAAAAGGAGAGAGCGGGGACGCGCAAATTGGGCTAAGTTAATTATACATTATGTTTGCTGCTTGTGTTAGTGACTGTGTTAAATTTGCCCCTGTGTCCTGTTGCACTTTACACACCCTAGTCTTTGCATATTTGTGGCTAAACTTACTGCATCTCCAGAATCATCTGTATGGATAAACATAATAGAATATCTTCCCTAATGACAGTTCTTAGTGCCACGACCGCAGCTTGTTCAAGGAATATAACCTGAAAGCTTTTTGCCTTACAATCTCTTGCAACACTTATCCCTTCATCACAGAGCACCGACAGGAAAAATTATTCAACGAAGCTACTAAGCAACACACTCCAGCCAGCTATTGTCCTGACAGTTACACTATGTAGGTTTGTTGTAAGGTTACAACAAAGCACTATGGAGATACAGATATATGGTCTGCATCTGGGAAATATTTTAATTCATTTGTATTCAGTCCTTTCAACACCTGAATGCTTCAAACTCAATACAAAGACTTTCCAGTTTAAAGATGGGCTTACAAGCTTATAGCACAAGTGACCTCTTGGCTGTTCTAGTTAAAAAGCGGTCAAAAAAGGAAAATCCTTTTTTCACATGAAGAATTGAGCGTCCTTTATTGTTGAATGGACAAGTTTCGATTCAATGCTTCAAATATTATGCATTATTAACAGAGTCTTTGGATTTTTATTTCCAGGTTCACCTTTATGCTGCCTCACTGAAGTTTTAGCTCGTCCTTTAGAAATGCTTTTCACTCGTCATGTAGTTCTGCTTTTCAAACCCACTTTGACAGGGGTGGAGTAGAGGTCATGGAGGGTTTAGAGGAATAGTAGCAGGAAAAAGCAGTGGAGCAGGAAGTATTATAGCGAATGATTCTTTGCCCTCCATTTTGTCTTTGTTATTTCCTTACAATCAATTATTTGAGTGTGAATGCCCCATTAGACTGTTGCTTTGGACCATTTGAAATCAATACTATTTCTAAATATTTATGTCAACAAAATATGCACATATGGAGGTATTTTCTTTTCCTCTTTGAACTGGTGCCAAGCCAAAATTAATGGACCACATAATCTGTAAACGAAGAACTGAAATCAGTTTCAACAATATCAATATTTCAGACTTGTTTTGATATAAAAACTAGATATTTAAATGATATTTTTAAGCCACTAACACATATTGCCCCATATAGTGAACTCACATCGACATATAATATTATATATATAACAATATAATATAATCATATTTGCACCGATCAGATTAAACAATTCAATACTGAACAAAATGTTTTGTAGTTTGTAGTTTGTAGTCTCTTATTATTTCTGCTGCGATCAACGCCATCCTTGTCTATTCATCTAAAAGGTTTGGATTAGAAAAGACAGCAAACCTTTGTAAATACTTGTACTTGTACTGTAGATGAGTGTCTTTGATTCAAACTTTATAACTTTTATAACTATCTGGTTACAGTTTTTGGCAACCCATCCAATGAACAATGAGGATTATTTTGCACTCGATAATAAAAGTTCACAGCAATATTCATAAGTCGTTGGTGTACGCAGGATGATATCCAGGGAATTATTTTTTTTCTGTAGTGTTGCTATATGATTCGAAAATTCTCTCCTGCGCAAAACTTTATCAGCAATGAAAGAGAGATTGAGTTGCGACACTTATGTCCGTATATTGCAGAGCGGAGGTTTTATAAGAACATCTGGCGCTGCTTTAGGTTTGATGAAGACTTGTTCAAGGGCCGTCCTCAATGATGTCGGATGTCCTTGAGCAGATGTCCACTCAGAACAACATATCCTGTGATGACTCCTTCACTTCTCTCACTGTGAGTCATGTGGACACTATAGAAGATGGCAGATTGTCTGACATGAGTCTGACAGGCGCTGGGCGTTTGTCGAAGTTTACTCAGTTTGACATGAGCCGTCATCGCTGACAGCTCTGTTGTGTCTGTAGTGGATGCGTCCAGAACCATTTATAAACGGATCAGCCAAAAATATGGTGACCCATGACAGCTAAAACTAATGACATAGGTTGTCTCATGCTTATTGACTGTTAGTGATTGGGAAAGTCAGCGCAGGTGAAGGTTTTGTTTTTAATAGGACAGAGGGTGATAGAGGTGGCTCTGGGGAGGTCGCGAGGCCTTGGGTGGGGGTCTCCAGATGATTTCAGGATGAAATAAAAAGAAAAATGCTACTGTTTTTAGTGTATTTTTGAGTGTAAAACGGCATACCATTTGTGAAATCCTTTCAGATATTCAAACAGTTTAAATACACATTAACTTGATTTAGAAATGTTTATCTTCACTAAAGTAGCATAAGAGGTAATAGCTTTAAACAGTGGGGTTCCCAAGTTTTTTATGTGTCAGATTTTGGTGTCCCAGCCAAAAAAGTTTGGGAAACACTGACATAAATTGTTGTGGTTTCTGCTGATTCTAGTTTAAATAGTGCACCTCCCCCTGGGTTTTGGAGTTTTCCCTCGCCGTGCTGGCCTGATAAACCACACCCATCTCTTTCTGCGCGAAAGAAGGTGGGTCTGGCCACACACAGTAAACAAGTTGCTGATTGGCGGCTAAGGACGAACCAATCACGACCATCACAGAGAAATGACAAGGTTACGTCACTCGCTGCACTACTATGTTGTTAGTTCAATTAACATTAACATTAGCCAAACTAATCATGGATGAAGTAGTCGAGGATTTTGCCTCGCGTTCTCCGCGTGAGTTTATATTCACTTCATATTTTTTTATTTGGACTACGGCTGTTGTCACGTTCGCTAATTACTAATTGGTTTATTTCACTGACAATCTGTGCGCGTTAGGCCTGCTGCCCGCCCGTTCAAACTGCTCCAATTGCTCCGTGACCAGACTCCCTGCGTGGAATGGACAGGGAAGAGTATGGCAGAGCCAGACAACTAAGAACCGGTTGACACTCACGCAGCCCCTCATCACCTGCTGCTGACATATAATTGGACATTATGTTTATGTTTGCCTGGATACTTCACTTGCCTGGACTTTACATCGTTTATACTCACTACTGCCACCACAGGTCTTAGTCGTAACTGCAGCTTCTATATTAAGCTCGTGCATGACTTTTTGAGTGACAGTGCAGGATTTTAGAAGCAGTTGTGGTGAAAAGGTCTGGGCTCATTCTACAGGACATGGCTAGAACATGTAGGGGGGAGGAAAATACATAATTTTAACATTTTTAAACTCCATATAGTCCCTTTAATGTTGATTGACTAATTGCATAATACACACTATTGTACAACGAAGAAGTTTTATGATTGGAAATACCTCAACAATTTTCACCTGTCATGGGATCATTAGTGTCCCATAGCAGTGGTTCTAATTGGACTCATTTTCAACCTATAAAGCCAAGTTGTGACCTAATATAGATATTCACTTCAACTCGACCCTGTCACAGTAATATCACATCACCAAATGTTCTTACAACATTTTAGAGATTGACCATCAGGCATCAAAAACGATGAAATGAATAATCTGCATTCATATTTGAGAAAGGCTCGGCTCGTCCACTGAAAATGATCCCACCAGTTGAGAATCACCATCATCAAGTGCAATTATTTTGTGCTCAAGAACCCGCTCCATTTGTCGAACTGTTCACATGCGTCTGTGACTGGATCAGAGTGTGTGATGTCTGGACCTAGTGATCTCAGCATTCGTCCAAAAGGTAGTGCGGCACACTTTCCCAGGGTGTCCCAACGAAGCTGTCCACATACCACAACCAGACTAAAAGACATAGCACGGTCATACAGTGTCATCACATAATCCAGTTAGGCAGCAGAATCTTAGTTGTGGCAGAGTGATTGATATTTTCACAGTGTCCATGGGCCTTTTCCAACCAAATGCTTCCACAGCTGATCCGGCTAATTAGCTTCTGCTGAATGGTTATTGCCCCAGTCACAATCAGGTGCCATGAGCAAAAATACTACACTGGCAACACTGGTGGCTTGGCAAAAAGCGGTGTAATTTTTATTCAATTTACTGCCTTCGGGGCTGGGACACTTTGCATATTTCCATTTTTATTTCACCCTGTGTGCTTCATTGGGTTGCAGCCTCTCATTCACGAGACACCAAAGTTATGAGATTTTGCCAAACTCTGAGAAAGCAAGTTCACATCAATTCCACTCAATGTTTCATAAACCAAATCCATACTTCTGAAATGGGCTGGGCCAGCTTTTTATCCAAATTGAAGCTAAGGTGAGGGGATGAAATGCTCTGAAACTTCTCCACTGCTGTCATTGTTAGGCATTGTCGCGGCAGCCACCTGAGTGTTGCATAATTCATAGACAGCACCGGGACCCATCACCGTAATAAGCCTCAGTGACAAGAATACACAGCTCCAGCAGCAAATAACACCAACAGCCATTCTTTACACTGTATGTGTTTGCTTTGACGTTGAGGAATAGTCTTTATCGCGGACACTCGCTCAGCCATCTGTCAAATGAGTTTTACATTTTCAGATTTTGTTATTTGATGATACAGTTATTAACATTTATGTAAAATTACATCTGGGTACTGTCGGAGGATAAAAGGAGAATGGATGGAGGTGGGCAGTCACCCAAAAAAACGCTAATATACTTGTCACTGGAAATTGAAGTAGAAATGGACAATGCAAAAACTTTCTACTGAGATTGCAATATTTTAGGCACATTTCCCAAACAGATGATGCACGTGCAGCATGATGATTTGTTAAGGATTACGTCTTTACATTAATCTTATAGCGCTAAGTAATTTAAGTTGAAGACAAACTATGTTTGTGAATAATGTCACACCCTTTTTTTGTAAAATATATGATTTTATATTTTATATATTTGAGCTGACAGAAGAGAATCCAATGCTTGTGACAGAAATTAAACACTAAAAACAGTGGTCTTCAGTGTGGAGCTCATGACCCCTAAGATGGAGGTACAGCCCTTGTATCAGATATTTAATGATCATTTCTTTAATTTTCACCTTAAACAATGTATTATCATATACAATGCTGAATGAATGTTTGGTGTGCCCAGGACGCAGTCTGTGGGTCTTGGCAGATCCCTATAATATGTCAAATAAATGCCACCTTTTGAAGTAAACATATAGTTTGTGTCACAATTGTAAATAATGACTTGGGCGACACACAGTGTCTATCTGTCATTCATTAATGATGGACCTACTGTACGTATACCCTCTACTATACCCTCTAGGATGAACCATTCTGCGTGACCCTAAAACCCTTGCAAAATGTAAAGAGGCTCCCAAAGTTGGAGATCTTGTGCCAGCCCGAGGGCTTGAACTACTTTTTGAAACAAACTGTTTTGTGTCTCATAAGGGTAAAAATAAATAAGACTGAAAAGTGTTAATTGGTTCTATTCTCGGCCTTTTGTGGCTGGAGATCTTTGTCTCTGTCTCACAATAGCAGAGAAAGCTCGTTATTGCTTTTTCTAAATTTGCTGCATATGGACATTTTTATGTTTTGAAAGTAAGAAAGGTACCGTGTCACCTGCTTTGGATGACTTGTGTCGTGCTATACAAATAAACTTCCATTCAATTCCAAGAAAAGAAATGAAAGAGCCATATGGATTATATTGAATATTCCTAATTTAGTCATTCAATTGAAAACTTCAATTGTTTAAAATCTGTAACTAAATCATTACCCGCTCATGTGGGATAAGGTCAGATCCTGTTTTGAAGTTTGAACTAGTGTAAATTAACACACAACCTCTTTACAATTGTAATGAACCTGTCTAATGAAGCGGCATTAAGGAAAGGTCATAGTTTTAACTGCTCACGTCTCACCTTCGCTGAACAAAGATGTACTGGCTGCATCTCAGGCAGGGGGCAAATAAAGAGCACTGTTTTGTTAACTTGAATACGTTCATAAACCTCCATATCCACCTGGACAGTTGATGTGTTCTTTTGTCTCTGCTCTATATGTCTATACAAACTCCATCTGCTTGCTAATCAGAGCACACAGCGTCCCGCTATCCTCCCTCCACACACACAGCATTCTCCTTCACGGTAAAGGAAACTACCCACTCAATATTTTAGCCTCCACTGAAATTGTTACACCTCAACGTGCAACTACACATCCTGACTGTGGTGCTGTTGTTGCTGCACCTTTGTGCGGTTTAGGACTTCCACAGTTAAACAGTCACAGGGAGGGGATTTATCATGCACAATGCCCTTCCTGCTATATTCAGACATATTACATTGGCTGGATTGAGAGATGGACATGCCTTACCGAGGGGCAACAATAGAATGAGCCAGATTTGAAACTATGGTATGACACTCTGTAACCCTGCGTTTCTCAAGGGTGTTTGCCCAATGATGATTTTGTTAAAGCCACACTACGTAGCATTTCACTCAATGATTAGAATAAATTACAAGCAAGATATTTTTATTGTTGAAAAATACCTAAATAATGAACAAACAAACATGTGTGTTTGCTGTGAGCGGCTCATCTGTAACTTCACTGGGAGCTGGACGTCCCAGCTCGTCTCCATGGAGATGTTGACTAAAGGCAGCAAAAATATGAAATTCATTTAGGTTTGGTCCTCATCCAAATCCATTCTTTGATAACCCACTCCAAAAACAACATTTTGCGTCAAATTGGAGCATGTTGGAAAGAGTACAATCCAAAAGTTACATAGTGTGCCTTTAACTATTTTACATTGTGTCAGATCTAGATGTCATTTGTAGCTCGTACTTTCAGTGTCTTCATCGTAGAACTCCAGGGAATACAATCAGAGCAAATCACAGACAGAATATCTTAATCTAACTCTGTAGTTTTAGCATGCTTTAAAGCAGCACTAAGTAACGTGTTTAACTTAATAAATCATTTTCGTAGTCCCTGTAGGGGTAATACAAGTGTTTATGGGATGATTGGAGGGTCTTTCATCTCCCTCTCTCTGGCCAGAAAACCATGTTTGCAACTTGACTGCCACCGGACCGGACCAAGCAATACACACTAATGAAATCACGAAGAAGAAGCTAACATGCTAACGGGCAAAGCTAACTGCGGGCTAACGTCACTTTAAACAGTATTTACAGCCAAGTTTGAGTGAAAAAAAATATTTCCATTGTGTAATTGGATGTACAATATCCCTCTCTCCCTTCGCCTTTCCTGTCAGCGTAGTATTTACTCTCCAAGACAATTAATAAGTTCAAAAATCATAACTTGCTACAACACCTGCAGTCGCGCTTGTGGCCTCTAGGGGCAAGAGTTACTTAGTACTGCTTTAAATGCAGCTGTTTGGAAACTGCACTGTGATGTGTGCAGGGTGCAATGCTGTGCGATTAGGTCTTTCTTGTCAGCTCTGAAGCAGATTGAAATAACCAAAAAGGACCATCTGGCGAAATGGCTCTAAGTTTTTCAAGGTTTCAAAGTCAAAATGGGCAACAAGGTGTGTTGATGCGCTGCTTTGGTTTAAAGCCAGATTTCTACCTTGAATGCTGAAAAAAAGTGTTGAAGGCTAAGAACTTTTGAAAGTGTTGATTTTCCAGTGTTGCACTCATCATCTCCCAGTTCTCCCTGGAGCGCTGCATTTAAATATTGAACACAAAAAGAGATCAGAAAGACTGCCTCTGTGCACAAGATGGCTACAGCTCATCTTCAACTGTTCAATTTTCAGACAGCAACGCTATAAAAAAAAACCTCAAGGCTGTTTTTTAATTAGTATAGGTGAGGAGGATGCAGAACTAAAGCTAAAGAAAAGAATAACAACTCAACTTAAAAGCATTCATAATTAGCCCACCTGAACCAAGGACATTATGTCAAATATGTGTTATTTTTAATTTGCTGATGATGTAACTACACATTGTGAAAGATAATGAACCAAGGTTGAGATTATTTTATAGAAAAAAATCTTTAATGTTGCTTACAGGAAGAAGAACAGAAATGCAGCCGTGGAATGGATGGCGCAATTCAAATCCCAAATGTAAGTTCTGCATTGAATGAAATGCGAAAGACTAATAAAGTATTCAACACCTGTGATCGTGATTGTCCCCAGAAGACCTAAAAAATTGGATGAAACTTTGCTGGAGCGTTTATACTTGATTAGATATCAGTGGATTATAGCCTCCTGTTGCAGTATTATCTCCACCTGATTTGTACATCTGTGGATACTTCCTGCTGACTGAGCTGTTTCCATGGAGACCATCACCTTGATTAGAAAGTGGCTCAACTCTGTCAAATATTGAAATCTGGTCACGATATATGCAGTTTCTTTTATTTATTTCCCTTTTATTAATTCCCAAAATTGACGTATTTTGCACAAATGTCGTCTCATGCTTCTTGATGAAATGTACGTGCTGCATTTCAATAAAAATAAAAAGACACTATAAACTATTTTAACTGCTAAATGGATCAGGATTCCCGAGTGTGCAGGTGCAGAGTAAAAAAAAAATACAGAATTGATGCAGTAAAAGTACATGTATGGACAGGCGGGAAAATGTATTCCAACCACTCTGAAAATGGATCATGATTGGGGCTCAGACCCGGCGGAAGATTGCGTTAATGATATGGAATACATGGCGATGGTGGATGATAGACAGAATCTTCCCCCGGAGCCGGACACTGGTGGTGGGACGAGACCCGGGGTGGTCAGTTGACACGACGAGCAGAACCAAAGAGAGGCCAGGCGGAGGAGGGGCGGAGGAGGGGCGCAGCACGGCTGGCAAACGGCTGAGCGATTGCCTGATGGGTCAATCACTCGAGATGTGGCCATGATTGGATAATGACGGCTGCAGGTTGGTCTTCCAAGTTGAATTTGTGCTGAAGCTTCATTTGTAATGCACTTTCATATTAGTCAAGTCCCCTTTTATACTTTATACTTGGAGGTACGGCGTGAAGCCAAATGATCAAGCATTCACACGGTGTCACACTGCAGCATTTTCAGAACAAGTCTCTCTAAATAAACTTGTACATTCAAGAAGCTTAATGGAGCAAATTGTGGAAACGATTTGTATTCTTCTTTTTTGTGACCTACTTTTACAGTTTGTATTCTGAAATGTCACTGCGACATTTATTGCACAAACTAACTATTTGACTCAATGGGGGCAGTTTTAAAAAAAGCTGAATTTTAATCATGGTATCGCATTTCATTGTAATGGCCTTGGACTGTTCTCTGTATGTTTTACACCTCTGTTTGTATGGAAATACAGTATACATGCAGGTGATATAAGGCACTCCTCACTGACCCCTAGTGGGCAGGTAAATGGCAGCAGTCCTTTGAAAACAACAGAACAACAGATGCAGAAGTCCAAACCCCAAGCTGTGCCCCAGTTCCGGTTCACAGCAGATCTTCTGAAGTCTATTTTTTGAGACTAAAGGCGGACCCACTAGGCTTGGCCCATTTTGAAGATGAGACATAGTCTGGCACTGGGAGACTGTGGGCTTCAATCTGATGTGAGGATTACCAAGGAACTTCTGACCCCTGTGTTTTTACGAGAATATTCTCTTTTTTGCCGTTATCTATTGCCCCAGTGATGCTAAAAAATCATACTTTGAACAGAGCTCTTTTCCCCAACGCTCTGGAGCATACAGTGAGGCATCATCCACACTTTCCAGTCAGCAAACTGTACGCTAATGCAAGTGTATGGATGACTCTACCTTTCAACAAACTTTAAGGACTTTGTTCATAATGTTCTCATTTTGGTGTTCAGTCCCATTCCCTATAAAGAGAATCCTCATGTGTTTTCCTTTGAAACCATAAGATCATTAACCTTGCTCATACATAGAAAGTGCTTTGGAAATGTTCATCCATCCTATGCTATTTCTGCATTGTATAACTGTAGTGCTGGAGATCCCTATCATTAGAGCGTTCCAGTGTGGAAGAATGATGTGCTGTCTGCAGCTCCTGCAATTCATAACCACTGCTCCTCACCAGAAACACTTATAGCTGCTGTAATAAAACAGACAGAAATGTATGGCTATGCTTGATATTATGTATGTTGAGAAAACAATCCCATTTGTCAAAAACTCATCTTAAAACGTAGAAGACCAGGGTCAAAAGCTAAATTCCAAATATCGTAGTCTTTTCAGTACTAAGAAAGATCTGCTCTACCATAAAGGAAAACAAGCCTGAGTTTGATCAAAGCAGTCATTCCCCGTATAAAAGTATCTGTCAGAAAAGAAAAATGGTTTAATTTTAGAGTTAATTCCATTCATATTGAAACATATGTGCCTCTATTTAGAGAGTGGACCCCAAACTCTACATTTAAACCATCTATCTCAAAGAATAAAGTGAACACTGGCACAAAAGTCCTCAAATAGACTATAAACCTTTGTCAAGTCACTGTTTCATCATACAATGAAAGAAGGAGTGTGAAGACAATCCTCCAGTGTGGTGATGAATGCTGCTATTATTAACATAGATTGCATTCAGGTGGAGGGCAGACTCTAGAGGTGATCATTTCTTGCTAGATTAGCTACACAGACCTGCCAATCAACTGACAGCAGTTGGGCTTATGTAATTGAATCATGTCAACATTTTTTGACAATTTAGTTTGAAAAATATTTCACCATTATTTTTTGCCGACAGAGAAGACATTGAACTTTCTGACTTTCTTTTCTATGTGGATAGACTCAGAAATCTACCCACCCGGGGCCGGGTTGTGGAGGCAGTAGTCTGAGCAGAGGTGCCCAGAATTTCCCCTCCACTTCCTCCATGGCTATTCCCAGGCCAGTCGAGAGTCTCTGAGGTTTTCCAAGGCCTGCTCCCAGAAGGACATACCCACAATATTGCCCTGGGGAAGCTTTCCAAAAGCATTCACAATAGATGCCTGAGCCTCTTCCCTTGGCTCCTCTTGAGATGGAGGTGCAGAGGCTCTACTCCAAGCTCCCTCAACACTGTCTCTAATAGGGATTTTCCTAAGCACACAGTTCATCTCATTTTCAACATTATTTGCTATAATGTCAAGTTGAATGCAACCTATTGATGGCTGAGAGACATTTTCACATATTACTTTTCAAGAGGTGCGTAATTTTTATCGTCTTAAGAATTAAAAATTATTATAAATTATGTGACTTAATATATTAGGGGTGAGTTGAGAGATCCTGCTGGACTTGTTCCAGTTTCTACGGGGCATTTTCCTTTGGGTGTCATCATCTAAATTCCCTCCCTCCTTGCCTTCTGGAATAGACTTCTCCATTGCTTTTGAGAGGCCACTATCTCCCACACAGCTGTTCGTCCTCCGCTTTCGACTTTCAATCAGCTGTCTCTTTGATTTATTGCTTCCTGTTGTCACTGAAAATTTTTGGGTTTTCTGCAGGCCGTCCGCGGAGCTGCACTTTGAAGCCTCTGCTGCTTGTTGGCTGTGTTGGGGATTGGTAACCACAGGGCCTGTAGCTGTGAGGTCCAAAATAGTCCAGAGTCAGGAAACGAGTCTGGGGATGCAAAAAACAAAAGCGTTTTTTTCCCCCTTGAAGCGTGGGATGCTGCTGGGCAGGTAGTGGTCCAGTGAGAAGCGAAAATCATAGAGTAGAGGCTGTGACTAATGCTGTATCACGCATCGGCGTGACCGCACAGAAGAGAAGGTTATAACAGAAAACCGCTTCAGGATTAGATCCGTTCCCATTTGAGTGGCTGGAGGAGTGTCTGCGGAGTGTCCAGTTTAGTGACAGTGGGGTCAAGGCCAGGCTAAAGCCCCATCTCTATTCCCACAACTGTGTCCACTTCCTGTCCCAACATCTGGCAGAATGTGTGCTTCCCTAATTCACTCTGGGATTAATCATTTCAACACAAAGTACTACACATAACATGTCAAAGCTCCACTCAAGTCAAACATTTGTTTACGCTTCAACAAAACGTAAACATAACGAGTCCATGCATTTGGAAAATACTGAGTCGAACAAAGATCAGCATGTATTATACACATTATTTTGTAGACTGGTGCAGACTGCCGTTGTGTCCTTAGGCAAGACACGTCACCCTCCTAGCCTGTGTGAATGAGTGGCTGTTGGTGGTTGGAGGGGCTGATCATTATTCTATTGTGGGATTAATGCACTATTGTTTGAGCCTTTGTATAGTCTTAATTATGAAGACAGGCATCAAGTGACTTCAAAAGGCTGTTATGCAAAGACGCCTCAGGGCTACCTTTATGTTATGAATAGTGTAAGTATGTGAGCTCTTAAAAAATGTACTGCAATCACAACTCAGCCTCGTATGTGGTTGTGTCATATGCTCAGAACCTCCAGAATTCAATCACTGAGCCTGAACTACTGGAGGCCTATAATTAGGACGTCTAAATGGCGACACAGGTGCTCAGACTTTGGAAGTGAGCGTTTTGGTGCAATGAAACCTGGTTTTAGCCATAGGGTCTGATAAACCCAAGTGTAGTGCTCATTCTGCTGTCTGACTGACTCATTGTCGAAAAACAAAAAATGTAAGCGTTAAAGAGAATAGATGCAAGTTGGTCATTTTATGCTCACTACTGCCCCCTCAGGTCTTTCGCGTAGCTGCAGGTTCTATATTAAGCTCATGCATGACGGCACTTCGGACCTGAATTAACAGCTTTTTGAGTGACAGTGCAGGATTTTAGAGGCAGTTGTGGTGAACAGGTCTTAGCTCATTCAATGCATTAGGACATGGCTGTAACATTTTTAAACTCTGTATAGTCCCTTTAAGACTTGTTGCATTTTGCTAAAGGTTTTTGGAATTTTGTTGTAATCATAGTTGGTCTCTGTATTATTTGATTTGAACATCTGCAGACACAGATAAGGTTTATGATACAGAAAAAATGTACAAAAACTATCCACCAAACCTTTATGCTGATGGTTTTGGCCATGATGTGTAATTGTTACATCTGTCAATCAAATCTGCCTCCCCGCATTCTTAAATGCCTTATAGTTATTGTCAGTGTTGGGTTGTGACAGAATAGATGTATTGAGAATACATAAATACTCATTTTGAGTAACTGTATTCAGGTACAATAAGTTCATGGAGATAAGTAGTTATCTGAGGTTCGGGAGCAGGACCACACTTCACGCACGCCCCTTCCGGCTGCCGCCTTTTTAAGCCCCCCGTTTACTGACCTCGTCCTCTCGTTCGGGGTTTCCGGCCCCACCCTCCCACCCTTTTATTAATTCTCTTCTGCTTCTCCTACAGGTGTGGGGACGCGAGCCTGGGAGCTTACCTCATCGAATCCCCAGAATGGCTTATCTACTTTCATAAAAAAAACATTCATAAACATATTTTTTGTGCAAACCATCTGAGGTAGTGGTCCTTGTGAGTGAAATTACAGTTGGGCCAACAAGCGTAAGCACACACTGTATTTATAGATAAATATATTAATTAATTAATGAAATGATATAATTCATGTTTTTTATCATATATACCCCATATTGTGCATAAATATAACGCAGTATTCAGAATATAGTACTCTGATTGGACAAAGCAACGGGATATGTTACAAAATACATTTTTAGGCAAGTATTCAGTATTCTGTAACTAACTGCAATTTCAAAGTATTCTCCCCAACACTGGTTAATGTCCCCTTGAACCTCAATTCTTCTTTCTGTGTTTTTCTGATGAGAGGAAAAAGACATGTTCTGACTTCGATAGATGTTCAAATATCTCCGGAACAAAAGCCTGCTCTCGGCTGAAGTATCGGGAAGGCAAACTTTTTTGAGTTTATACCTGTGCTATTTTTAACACATGTTCTGCTTTGAAAGTGAATGTAGGTTAGGAACGGCTCCAGCTTGCATCCTAACCTTACATGCCTCCAAATTTCACTTTTGACGAGCGCAGCCCCTTCTTCACGCAGTCAGCTTTTATAAGAGCTTCTTGAGTGTGATGCAGACCGAGAGAAAACTCACAATTCCAATTCTGCTTATAACCTTTGTGATTATAAGTCTCTCTTCCATTTTGTAGAGCTGAGATGGAGAATTTGTGGAGTGATTGACAGAATAATGGTGTCTGTGGTCTCTGGATAGATGGTTTCTGTCATTATTTATTTTTATTGAGGTTTGTGATATAAACCTGCCTGTGCATGAACAGCAGGTCAGTGTCATAATGGAGCAGTGTGAAGAACACAGCAGTCTGAATGGCAAAGGTCAGATGTGTTTAGTAGCAAATGGAAGGGACAGAAAAACATATGGCCACCTACTGTATCAGGACATTATATCACAACTATTTTCAGCAGAAGTAGCTAATTCACATTCTCATGAAATTGTTTTCTTTCATGGCCTTTTCATTCCAAGATAATAGCTCATTGTATTGCAGACATATACCTGCCACTTCACCAAGAACCTCTCCAACCTTCCCCCGTAACTATCATGGATGTGTAGGGTCGAGTGGGTGAACTGTTTTGCCCAAGTATGCAATGGTATTGAGGATTTAGCCGTCAGCACTGCGTTTGTGGGAGAATGTCTACCTACCATCACAAACTCAATAGTAGGTGTAAAAAACAAAACAACTCTTAAAGTCAAGGTCCGAAGCCAAAGCACACAGAGTCAGTCATAAAAAGAATACGGGCTAAAAATTATGTAAATTATGTTTTGATGTTTGTGTAGTATCGTCTGTATATTAATTAAAACACTCATTTGCATATTGATTTAGCAAAGAGGTTCTTTGCCTGCCTGCTCATGATGATGCAATCTTTGTTCCTTTTGAATGGAGATCTGCACATCGTCTTTCCATACTTCAAATATTATATATGTATAATATATTATTGTCAGACTCTAAAATAGCCATAGAGATTGAAATATATATACATCAAATTACCGCATTGTCTGTTTATCTTTTTTATATATTTGTGGCCATACCGTCTTTGCTATGCCCAATCCCGTCAGACCTTGGAAGCTAAGCAGGGAAGGGCCTGGCAGGACTTGGATGGGAGACCATTTGGGAACACCAGGAAGCCTGGCGAATGTAGTGAGTGAGTGAGTGGTTGGTGGTGGTGGTTGATGTGCACAGACTGGTTGCCTCGCTTACCATCACCGAGTATAGAGTGAATGTATTATGTACAAAATTGTAAAGCGACTTTGAGCGTCTGGAAAAGCGCTATATAAGACTAATGCATTATTATCATTATTGTTATTTGACTGTATACACTATACTTTTTTTTTTTTAAGTTTTTGATAGTCATTGTAGATCAGGATGCCTGTACTTGCTATCTAACTGTTAGCACATTTCCTGTCTATTAGTGTTTCTTGAGAGCTGAATGTAAACAAGTGAATTTCTCCATTGTGAGATCAATAAAGCCTTATTTTATCTCTTCTCTCAAACTCTGAACATCAAAGCACTAAAGCAATTGAATGTTTCGTTTTTAAAAATGTTATAGTCATAGTCAATGTTATGTTCATAGTCAAGTCTGTAGCAGCCTACCTGGTGTTTATCCAATGTTTCCGTGTTGTTAATTTGGATCAAAGAAAAATGTTGTTAAAGTAAAAAAGAAAACGGCCTCTCTTTGCAATACAGCCACGTGATTGGCCCAAACCACCAGTGGATTTAAGCGCATCAGCTCGAGCCTTTCAAGACGGAAATCAGTGTTGAAGATGTTATATGTCTGTTGGAAACCTTGTGTCTTTACGGTCGTGTTTGATTGAAATCCTACTGGAATAATTGCAATAACTTCTGACGTGTGTGGAATAACCGCAAATACTCATCCTAAAATTTGAATACATGGAGATGTCGCACCATTTAAATGAACACCCAACAAAAATACCTTGTATTTGTGGCAGAGATGCCAAAAAGTGTATCCTTGAGAATTAGAAAGCAACTGATTCCCCCAACCAGACCCAATGGTAACAGAATTAAAGAAGAATCATCACCTGTTCAAATGTCCCTGTTTTTGCTCTGAGATGGGGTGTGTCCAGGAGTGGTTGGTTACAATATTGAACTGGGAAATAGTACCGGGTGAAAGCTGACTCTTACTCCTGGCACAACTTTAGGGCCATTTCAGGTTAAGCCAGTGGAAAGTCTAGCTCCTCCTGAGATGCTAAATAAATAAATAAATCAAATCAAATCAGTTCTTAAAGTCAAAACAACCTGGTACAGATGACAACCTGAAAACAATTTCCACGAAAAACACAGAAACATGAGATTTACACCAATGTTTTCCTTCACCATTTTGTGTCTGTTTTCTTGTACCTATACGGCTGCCCTTATGCCATCGGGGAAAAGAGCTCAATTTTGACTTTATTCCGCCAAAAATACCTACCTTGCCACAAAAGAAGCCATTTTGAACCCCCCCACCCGCCGCCTTCACTGTTCGGCACCAAACTAAAATTGGTTCCAAACAGGTTACCAAAATTCACCCAGATAGGCATATTTTCTTGAAAATGTAACGGTATATTCCTTAAAGAGATTCTCGGTGCCTTCCTGTCAATTCCAGGAATCTGTAGTGTGTGAAATGCACATTATGAAAGCCTTCATTGAGCTTCCATTGAAAAGCAAATCCAGGCATTGTTTGGCTCTCGCGGTGAATGGCTGGTGCAGGGACAAAGAATGGCAGATGTAATCTCAAGTGCCGGAGCATGCTCAGGTTATGAAATATGTGGCTGCTGCATAAAACTATCACTGATTCGAGAAGACAAACACCGCGGCCGTTGCACAGCGTTGTGGAATTACATCAGAGGTGCTGCGATTTTCCACCTCCATCGTGTCCATTCTGTTCTCGTATGTGCCTTTCTTTGTTTCCGAACGTTGTTTTAATGTGGCAAATCCGACTATTACTGCTCAGTATGCACTAGGTAGGACGGAGCGAAGGCAGGCAGATGAATAATCCTTGAAGCATGGATTTGAATCTGAAATGTTTAGATCAGAAAGTTTGTGTGAGAATCCTGATACTTAAGGTTGTGTGCTGTGAGGAACATAAGCAAACCGGATTTCTTATTTGATTTCTCACCCTGATTTTGATCATATTTTTCCTATAAAGGTCAAAAAGTAAAAATATTTATTGTTTTTTCTGAGGCCTGGACCTTGAACGCTTTGAAAATATGAGATGATTTTTGTATGATTATCAGATAGGCCCAACCCTTACACAAAGTTTTTACACTGTGAGTATGAGGCTTAATGGCATTTTATCACTGATCTAGAGCCTTTTTAAAATAATAAAGATTTGAACAAGGCTGCTGTCTCTGCGGCAGAATTTACTTTGGGTAATTCTAGTGTGCTGCTATTTTATTACCATATTATTCATAGAAATATTGTTTTATGGAGAAGATGTTGTTGTAATTCTCAGGCCACAGTGTGAAAACTAGACATGTGGTGGACTTTTAAGCACTCATTTGCATAATATGAAAAACACATTTCCTAACACCTTGTTTTTTTTACACTAAGTTTGAAGCGTATCTATAAAAACCTCCCGCGTCCGAGTAATTACTCCTACCCCTCGCTTGTTTACATGCGAGGGGATGTGAGAGCTCCCACAACACAAAAGGAGAACAACACCGTGCACTGCCGCAGGACTTCAAGGGCCGCAGTCAAGAAGTCAGAGTCGGGATTCTCGACCCAAGTTGGGCCTGAGGGCTTTACATATTTCCCCCGTGTCTGGGAGCTTCGGTTTCCCTCATCAATCTAAAACATGCGCAATGGGTATAATTCACATACTCTGACTGCTACAGTGTGTGCAGGTACTGTGCCTGGTTTGTGTAGGGAAATGGGCCCACCCCTTAATGTTGGGCAAACTGTTGAGGAGGGATTCGGCTAATGTGCATGTTTTGGGAACTGGGGCACCTGGAAGAAGCCCACACAGACACAGAAAGATCCATAAAGTCTCGGAAATCAAACCCAGGACCTTCCCATTTTGATACAACAACGTAATCTCGTTCTTCCATACTGAGGTATGTCCTTACCCGAGCTTAGACGAGTTGATACGTACCTGTCTGGTCGTTGTGTGTGCGCTCAGTCACGCACAACGACCAAAGTTTCCCCTATTAAAAGCAGTACAAAGTAACTTATTTACCTTAACAAATCCTTTTCGTAGTCCCTCTGGGGGTAATTCAAGTGTTAATGGGATGACTGGAGGGTCTTCCATCTACCCCTGGTGTCTTGCAATACACACTAATGGAATCACGAAGAAGAAGCTAACAGGCTAACGGGCAAAGCTAGCTGTGGGCTAGCACCACTTAAACAGTATTTACAGCCAAGTTTGAGTGATTCTTTTTTAATCTCCATTGTATAATTGGATGAACAGTACCCCTCTCTCCCTTTGTCTTTTCTGTCAGCGTAGTATTTACTCTCACGGACAATGAATGACCTGGCCTCTAGGGTCAAGAGTTACTTAGTTCTGCTTTACGTGAAAAGTTACACGATCCAAGTCTAGTTACACAAAATTAAACATGTCGATTTTCTAAGCGGATGAAAAGTGGCACTATATTGTAAGGCGTATTAATAACTTTACTGCGTGGACGTCAAGGTGCTTCTATGGTATTATTACGCCTTACAATATAGTACCCCTTTTTATCCGCTTAGAAAATCGACATATACTTGACTATACTTGGATCGTGTAACTACTCACGTAACTGTATTTGAATAGGGAAAATGTGGAACAGCTTGGTAGCTTCTAACTTCACCCCAGTTTGGAGCTCTAGGAATAAAATGCTAACAACATCTTTGGTCTATTTGCGTGACTGAGTGCGCGCACAAAGACCAGTACGGTGGCCATTCCTTCAACTAATCTCAACTTTGATGCAACACATTTTTAAAACCTGCTCTTGGCTCTCCCCTCCCTGGATGGAGGATTAAAATGCAGCTAAATTAGACAGGTGACCAGACTTAACTTAAAGGTCAGAGCAAAGCTGCGTTTGACCTTTGTCGGGCAGATCGTCCCAGACAAAATCTGTTCAATAAAAAAATGAAAAAAGAAAAAAAATTGAAAATCACTGAGTATAAATACCAAATGTCTGACCCCACTATAAATCATTTAAGACTTGCCAAATCATTAACCATGATTAAATGTCAGAATGTCATTTGGTATCTACAATGGGGCAACAGGCTTAGAATAATTCCCCTCCTTTTCATTGTAAAACTATGGCCGGTAATTTCACTGCAAGCATTAAATTTCAGCTGATCCCCAAGACACCAGAACTCATGATGGTCAGTGATGGTGAACGCTGCAATATTTTAAGAATTGCCTGAAGACACTAAAGCACCACCATTGGCTTCCTGATTTAGACAAATTCGCAGCACACGTCCGCATTTTCTCGGGATTGAAGCTCGCCTCGACGCATTCGCCTATATACAACCCTTATCTTGTTAGGGACAATTGAAAAAGCAATTACCTGCTGTGGCTGCATTGTGCCTGACAACAAGGTGATGAGCCAGAGGACAATAAAGAACTGCTCACTTCATCTTGTGCTACTCAGAAGGCCATCTTGAAACATTTATAACCACATCTTCCACTGTTTCTGGGAATGGGTTCTTGCCCTAAGCGGCGCTGACAGCACACTCGGACCCAATTCATGTTGAAAGACCAGGAAGAGACGGCATTTAACATCTAATGACAAGTGCTTCTCAGGGTTTTGGGGAGAAAGTAAAATGAAGCTCTGGAATATACTGCTGTGTTGACTGAGCTGGGTTTGGACATAAACATGATATGCACATGATGCAATCAGTGTTGCTTTTAAGTGCAGATCTGAGCAATCATCTGCCTACATGTTTAAAATATTCCAGTTTGTTGTCAGACTAAGTAAAAAATACCCTAAAGATTAAAAAAATAAAAAATATATATACACAGTAATATAAATATACTCTTTGAGACGGTTGTGTTTCTCTAGTTTCTCATGTTCTTTTCTCTGATGGTAAGTTTAATGTGTACTTTATTGTACCCGTACGGAAATTTGTCCTTTGCATTGCATTTGACCCATCCTTCGTTGGAGGATTTACCTATTGTATATGTTAGACACATGGAGAACATTCAAACTCCGCACAGAAAGGGCCCCAATCCCTGGGGATCGAAACCCGGGACGAGAGCCGCCTTAACCAATGGGCTAGCAGGGGCTGGAGCCCAGGGGCCAACCATAGTCAAGGGCCTATCAGAATTAAGGGAAAAAAAGAAAAGATGATTTGTTGATTTTAATTTCAATCACTTCACTTTGCAGCATGACTAACCGTATGTGATGATTATGCCTGGAGTAGGAGTAGGCCCGCCCCACCTGGCCCAGAGGGAAACATGTAGGAGTAGCAGGGGTAGGGTTTTTGTGGGATTTAGGTTAGGGTTTGCGCTGCGGGGGGGGGGGCACGAGCACTAACCGCTGACCTTAGGGTTTCCAGTCCATGCTCTAGACATGCTTTCCCTGCCAGCATCTTAAACTCTATAGATACATATTAGGCTAAGGAACTGTACATGGTGGAGCTTAGACTTAGCCCAGACCCAGACCGAACTAATTCAATATGAAACAACCAAATAGAGATGACAACTTGAAAACTATTTCTATGAGGGAATTCTCCTGTATGGCTGATCACAGGTTAGTAAAATGATCAAGCGAGATATATACAATATGTCTAAATGTTTCTGTTAGTCTGTTTTTAGCCTGTAGTGAATTTCCTAGATTTCACTCTGTAGAGCCATTTCCTACACAACCTCTGATGTTTATCCAAGCCTGGAACATGACTGAAAGATGAAACAGACACTGTAACTACACATCGAAATCCGAAATGCGACCATCCCATGTGACTTTTGAAGTGAGCGCTTCCTCTTTGACACAACAATAACAAGTGCGACCTGCCTCAACACAGAACATTTGATTCAAAAGTAACAGAGACACTTGGGCTAATTAAAAGCATTGTGCGGCATTCTGCTGCAACGGAGCGGCTGATTAGAACGATAATTGAATCGGGAAGTGCGATTTGCCAAGGGAGGTGTCATTTTGTGAGATTCTAATTAGCCAGCTATGCGTGGCTATATCATCAGGAGGAAATGATATGTAAATAACGTATTTTCTGCTATGTGATGCTCAGGAGGAATTCAGTTCGATGAGCAATGCCTGTAAAAGTTTTCGTGAGGTGTGGAAAGTTCAGTAATGGGCACAACAGAGCTTTATCTCCTCTACTATTGCAAGATTGGACCAAGTTTTGATATTGCAAATACTGCCTTTACTTTCTGATAAAAAAAAACTATTCTACTTTTGCACAGCACTATGTAAACATTTCACAAATTTAAGTCATAGCTTTGAAAATAAGATTGCATTGGATTTCATTTATGAGACCGATTTCAACATTTTTGAAGAAAGTGTTTCTCTCAAAAAAATCTCCACTTTATATTTTGCTCTTGAATACAGCTGAAGTGAAATGAAAATATAAAATACAACTGTCTCCACCTTCACTCTCTTTCCCTTGATTATATTTTAACACATCTCTCATGAATATTGCTCAACTTTTTGGGTTAGAAATTCCTTTTAAGATGACGGCTTTCATGAAAAAAGGTGATTATCTTTGGCCGGCTGCCAGTGTGGAGCAGTAGACGTGTTTTGAAGACATTCCTAAGGGGATATAAATACTGTATTTATCCCAAGCTGCCACATGGACAGACAATGGGGTAAAGTTTGGTCAACATCATAGACTTTTCCCTAGAGGCCCCAATAGCACAAGATATTTGGAATTCCATCAATGCTCTAGGTCCAGTACATCCTGTGTTTTGTCATAACAGTTTGACATCCATGCTACTTCTCCGTCTAAAATAAAAATTTAGTTTCTTTACATTGCTGTGAAATACTGAGTCCTATCCTTGCCAGAACACGTTTTCATGCCATAATAAGTGCTGCTGTTATGTATCATGTAAAAGATAGAGGGAAAAAGAGAGAAAAATACGTTATTGCTGTTTGTATTATTGCAATATTAGCTGCTGCAAAATCACAAAAAGCAACAGAGGTTTTCCATCCGACTGACATTTACTTATTCTTTTTTAAAACACACAATACACAGCTTTAAAACAAATGGTAACAAGGTAACTCAAAATAGTGATAAAGTGTTGTTGTGGTAAGTTTTGCATGTTTGTTTCCATTTAAATTTAGTTTTGGTGCTATTACGAAATGTTTTAATCCTTTTCTGACAATTTAAAAAAAGCATCAATTACTAAAAATGCAAACAATTTCTATTTTGGATGCAATAGGCTCGATTGTACTGTCGTCGTGAAATGTCCAAATCCAGAGGCTGCTTTGCTGGATAATGCAGCCCACAGCTTCTCTCAAAACAGGGACGTTTGGAAGCCTGGCTATTTGGCCTTATCTCAACAATTACATGCAAGAGGGGCTCCACCTGCAATAACGGCAAAGAGAAATGGTGTTTTGGAAATAGAGGCAGTGGGACAGTGGCAATTTCATGCCATGACGCAAAATATACATGATCCAATTGAAGGACAGATTGAAGGCAATATCTGGGACACACAAACGGCACGGACACACGCGGCGTGTTGTGAGGGATAAACTGAAATCCAACATTTTTTCTGATACCACGTAGATGTTGCGCACAAGCCCTGGACATCGTTCCACAGAGGGCTGGTGATGGAGCGGAGGGGGAGTGAGATTATGCTCTTATGTAAGTTTGGGTGTTCACTGATAAGGACTGCGCTGCTGCTGATTTTATTTTGTATGTGTTTTTCTTCTTACAGGTGCCACTACTGTTGAAAATATTCATAAATTATATTTTACAAAAAATAGGAGGATTGGGCATTAATTTACAATAGAATTTTGCTTATTTTAACATTAGTTTGAGAAGCACTGTTGTTACAAAACATACCAGGACTAATCCAGGTCTTAGCACTAAACAGAATTGTAACGCATTCAATTTGAAAACCAGTCATTTAGTCTTTATAAGCCAATATTAGACTTGTTCTGCTCAGGTGTAATGGAACTGCAGTAGCACAGTTAAAGTGCCTGCAGCGTGTTTTGGCTCCCTTTTTCTGCTTGTGCATGTCTGTCAGTCAGATTAGATACAGCCACATCTAGTCTTAACCAAATATATGCTCTTGGTGGCTGCATCTTTCACTGGAGAGAACCGCAAAGATGATTCACATGAGTTATTTCCAAGTGCAAGTTCTCAGACTCAGACTGCCATTTGCAAAGTCACAGTGACCTATATAACACAATTCAGTCGAAGAGGATGTCGTTTTGTTGTGCAAAATGCAAGCATTTCCCAAATGTTACTCACCTCCACGTTTATTCATTTAGACATTTAAATCTTTACAACACTAGATAATAATATTTGATACATTTAGATGACTTGGGAACGGGGGCGTCACAGTGGATGAGCAGTTGTGATACATATTCCCAGGGTTATGATATGACAAGCGTTCCAGTCTTGCCTCGCTGTGACCTATTTTCGCTCTCACCTGTTTATGTGCGTTTAGTTCTGCAGATAATTTTCTTGAACGCTTTCCTAAAATCCCTGTTGAAAATTGTGTAAATGATAGGGTTCACTGAGCTGTTGCAGTAGCCAATCCAAAAGAAGAGGTTGAAAAGTGCACCAGGTATGTGGCAGCTGTCTCTGCAGATGGCATGCAGGCTGTAAGTGAAGAAAAACGGGAACCAGCACAGCACGAACACCCCCATGACCACGGCCAGCACAAAGGTGAAGCGCTTCTCCCGCATCTGTGCCACTTTGGTCTTGTTCGCAGCAGCAAGTTGCTGCCTCAGAACTGGGGGCTTCTGTTGCTCAGGGTACATCTGCGAGGCCCGAGATGACGCCCACGACAGGCGGCAGTTCTGGGGAGGGCAACAGTTTGCGCCCTCCACCTTCCTCCGTTTTGTGAAGCGGTTGCTGCGAGGTTTAGTGTCCGACTGAGAGCAGCTCTCCTCCAGGTCAATGTCATCCAGTTCCCCGCGTTTCTGCTGATGACTGCCGGAGCTTTGGCTGCTTGGACTTTCAGTCTCAAAACGGTCTTTATTTGTGACAAAACATGTTTCTGACTGAGAAGGTTGCCTCTCCAGACCGTTTTTAGCCACAAACACAGTGGATGAGCGCTGTTTTGCCACTTTGTAGATTTTACAGTAAACTAGAATCATGATGAGTCCCGGAGCAAAGAATGACACGAGGCATGAGGAGAGGATGTACCAGGTCTCATCGTTGAGCAGGCACTCGCGCTCATCATGTTTGGTCATGAGGAGAGGAGGGAAGGAGATGACCGCGGATATGAGCCAAACTACTGCGATCATGGATTTGATGCGCTTCGGCGTGCGCTTCAAGTTATAACTGACCGCCTTTGTAACAGACCAGTAGCGGTCCAGACTTATGGCACAAAGATGCACAATTGACGAAGTACAGAACAACACGTCTAATGCCAGGTAAAATGCGCACCAAGTGCTTCCAAAGTACCAGTAGCCCATGACTTCATTGGCCAGGGAAAACGGGATGACCAGTGTGGCCACGAGGATGTCCGCTGAAGCCAAAGACACTAGAAAGAGGTTCTGTGGTGCGCGCAGAGCCCGACTCGTGAGCACCGCTACTATCACCAACACGTTGCCCACAATTGTGAGCAATATGATTGCCGTGACAACACAGATGATGAGCGCGGCCACCACCTCCGTGTGCGGGAATGCGAGCGGTGCGTCCGTGCTGTTCTCATCGCTTGACACGTTCTCAAGCACCACAGTTCCTTCGGTCACTTCCATTCTGTCTTGAAAGTGTTCATGTTCGTCATTTTGCCTCTTTTCTTTACGCTTGATCTTAATCTCAGCAGCGGATTGTGCGTTGGGTTGTTGGCTGATATTACGCACAGCGCTTCTACCTGATAAACAGGAGGCCACACGTTGGCATTTCGATACAAGTTCATCAAACAGTTTGTATTAAGTATTCCAATGTAGTACGCGGTCACCAGAGTCCATAGCTCAGAGGAAGAAGTCTGGGAGACGCTCCCTCTCCATGCGTAAAGCCAGAGTGTTGGTGCAGCGCAGAGGCTGTAATGCGCGGAGCCGCCGAGTTCTCATTGAGGACTGAGGTGACATCACTCCCAGAACCAGCCCCTCTCCAAAGTTACAGAGAGAGGGAGAGAGAGAGGGAGAGAGAGAGAGAGAGGGAGAGAGAGAGAGAGAGAGAGAGAGAGAGAGAGAGAGAGAGAGAGAGAGAGAGGGGGGGGGGGGGGGGGGGGGGGGGGGGGCTTTGCGCAGCCGGATTCGAAAGTTCTTTGAAAACAACTTTTTGTCTATTTTTTTGCCTTTGGGTTTGGTTTACTTCATCTCTCACAACATTGTTGTGTCCTCCTAACTTTTCTGAACATGCAGCAGCCTGCAGAAAGAGAAATAGCAGTATCAGCTTAAAAAAAAACACACACCATATTATTACCAAAACCGTAAAATGTATCTGTTCAGAGTCCCACTTTTTGTGTAAAGCATCATATTTTTATAAGTCATCCAACCATCGATTCTTCCTCTTTATTCAGGGCTGGGTTGTGGAGACAGAAGTCTGAGCAGAAATACCCAGACTTCCCTATCCACTCACATCTCCTCCAGCTGTTCTGGGGGTTCCCGAGGCGACACCAGGCCATCTCAGAGACAGAGTCCCTCTGGTGTGTCCTGGGTTTCCACAAGGCCTCCTCCCAATAGGACAAGCCTGGAACATCTCCCGAGGGAGGTGAGCTGGAGGCATCTGAGACAGATGCCCGAGGCACCTCAGATGCTCTTTTAGACGTAAAGGAGCTCCTCCTTAGTGAGTGAGCTCCTCACCTTATCTCGAAGGGTGCGCCCATCACAGTGCAAAGGAAAATCCTTTCAACCGCTTTTATCTGCGATCTTGTCTTTTCGGTCATTATCTCATGACCATAGGTGAGGGTGGGAAGGTAGATCGATTGGTAAATCAAAACTTTGTCTTTCGACTCAACTCCTTCTTCACCACAACAGTCCGATACAGCGACCACATCACTGCAGATGCTATACCAAGCTGTGTGTCAATCTCACTCTCCATCTGTTCCTCACTCGTGAACAAGACTCCTCGACTTGAGGCAAGGACTCTCCACCAACCCGTAGAGGGCAAGCTGTTTCAGCACAATTTAGGGCAATTCATTTAGCAGAGCAAGTTAAAGTGCAGCAGAGCCAATGTTTCACATTGATTTATGGTTGCTCCTTGGGCATATTTTGGTGTACTATTATTTACATTTTCAGTGATGTGGTGGCTAACTGGTTAACTATACAAAGTATTTTAATACTTCAAAATGAGAGTGCACTGCACAACACTTCAACTAGCCACCATGACAGGATCTGCTATGCGAGTTCTGTCCTCCCAGAGTCTCAGGTAAACTTTAGCTGCGTGACACTAGCTGCATCTGAGACACATGGCTTTCATGTGATTGGTTGTGCACCACCCTGCCACTGAGGGACTGACCCTCACATACCCACAGCGCCCCCTTGTATCATAGCACACAGCTATTACAGGAGACTAGCTCACAAATCAAGTCCAACCGGTTTTGATATGTGGACTAACTAATCAGTTACATTTTTGTATGTGACATTTCAATAAAATGTTAACATTAATAACAACATAAGTTATACTCTTCAATTGAGCATGTCTAAGTTTCCACTTTGCCTGCAGTGCCAGTGTGATGTGAGGGGTGCACTGAATCTAGAGCTCGGTAACTCTCTCTCTCTCGCTGTTTCTTGTGAGAGGTCCCAGGCTGCTCCTCCTCTTCTCCCACCCGCTGAGCTGACAGTGTCATCATCCACAGAACATCTTGCAAGCCATATCAACTCTTGACTTTTTACACAAGTTTCTGCTTTTTAAGTGTGATCAGGGATTATGCAATAAGATGGACATAGCAACAAATAATTGGGGTAAGAATATGACCTAAATATTTGCATATTTGTTTAGAGCTATTTTTACACCAGTGTTGGTTCAGACGATAGTGTATAAGCCGAAATTTCCACTTGGGATGATCTCCTAAATATGATGAAAGACTGCTTATATTAGCGTTCTGTCTTTTCACTTATTGATTACTACAGTCTGTAGTAGTGATCAATAAGTGCTGGACTCATGAACTGGGTCCAACAGGAAAAAACATCTGTCGTATATAATATATATATATATATTAAAAAAAAACTCTTCCTCACCCTCCGCGGGCGGTCTCTTTTTCCTCCAAGCTCGGGTCCTCTACCGTCGGCCTGGGAGCTTGAGGGTTCTGCGCAGTATCTTTGCTGTTCCTAGAACTGCACTTTTCTGGACCGAGATGTCTGATGTATTTCCTGAGATCTGCTGGAGCCACTCCTCCAGTTTGGGGGTCACTGCCCCGAGTGCCCCAACGACCACGGGCACCACTGATGCCTTCACCCTCCAGGTTTTCTCCAGCTCTTCTCTGAGCCCCTGGTATTTCTCTAGTTTCTCGTGTTCCTTTTTCCTGATGATGAAGTCGCTTGGTATTGCTATGTCGACCACAATGGCTTTCCTCTGCTCTTTGTCCACCACCACAATGTCCGGTTGGTTCGCCATTACCATTTTGTCCGTCTGTATCTGGAAGTCCCACAGGATCTTGGCCCGGTCATTCTCTACCACCTTTGGAGGTGTTACCCACTTTGACCTTGGGGTTTCCTGCCCATACTCTGCGCAGATGTTCCTGTACACTATACCAGCCACTTGGTTATGGCGCTCCATGTAAGCTTTCCCTGCAGCATCTTACACCCTGCAGTTATGTGCTGGATTATCTCATTGGCCTCTTTGCACAGTCTACACCTGGGGTCTTGTCTGGTGTGGTAGATCTGGGCCTCTATTGCTCTGGTGCTCAAGGCCTGCTCCTGTGCAGCCATGATGAGTGCCTCTGTGCTGTCCTTTAGTCCTGCTCTGTCTAGCCATTGGTAGGATTTCTGTATATCAGCCACTTCAGTTATGTTTCGGTGGTACATGCCGTGTAGGGGCTTGTCCTCCCATGACGGGACCTCCAGCACCTCATCTTCTGTTCCCCATTGTCTGAGACATTCACTGAGCACGTCATCTGTTGGATATAATAATAATATATATATATTATTCGCTGAACGACTGGTGTACTGTGCAAGAAAATTAGCATCTTTTTATATATTGCTTGTGTCAATAAGCTTACGTGTTCAACTACCACTGCGCGATGCCACATAATCCCTTTAATTTAATCCCAGAAAACTATATTCACCTAAATACTGCAGAATCCTCAATCTAATTGTCTAAACATGGTAATAAGCACCTCCACTCTTTAGCTAGTATAACATCTTTCCATCTGAAGTTGACACGTGTCATTCAAGAGCCTCTAATAAAGAGGAGGCTCGACACCCTGCAGGGGATGCACTCCAAACTTTCCAGCAGTGGCCAATTAAGAGACTCAGAGCTAAAACCCATTGACACAATGTGCATCGATGTTTGCTAAATCTGTCATATCTGTAATAGCTTTTTGTGAAAATTCTCAAATTGTGTGCACATTTTGACACACTCAGCGAGAAAATATTCAGCTTTCATTGGCTCAATTTGTTCCCTAAACCCACTAAAGACACACTAATGCTATTTACTGTAAACACAGAGTATTATGATGATAACGATCTCTTTGTCCAGTCTAGTATGTCTACCAAAACACTGTGCAATACTTTTGTGGATTCAAAATCCACAGACAAGATGCGGGGGACAAAACACAACACAGTCAGAATTTGACGACTCAGAAGAAAAGGAGCTGGTTCACTCCGAACCGACTGGTCCCAGAATAAAGCAGATCTTTATTCGGGTCAGCTGAGATCCCAAACACTCAAACCATGGTTTGTAAACCATCTTTACTAATAATATTAATTATGAAATACTGTATACAGTTTTATGTACATTGTTTTGCTCTATATGTCTAAAAGTGTTACATTTGTCCATGTGTGTCTTGACTCTTGATGATGTCATTTTTAAAATGATCTGAAATCATTTGTGACTTGATTGATTAGTTTAGCAATAAGACAATTTCAGTAAATATAAATATAAATAAAACATAAGCCAAACGGATCATAAAAAGAACTGTAATACAAATTATAATACAATGTACGCTCCACTCACAGATGACCTCAAGGCGTCAGCAAGGTGCTACGGTAAGTGAACAGTTTGTTATTAGACAGTGATCGCTCCAGGTCCTGTTATGTAACTGGTAGCAAACAAGATGTGACCAGTTTTCAACCAACACAAGTGTCAGAGGCATCCACAAAAATACATGTTTCTTGTCAGACCTCATATTACACTGACTTTAGACACATGTGGCCATGTTTTATAGTGAATCATCATTACAAAATGCATTGCACGGTGGCTGAGCGTTTTCGGGTTTGATTCCTGGACCGTGTTTGCATGTTCTCCCTGTGTCTGGATGAGTTCCCTCCATGTGCTCCAGTTTCCCTCATCAACCAAAAACATCCACAATAGGTGAATCCTCAGACCAGGTGACTCTGACCATGAGCCTTGCTCAACATCTGTTCATGGGTCCCCAGTCCCCAGTCCCCAGTCTCTGCTCTGCAGTCCCAATGCTCCTGACAGGTTGCCACACAGCGGCTTCAAAGGATGGGTCAAATGCAGAGGACAAATTTCCCTACGGGGACAATAATGTGTTGAACCTTTTACACTTTGCACCGTCTTTACATATTTACTCATCACACTCAATGCTAATGCAGCTGTCCCAGGGCTGCACTACCTCTCTAATTCAATAATTTACTCACAGATGCATTCATTGGAAAGGCGGGTGAAGTGTCTTGCCCAAGGACATGGCAGCATTGATCAGAGCAATAATCGTAACACCAACCTTAGGGTTATTACATTGCTGTACCACCTAAACCTCTATCATCCCCAAAATGAAGCTTAACATAACAAAATAATGTGCTTGTGTAAACATATTTATTTAAATATCAGGTATGTTGTAATTGTGAAGGAGTCGTATAAGAAAAAGCATTGATGATATTCACAATGACTTCATCCATTGCTGTTGAGGAAAGTGCAGTACGTTTTATATTGGTTGCAACAGGCATTGAGTCAGTTCAAATTATTCTGAATAGTGGAAATGCCAAGCACAGTCTGCAGCTCTGGTTGGCAGATGCACCTCACTAATTTTATTTTTCAAAAACATCTATTTATAAAGTCAATAGCATCTGCTGGGATTTGTCAGTGCATTGCACTATGAGGGATGCCAGCAATGATGTGGAGCTTACTTCTTTAGAGACAGCAGCCAAACCGAGTTTATGATACATTCTCCTAAGGAGAACAAGTCAAAAACAGGATTGTCTAAAGCAGTGGTTCAGTGATGATGACCCAAATACGACTTGTAAAATACAATGTAAAATATTGTCTTTTCCTCAAAAAATGTTGATGAAAAATAATTAACTTAGTCAGAAAAGCTAAAATTTTGACAAAAACAACCCGATAATCATTTTTAACAGACTCAAGTAGTGACTCTATACTTTCTGTACATAAATATGTAAAAATGCTCTAGACCCACTGAAAATGATTCAGTGACCCACTTTTGGGTTCTGACCCACCAGTTGAGAAGCATTGGTCTGAAAGCTCAGTGACCGGCGACTGACCACAACCAACAAAGTCCGAGACACAAACAAAGTCAAACAAACCTAGAATAATCAGGAATAATTGAAACAAATGGGAAAGTCTGGATCTGCATGAATTAGTGTCAATTAGCATTTGCATCTGTTTTTCATAAAGCAGCTGGACTAATTTCCACCCAGAACAGAACACTATTTGTATTTGGCTGTCAAAAACAAAAGTTTACGCTGCCAACTTTCTTTAGAAGTGACACTAACCTCAAGCTGGACATGGAGATGAAGCTATAAGCAGTGGAAGAAGAAGTCCTGTACATTTACCTGAAATGGTTTTTGATTTTGTAAGTGGTGGTCCAAGTAGCCTACTTGATTGCATTACATGTGTAAAAGTACAGATACGACTGATCAAATATTGCTCCAATACAGTGTATCTTAGTCAGGTGAAGAAAACATCAAAGACGTCTCAGGTTCATGGGTGTTTCACCCCTTAAACTATACCCCTGAGTTGGGCAGCGAAGACTGACTAAACTTCACCTGCGGAAGGGTTTCAGCCACGGGCTCTCGCAGCAGCCATCCTGAGCTGGACTTGGCTGCTGCCTCTTGTCCCTAGTGGCTTTCTTTAGATGTTTGAGCTCCAGCCCCATCCTCTGGAGGAAGAGGCGCACTGATTCGTCAGGAAACCAATGGCAGCCAACTTTAATCGGGAAGATGGTAGCATGCCATTCAAAACAGCTTTGTCAAACGTGTAAATGAGCCAGATCTATAGAAATATTTGCAGGACAGGGGAATCACAGTGTAAAAGATTAAGTAGAAAAACCTTTTGGAAGCACGGTAATAGAGAAATGTTGAGCTCGAGCCTGGGAACACTCCCACAAAACAGAGAATATCAAGCTATGGTGGGCCAGCAGGTATGTCACGGGGACTGTGTCAGCATCACTGGTCATTCATTTAAATCGCTATTTATCATATTGGGTTATCATATTAGCCTCGTTCCACATCATGGGTTCCCCCGGGACCGGCCTATGCTGGCTGCCCATGGCTCCTACGGGGAGATGCAGAGAACACATTTACGGGGATCAATAAACTTAACCTTACCTTAACCATTGTAGCCAAGGTATGATGCCGCAGTGGAAGTACAAACCTCCCGAGAAGCTGACTGTGCTCAATTGCCTTGAGCAAGGTGTTCAGTGGGACTTTCCCCATGGCATCGGATCCTTGGATTTTAACTTGTTGTGATCTCACAGCCTTGGGTACTAAAGATGTTTCCTGTTAGCTTCACCTTCAAAATGCAGATGCTCCATGACTTTCTGGTTGGAACTGTAAGCGTGTCAATCACTTTGGTGAGTAAAATGCAAAGAAAAATGTTTTAAGAAAAAAAATGCCCACCCCCAGCACAACAATAATCATGGCCCCCCACTTCCCCACCCCTAAGAAAAGTCTCTGGACCTGCCACTGCTCTGTGATGTAACTCAGTGCAGCAACAAAGTACTTTTAGATTCATTGTGAATCAGAGCACACGTGTTTACCTGAGGTGAACCACATTTGTTTTTTTGCAGTCCGTGTAAAACAACATCCAGTCACTCTGCTGGTGCCTCCTGTTGATGGTGTGATTGTGATTGGGCCAATTTGAAATAAAAGCCAGGAATAACACGTTTCCCCATTATCTCATTACGTACTCTTTTAAACTTGCCTGAATTCAAAACAAAAGCTCATGCTTAATAAGAAGGTTCAGTGTGTAATATGTATGTAAAGGCAAACTTAGTTGTCATTAAAGCATTGCAATATTAAAGTATTCCTTTAATATACTCCTTTCATTTAATCTTAGGCCTAATGTATGTTACTTCTTATCCTTTCAGTGGGCACTATCTGAGCACCGCAGTGTAAAAGGCTGTTTCGTCAAACTGAGACCTTCAGTGTGGCTGGGTGGTTTTCTGTCAGAGAAAATATTGAGCACTGTCAGGTCGGGGGCCATGAATCTCATCTGGGAAAGGATGCCTTATAACATGTTATGACTGATGGAGAGCTCTTGCAACAAATGGAAAAGGTTCATGTCTTGCAGGGTTCTTGTTACTTGCTTTACTTGGTTTTTGTGTCAACAAGTCGACAAGAGGTCCTGTGCTTTCATCTTTCCCTGGTGGTTGCGGGCGCCCTAAATAAACAAAAGTACAATACGGATTTTTTATTTCATACATGTGCTTTAACGTGGCTTTCTTCTTTTTCAGCAAAAATAGAGCGAGACCCAGTAAAAAAAACATACTTGACACAAATAAGTATTTAAATAAGGGTTTGTCAAGACTTTATTTATTATGTATAACACATAAGCACACAAATAGTGATTAACATTACTATTCAGACCATGAATCTTATCTTAAAAGACTCCAAGACAACAAGCCTGTACATTACCCTTGTGTCTTCATCAGATACAGGGGGGATGTGCAGTGTTACCACGACAACCTATCCAGTGTTTATAAATAATGAACAAATGATGAGGAATGATGAATTAAAGCCATAATGCGTAACATTTCACCCAATAGAATGAATTAAAATCATTAATTACATTGTGGGAGTGGTCTTAGTGAAAAACATTTCAAAGATCATGCTGTGAATTGTCTCCTCGATAGATTGCTTTGTTTTGAGTGTACAGTTTGCCAAATGTGAGGATTACGCACTAGGGACTTGGCCCGAGCTCCTCCATACTTTGAGAAATATAGGAGCATATTATGTAGTCAATCGATGATTTAATTCAACATCTTACCAGGAATACCCCTTGGCTTAAAAAGACTAGATGTAAGTTGGTCATTTTATGCTCACTACTGCCACCTCAGGTCTTATGCGTAACTGCAGGTTCTGTATTAAAGGAACAGGCCACCGTTTTTACGTGCTGAAATATGTTCTTACCTGAGCTTAGACGAGTTGATCTGTACCTGGTCTTTGAGCGTGCCCTCAGTCATGCAAAACGACCAAAGATGTGGTTAGCATTTGGCCTATTCCAATGTATTCCTAGCGCTCCAAACGGGGGTGAAGTTGGAAGCTACCACGCTCGTTCACGCACAAAGACCAGACAGGTACGTATCAGAACATATCTCAGTGTGGAAAAATGGTGGACTGTTCCTTTAAGCTCGTGCATGACGGCACTTTGGACCCGAAGTAACACCTTTTTGAGTGACAGTGCAGGATTTGAGAGGCAGTTGTGGTGAACAGGTCTGGGTTCATTCTACACATTAGGACATGGCTGGAACATGTAGGGGGAGGAATATACTTAGTTTTAACATTTTGAAACTCCGTATAGTCCCTTTAAAGCAGTGGGTCTCAACCTGGGGGACAAGATCATTTTAGAGGGTCACCAGATCACATGGGAGTTGATGGGAAACCTGCTCTGAATGGGTCGTGAACAACAGCGGCTCTTATATCAGGGTCGTGACTAAAAGACAACCACTGGCTTAAAGTATTGACCAATCTTTTTAAAATGGAATATATATTCTGATTAAAACTATTTACCTGTAGTTAAAAATCAAACAAACTGAGGCACTCCGGAGGTAGAAATATTAAAAAGCCTTTATTTAAACATGGCTAGATAAGGTAAAATTGCCAACGCGTTTCGGCTCTAGGCCTTCCTCAGGGCAAGCTCGAGATGGCTGCCTCTGTACAGCTATAAGCTTACAGCATTGGTCACATGTCACAAGTGGGTTGGTCCAAGGTGGGTGTGTTCATAGTCACCTGGTTTGTAGAAAACAAAACATTAAAATATGTACAATACACTGTTCTTTACAAAACCATAGAAAGGAATGCAAATAATTACAAAACCCATACATTTTACAAAAATACAGACAAATCTAATTCTCCATTGAGGCCCGGGTACTCCATAGCTTTGAGGGTATAGATCCAAAAGGATTCCCTTTGAAGGAGCTTTTTTAATCTGTCCCCTCCTCTGATAGTCTCTTGTATTTGTTCTAAGCCACAAATTTGAAGGCTTTTGCAATTCCCGTGGTGAACATCTTTATAATGCATGGCCATAGGATACAGGGGGTTGCTAGTTCTTATTGCTTGTTTATGTTCTGCTAGTCTGTTTTTCAGTTTGCGTTTTGTTCTGCCAACATAAAATCGACCGCAGGGACATTCAAGTCTATATACAACATAGGTAGTGTTGCAGTTGATGATGCTTTTAATGTTGTAAGTCTGACCTGATGTTGTGTCCTTGAAGATGTTAGTTCTTTGCATATTTTCACAAAAAGAACAGTTACCACATCTATAGCAACCAGCTTTAGTGCTGAGCCATGTCTTTTGTTTTATTGGTGAAAGATGACTGTGAACCAGTTGATGACCAAGAGTGGGGGCTTTCCTGAAGCTAATGGTGGGGGTCTCTGGGAGAGCATCTCTCAGTGTGCTGTCACTTCTTAAAATACTCCAGTTTTGTTTGATTATCTGTTTAATTTTATTAGCTTCTGTACTGTATTCTGTCACAAAAAACACTTGGTTTGAGTTCTCTTTTTGTTTTGTTTTTTGAATCAGTAAGTCTTCTCTATTAGAGTTTTTAGCTCTGTTGTAAGCCGAAGACAGCTGATAGTACTGAAGTACTATCAGCTTTTAAGATAGTACTATCTATCTACTATCTTAAAAGCTGATAGTTTCCACCCTCCATGGCTACTAGAAAATATTCCTTTTGGTCAGTTCCAACGGCTAAGGCGCATCTGTGACATTGATTCGAATTTTGAAATAAACGCTCAGGATATGAGTCGGAGATTTAAGGAGAGAGGATATTCCAACCATACTGTGTCTTCGGCTTACAACAGAGCTAAAAACTCCAATAGAGAAGACTTACTGATTCAAAAAACAAAACAAAAAGAGAACTCAAACCAAGTGTTTTTTGTGACAGAATACAGTACAGAAGCTAATAAAATTAAACAGATAATCAAACAAAACTGGAGTATTTTAAGAAGTGACAGCACACTGAGAGATGCTCTCCCAGAGACCCCCACCATTAGCTTCAGGAAAGCCCCCACTCTTGGTCATCAACTGGTTCACAGTCATCTTTCACCAATAAAACAAAAGACATGGCTCAGCACTAAAGCTGGTTGCTATAGATGTGGTAACTGTTCTTTTTGTGAAAATATGCAAAGAACTAACATCTTCAAGGACACAACATCAGGTCAGACTTACAACATTAAAAGCATCATCAACTGCAACACTACCTATGTTGTATATAGACTTGAATGTCCCTGCGGTCGATTTTATGTTGGCAGAACAAAACGCAAACTGAAAAACAGACTAGCAGAACATAAACAAGCAATAAGAACTAGCAACCCCCTGTATCCTATGGCCATGCATTATAAAGATGTTCACCACGGGAATTGCAAAAGCCTTCAAATTTGTGGCTTAGAACAAATACAAGAGACTATCAGAGGAGGGGACAGATTAAAAAAGCTCCTTCAAAGGGAATCCTTTTGGATCTATACCCTCAAAGCTATGGAGTACCCGGGCCTCAATGGAGAATTAGATTTGTCTGTATTTTTGTAAAATGTATGGGTTTTGTAATTATTTGCATTCCTTTCTATGGTTTTGTAAAGAACAGTGTATTGTACATATTTTAATGTTTTGTTTTCTACAAACCAGGTGACTATGAACACACCCACCTTGGACCAACCCACTTGTGACATGTGACCAATGCTGTAAGCTTATAGCTGTACAGAGGCAGCCATCTCGAGCTTGCCCTGAGGAAGGCCTAGAGCCGAAACGCGTTGGCAATTTTACCTTATCTAGCCATGTTTAAATAAAGGCTTTTTAATATTTCTACCTCCGGAGTGCCTCAGTTTGTTTGATTTTTAGCTGAAACTGATCCCTGCACTGAAGAGCACCCAAAAGACTAACCTTATACAACTTTTTACATCCGAGTAGCACTCCATTCTCCCAATTTTTTCAACTATTTACCTGTAGTTATTTGTTTCAATAGGTTTACATTTTTCTAGGCTGCTAAAATGAAAATCAGCACAAATCTGATACCATGGTTCTCCACCAGAAAGTGGTGGCTTGCCCTCTTCAGATCTGTGAAGAGTTCTTGTCTCAAGTGGAGGAGTTCAAGTGTCTCGGGGTCTTGTTCATGAGTGAGGGACCAATGGATGCAGTCGCTGTATCGGACTGTTGTGGTGAAGAGGAAGTTGAGTCGAAAAAGCAAAGCTCTCGATTTACCCGTCAATCTACGTTCTCTCATCTATGGTCAAGAGATCTGGGTATTGACCGAAAGGACAAGTGCCCAGTCTAAATGAGTTTCCTTCGCAGTGTGGCAGGGGGCACCCTTAGAGACAGGGTGAGGAGCTCAGTCACCCAGAAGGAGCTTGGAGTAGAGACGCTGCTCCTTCACATCAAAAGGAGCCAGCTGAGGTGGCTTGGGCACCTGTTGCAGATGCCTCCTGGTCGCCTCCCTTGGGAGGTGTTCCAGGCATGTCCTATTGGGAGGAGGACACGCTGGAGGGACATGTCTCTGAGCTGGCCTGGTGCCACCACGGCATCCCCCCTGAACAGCTGGAGGAAGTCTGCGTCTGGGCATCAAACTGCTGCCCCTGCAATCCGGCACCAGATAAAGTGGAAGAAAATGGATGGATGGAGTATGTTCAGTTTGTCAAATGCAGAGATAAAGACAGCACAGGAAATTATTCTTAAAAGATCACATTTTGTAAAATGATTCAAGTGCTTTGCGACACCAACTTGTATAACCTCGTTTTTCATATTATCTTGTTACTCTGATCATATGGTCTTGTCTGCACATCCACAATGGAATCCATTTCTATTGTATTCATTCTTACCTCAGAAACAGTCAAGGCCTCATTTCCCTGCCCTCTCTCCTCCACATTCAACCACACATTCTTGCAACACCTTTATTTTCAATACAGAAGCATGTCAGCCTGGTAGAAAGCAGCCACACAGCGCTGCCTCCATTGCATTTCTGAATCCTCTTTCCTTTTGAGGAGGCTGGATTTTTGAGCAAAACCCACTGCATGTCACATTATATAACGTTTTACAAATAGATGGTCGGAGGTTGATGCGCGTGGAGGAAAAAAGCTGATTGGAGGTTGCAGGTGATTTAGTAAAACATTTCCAACAGTGAAAAGCAAGAGGAGGTTCAATGGGAATTTCGGGTCCAAACTTGCATAATTTTCTGTGTTGCCTCAAGGTGTGGATATTACTCGATGCAAATGAGCAGAGGTAGCAGGTTTTCTGTTACATTTAGAATATTTACTCAATTAAACCCATCAAGAAATTACTTTTATTACACAGTGATTTATCGTCTTGATATTGTTTCGAAGTGACAGAGCTTCAGGTGCAGACTGTGATCTTATCCTTGGGCAAAGGCACTTCGCTCACCTTGCCTGTGCAGATGTGTCATGTGCGTGAGTGGTGGAGGTCAGAGCGGCAACAGTGGCGTTCAAAGTACTTGATTTCACTGTTTGAGTAAAAGTACAGATATTAGGGCTGAGCTATTAATCAGAATGTATTCTCAATGATAAATAATAATAATATAATAAATCTCAATAATTGTCAAGGGACTTTACAATCGTCAGGTTTACAGACAATTGTTTTGTTTTTTTAGCAGAAACTTGGAGTTTAAATGAGACAATGGAAGATTGTTCTGTGTTAAATGATCCTGGAGGAATGCATTTGCTTTTTGTGAAAGCTGAAAGAAATTCACTTTTTACTTTGGGGCATTTGAATAGAAAGGATTATATTTCTCTTTCAAATGTAGTGAGTCGTGCGAGTTCATCCGGCTTCATGAGTAAATACTCATGTATTCACACAGTTAAGGCATTGAACTCATTAATAATCATGAGTCAATTTTGTGCAGAAGATGCAGACGATGAGGGAAAGGACCAACCTTTGTACAGTATAAACTTACAAGCAGAAATGAACTCATCATTAGTTTATCATAAGTTCTTTCTGAACACTTATTGTGCCTTGTAAAAAAAAACTTTGCAGGCATGTTTGACCATTTTAAAATTATATATGAGAATTCTCCTCAGAAATACCAATATTCTGCATCATTCAGGATTTCGAAACACCTTAGCCTTGGTATATAAGGCCGTATAAAAGAAATATAAAGACGTCAAGACACCTTTTTGGATCACAGATGTCATCCACCGCTGCAAACAAGTGGCAGAGTCAACTCCTCCTGAGCAAGAGAGGCAAGTGATCCTCACACTCTTCCAGCTGGATGAATACACTACATGACCTTGTTGTGTCCCAAACAAATACAATCAAAATCCCACTTATTTTCCCACAGCGTTGGCCCAAGGCTGTGAAATCGGGCCGCTGAGTTACTGAAGCCCTGAAGGGCTCTCGTGAAAAAAGGTTGGATTTGTATAATGATTTTGCATTTTTTCTTTCTTTTCTTATGATATATTGAGTATTGAATCTGAGGGTCTTGTCAGTTCTGAAGAGAATTCTGAGTACTTTGCTCTTCAAACCTTTGTTGTTTGCCTGGACGACTGGGGGATTACAGACATTGTGTCCTTAAAACCGCTAAGATTTCTGGGATTCTTGCCATGTTCTACTATAACAAACATGGACTTTTTCAAAATACAAAATACTGGTCTGTCAGATGTACCAGTGGCAAACAATAGCTATAGTAATAGTATGTTTTTGTTTTTTTTGTTTTTTGCTTGATAAGAAAGCTTATGTACATTTGGCACACTAAAACTAATATGTTGGAGCACAGATGCACCTGCTATGTGTGTAGAGTTCACCAGAGTGACTTGGTTAAAACACTGTGGAATAAGGAGTGCACTGAGTGAATCAATCTGCATTTTTCTGAATCGATGCACGTACAGGGGTTTTGAGAGCTCCATGCAATTCATCCTCTCACAAACTTTTCTATCAATCTCCTTGTTTTTTCTTTGTTTTTGTTTTCATGAATTTTTGCTTAGACAGGACGGCTCGGGTAAGTGGGTGAAGAGGGTGAAGCATGGGGTCGTTGAGCTTGGACTCAAACCCATGACGCTGAAGCTGGTACAGTCAGTGAGTACCTGGCAGCCTTAACACTCGACAACAGGCTGAGCCAATCTCCCTGTTTTAATCAGAAGCTGCACAATAAAGTCTTTGTAGTTTTGCTTGAATAGATTAACTGATGACGCGCGTGGGTCACATGCAGCTCACTAATAGAGCTAAACTCTCTTATATAAAGATTTGGCAATATAATGATAGTTTGGGTCACATTTGCACAATCATTGGTATTGGCAATTTATAAACTGAACCGTGGCATGAATGAACGGAGCCACCTCGTTCCTCTTTTCTATGCTGTTTTTAGCTAATGCTAGTTGGACCATGATTGCTTGTACTTTATAAAAATATATCCAACGCTTTTTATTCAATCATGACTCAATTTGACTCAGAGCTAAAAAAGCGAGCCAGCCAAGTAAACAATAAATAAATTCACTTAATTTTCAATGCAATTCCTTTATTGATAATACACTGCTCACAAAAACTAAGGGCACACTCAAAAAACACAATGTAAGTACAAGTCAATCAAATTTCTGGGATATCAGACTGTCCAGTTGGGAAGCCACGCTTATTGTGAATCAATTTCACTTGGTGTTGTGGAAATTAAACAGACAACAGGTGGAAATGAGAGGCAATTAGCAAGATCACTCCAAAAGAGGAATGGTTTTGCAGGTGGTGACCACAGACCATTTCCCTGTCTTCATCCTTTGTACCGTATTTTTTGGAACACCTTTGCATTTGTCCAGTGTTCTCACCACTAGAGGTATCATGAGGAGCATCTACACCCGACAGAAGTTGCTCAGGGAGTGATCCTCATCCAAAATGGCACATCCATTCGTGCTGTGGCAAGAAGGTTTGCTGTGTCTCCCAGCGCAGTGTCCAGAGTATGGAGGAGATACCAGGAGACAGGCCAGTACACCAGGAGACCTGGGGGGGGGCGACCGAGGCCAACAACCCAGCAGCAGGACCGCTATCTGCTCATTTGTGCACGGAGAAACAGGAGAAGCACTGCCCGAGCCCTACAAAATGACCTCCAGAGGGCCACAAATGTGCATGTTGGTCCTCAAACGGTCAGAAACCGACTCCATGAGGGTGGTATGAGGGCCCGACGTCCACAGGTTGGGCCGGTGCTTACTGCCCAACACCGTGCAGCCCGATTGGCATTTGCCCGAGAACACAGCGATTGGCAAATTGGCCAATGGTGCCCTGTGCTCTTCACGGATGAGAGCAGGTTCACCCTGAGCACATGTGACAGACGTGACAGAGTCTGGAGACGCCCTGGAGAACGTTCTGCTGCTGCAACATCATCCAGCATGACCGGTTTGGTGGTGGGTCAGTGATGGTCTGGGGAGGCATTTCATTGGAGGGCCTCCATGTGCTAGCCAGAGGTTCCCTGACTGGCATTGGGTACCGGGATGAGATCCTCAGACCTATTGTAAGACCATATGCTGGTGCTGTGGGCCCTGGGTTCCTTCTGATGCCTGATAATGCCAGGCCACATGTGGCAAGAGTGTGTCAGCAGGTCCTGCATGATGAAGGTATTGATGTTTTGGACTGGCCTGCCCGTTCCCCAGACTTAAATCCAATAGAGCACATCTGGGACATCATGTCTCTGTCCATCCATCAACGCCACGTCGCACCACAGACTGTCCAGGAGCTGACTGATGCTCTAATCCAGGTCTGGGAGGAGATCCCTCAGGAGGACATCCGTGGTCTCATCAGGAGCATGCCCAGGCGTCGTAGGGAGTGCATTCAGGCACGTGGAGGCCACACACACTACTGAGGATGATACAGACTCGTTTTGAGGAATTTCTACAGAATTTGGATCAACCAGTGACCTGATTTGTCACTTTGATTTTGACTATAATTTTAGATCCAGACCTCCAGGGGCTGAGAATCTTATGTTATTTTGTTCTCAACACATTGCCCAACACTATGAATAAAGATTTTCATCCGAAAAATCGAATTGATTGACATTTAGGATGTGTTTTGTGAGTGTGCCCTAAGTTTTTGTGAGCAGTGTATACTGAAGGACAGCGGCACAAACTTTGAGGCTGAGGGAAACAAACATCTCTCTTTGTTGTGCCTGCTTTCATTCTGGCACCTGTTGCAAAGCATTGTCTCTGCTCCTGCGCCTTGTACCTCCTTTGTGTTTGCTTTTGTCATGTTCTGTCCATCTCTTTGAGTCTGGGGAAATTGTGTGAAGGGATATATATACCAATTTCTTCCCCTCTCTTTGTAGACAGACTGACCCGAGACTGACCTGCAACAAAATATAACAAACGAGATTGTGCATAAAAAAAAAGCCTCAGTAATTATGATTAAATACAAGAGAAATCAGCAAACGCAATTGCAGATGTCCTTTAGCTTTTGCTGCATTAAATCATCTGCCTCCTGCTGTAATTATAGCAAATGGCCAGAGCCGGTGCTGGCCCTTCTGGGGCCCTAAGCAAACATCTGCATGGGGGCCCTATAGTACACGTCCCATGGCTATTCGACGAAGAGCAAAATGATTTACGGTGAAAACGGTTCCACTGTGCATTAGTGCAGGACAGAAGTAGAACATAATTACCTCAATTCAGGCCCCGTCCCTCTGTGGTTGAACCACTAACCACTAAGCCACAGTGAGACAACTTTTTAAAATGGTAAATGGAAAATGGTCCCATTCTCTCGCCTCTGGTCCCTGACCCACAGTTTGGGAACCGCTGATTTAAAACTAATTGAAATCTGCACCTGACGGTTATTTCTGTCTGACCACTGAGAATTAGCCTGTGAGTAACCCAACTCGTTTTAGACGGTGCACATTCAGAGAACCAGAGTTACTGTAAGTAACTATGTGCATGAGAACCGTGTGGATTCAACTCATCTTTGAAACAAAATTGGCCCGTAACAAGGCCTTGATTAATCAGTTTGACTGAGATGCCTGGGCCCTTGCGGTTGCGGGGGCCAACGCAACTTGCATAGTTTGCCTATAGGAAAAAACGTCTCTGCAAATGACACACATACATTTGAGACCAGCTCTCTTTATCCAAGCTTGGGACAGCATTCTACTCCAGCGTTCATTCCTTCTTTAATTTACATGATGAGCGCCCCCTACCTCAAGTATAGTGAACGTTATTTATAATAAATATCAACTAAAACTGCAATCTGTTGGCAAAAATCAATGTGTTCAATATCTGAAATATTCCCAAACTCACACCTTGCAGTTATCAAAATACTATTTGAATACCACTATGTCCCTGTACCTCTGGTTGGGAAACACTGTCTTAAACTGAAGACAGAAAAAGTGCTTGTTTGCATGCTCTTGTTGCCCCCACATCAATGCGAATTATGCTTTTGAGGAACAACCCGCACACCGTACGATTCCAGATTATCCATTCTCATTTCACAGCCTGCCACTGAAAGGAGCTGGGTTCTATTTTAGGTCCGGTGTGATTCACAGACCTGCTCCGGCATGTTGTCTTTAGGCCAGTTGGCCCCATATTAGACGTCTTGAGCGCTCAGTGCATTCATATGTTTGCAATGGTTTACTACATCCTCTGATTGCAGTCTTGGTTATACTTTGACCGTGTATGGACAGGAGTGTTGGAGGCACATTCGGGATATTCCGGAAGGTCTACCTCGTGTCTAATTGAACTTGGATTTGTTTCTGAGAGCTCAATTAGATGTGCTTCAGAGGCAGAGTTTGTATTTTCAGAACACAGTGAGGACGTGCTCAATGTCCACGTGCCTTAACAAGGACAAGAGTCCGCTCAGAGAACTGTGTGTCTCTTGAATAAATCTACACATTTTTATTCTTCCAAACACTTTTTCCTCTCTGTTAAGTATGTGTGAACAACCCGATCAGCTTTTTTTCTTTTGGAGATTTGTGTAAGTTTCAAAATTCTCTTGTAAAAATCCCATTCTAAATCTCCATAGACTTTTTGGAATATTCAAATACTAAGAGTTTGAAAGCACGACAGATGCTAATCAACTCTGTGCGAATGACTGACTATAATGAGGATGTTTTACAAGAAAGGAAATACCTGTTGAAACATGGCGAAATCCTAAAATTTTGGATGCATCTTCCATTTAAAATTGTGTGTTTTATGTTCATGGAAGTAAATGTTGTCTTTTCTATTGAGGTCATTCGATAACATTGACATTAAAGCCATACTGCGTAACATTCCAGGTTATGTTATGTAACAAGAATTTTCCAGCCACAAGATGCTGATTAACAAACATTTAGCAACAACACCAACATTGATCCTAATTTTACCAGTGGGTTATCAAAATAAAGATGACCTAATGTACCATGAGTCTGTAATAAAGGTTATCCATCTATTCGATTCATTGTTTGGCCAAACAGAAGTAAGTCTTAATAGAGACAAGATGGTAAATCAGTTATAAGTCAGGTCTGAGGAGAGGTGAGCCCGCTAAAAGGAAGATATTTTTAGGTTTTTTCACCAGCAAAAACACCCATAACAATATTAATGATCATGATTTTATTCTATTTCTCGGGTGAAATTAATTATATACGTAAGTCAAAAATGAGATGCAAAAAACAACAAGAAAAGACAGCATATCGGCTATATGCTATCTACAAAGAAAATGGCACCTTAAAAGTAAAAAAATAAAAATTTTAGTAAACACAAAGCCTTTCACTTTTCTCCCTCCATGTGACAGTGTCTGGGTTGTCATTGTGTTTTAAAGATTATTTTTCTTCTTCTTTTTTTTTTTTTTTTTTTTTTTTTTTTTTTACAGATGGCAAAATTGGACAACAGATGCAGATCTAACCTCAGGCAGCTAGAATATAGAATCACATCATCTAGCCAATGGAGTAAAATGATTCCCCCCAAAGTCTCAAAGCAAACCCATCCACCTTTTGATTTGTGGATTTTAAAAGTTTCTTGAAGCTCAACTTAGTTCATTCGGGGTGTCATGAACAGTCTGCAATTTTCAATTGAACTGTGAAATCTCTGGAATGGTCTACCACGCATCACTGCATACAACTTAAACACCCTGTCAGTATTAAGGAATTGCAAGATATTTTATACTATATGCCACATACATTAAGTTAAATGGGCAGTGTGAACTTTCTCAAGACAAATGGGACAGAATCTCTTTAGGCCTTCTTCAATATATATATATATATATATATATATATATATATATATATATATATATACGCACACGCACACGCACACGCACACACACAATCCGGTGTCCGGCCAAATAAACCAATAAATTAATAATCTGGTCCACATATGTAAATGGCCAAGAGCAATCACCATCAATTCCAACTTTGGCCAATATACAATTTACACAGTGAACAATTACTTTCAATCTATTTGACTTAAGTCTTAAGTCTTGATAGTGTTGATAGAGTCGCAGTGTTTACCTACAGTATCTTAGAAGGCAACTAACGTCAACATTCTTTCCCTGCAACAAGTGCACCGTCTAGTGGTGGTAAGTGAGAATACACAAAAGAGACGGCGGTTTGTAAATAAAAGAATTAGCCTATATTATTATTATTATTATTATTATTATTATTATTATTATTATTATTATTATTATTATTATTATTATTATTATTATTATTATTATTATTATTATTATTATTATTATTATTATTATTATTATTATTATTATTCACTAACTATTAATTTGTGTGGTGTAAATAAACGTATTGATTTATCAGGCATATATCCATAGTGTTTGGCATGGAAAGCTACCGTATAAAAACAGAGCCCAGTGTTTATATCATGTTCATATTTCGGTGTCCTGAAAACGACAGGTGAACTTCCCTGTGCCACAATTATCACAGTAAGCTTGGCTACTTGATTATTAATTTGTGGTTTATTGAATATTTGCCCCTTATTTTACAATACAATTACTATTACAACTTCTTGACTAACATAACTGGGACAATTGTAACATGGCCGCCTCATTTGCCATGGTAACTGCTGAAATATTTTTCTGGAGTTTTATTATAGCATTTGGCCCCGCCCCTTTTACCGCCTCACCAGTGTTGTCCAATAATAATCTTTCACTGTGGTCCGCTGCGAAATAACAAGGAAATAGGGTCTGTTGCCTTGCTATGGCCATTTCGAAAATATATAATTTATATAATCGTATTAGCAGCTTTGCAACATTTAGTCTTATTGATATCCTTAGTATATTTAATTTGTTTTATAATAAAAGTCTGAAGAAATCCTCACGCTGAACGGAGACGACCGCTAAAGCTAACGTAAAATTAGCATTGACACTAGCGTTAGCAAAATAATGTCTTAACAATGGACTTTAACGTTAACTATGGATATCAACGTCAACCGTTCCGTATAAAACAGTCATTTCAAGACACTCCATCTGTCTCGGCATATGCACGTGCCAATGTACTTCTGTGAGGGTCATCTTTATGGTTGTAAGTTGTTGGTTCTCAATTCTCAAAGCTAACAGTCAGAAGTAACTGTTAGAGATGGCTGTGGTGATTACACTTAGCTCAGACTCCGAGGGTGAATCTGAGGTGGAGATCGTGGGGTGCTACTCGAACAAGAATGAGACGTTGCCACTGTCGTCGGTGCGAGTGGAGGTCAATGCCCTAAAGATCACAACGCCCGTGGTATGTTTCGAATCAAAACAAAACACATCACATTTTGCTCCATACAACAAACAATCAACTGTAGCTCTTTAATTGATTTAACGCTACCTTTTCGTGGTAAGAATATTCCGTTTGCATGTTTAATATGTATGTAAGAGTAGTTAGTAGTTAGTATTAAGACTGTAGTTACACACTTGTACATAGCTAACATTATGTGTAAATAATGTCGGTTGTTTAGGATAATGATCATATGATGCACTGCCTAGAGCAAGATAAGATAGAACTTTACTGATATCACAATAGAGAAATTCCCTTGTTTACATCAGCTGTCAAGAACACTCAGGGGGTGCAAATAGTCAGAAAAATGTGCAATCAAAGAAAAACTGGGTGGTCACATGGGTTCATGAGAGGGTCGGTCTCTCTATCTGTAAGCACAGGGGAAGAAAGAGTGGGAACGCACAACAAAATTTATATCAGAGCAGTGCATTTGTTGAGGAAAATCTTTAAAAAAAAAAAAAAGTAGCATCACACCTTAAAGTAGCCGATGTATATTTATTAATCAAAGATTACATAACAGAACATCATCATAACATATTACTGACATTTTAAGTTCAGTTTAAACAAAGCTACCCAGTGTAACTTGCACCTACTGAAAATTTGTCCAGTCTGTTTTGAAACTAGATCTCTTAATGTGTCTCGTGTCTTTTCCGCAGCCTTGCATTGACCTCACAAGTAGAAGATCAGCACATGCCAAACTAAACACCTTTTCACTTGATCCTGCACCCGTAGCAGTGGTGGACTTGACTGAAGATAACAATCATTTTTTGGGGGATAATAATTTACTGTCAGACAGTCAGACAGTTGAACTGGTTGCAGACTCACACCATCCGTCGACAAAGGATGATTTTAAGGCAAAAGAAAAATCTGCAAGAAATTCAAGAAAAAAATGTAAAGACACCATGTCTTGTGCAGGAAGAAGAATTTTAAGATCCCCAAAACCTCTTCTCATCAAAACATCATCTTGTCATCGGTCAACATCAGTAAAGTTAAAGAGACTTCCCATTCTTGAAAATCATCTTAAAGAACTTTTAGCATTAGATAGAGTATGTGTGATAAAAACTGGTGAGACAATGTCTTTACATTTTAAACAAAAACACAAGGAAGGAAGAGATTGCCTAGACTTGTTTAATTCAACCACACTTAAATGCATCAAGCCCTTTGACACACAGGAGGAATCTTGCCAAGGGAAAGCTACTGGATCACGCAAAGAATCTCCTCTGACTCACTGTAGCCAGGCTGACAGTTTTCATTTGGAGCATCAAATTTCTCGCCCGACTTTCACACAGGATACTGGTGATCTTTCAACTGTTCCCTCTCCTGCATGTGCTTCCTCATCAGGCAAAGCACAAAGTCTATTTTCAAAAGAACTTCGGTCCGTCAGCCCTTCCCTCCCTATAGGAACTTCAACAGTCCAACCTCCACTCAGTGCATCCAGAAACGGCTCTCCTGCCCACCCCACTACCTTTCTCTGTGAGGATGTTAACTCCCTCCCCCAAACAATTCCTATATGTGAAAGCTTAAAAGTTACAGAATTACCTGAACCTCCTTGTGGTGAAAGGACTTTTGACAAGGCCTCCAGGAGCTGTAGTCAGACCCCTGAATCTTCTCCATCAGCGTGTAAAACGATAAACTTGGACAAAGAGCCTTTTACTTGTGAAGACGATTTCGGAGTCGATAGTCTACTGTCATTTAGTTGGGATGAAAGCGGAGAGGAGGAGATAGAGGACTCTGAATTGTACTGTACATCACCCACACAAGATGATAAATATTATGTATGCCCTGCTGTTGTCAAAAATCTATTACATAGAAGAGCTGATCTTCTGGTAAGAAATACAACTTATCTTAATTTCCCTGGACCTGTTTTAGCTGAACATTGATTTACCATATGTCTATTCATAAGGTTGATGAAGAAGACTGTATCCGAAAGCCACAGTTGCTGTGTCGCCAGAGCCTCAGCATGGTATACAGTACCATAGAAGAAAGTTACCAAGACGGAACTCTGGAGCTTCTGTCAGACCTGATGCTGCCCGGTTACTACCCTCCCAAAGACATCACCTCACACCTTCTGTGGGGCATCCTGCTTAACCCACAGTCTCCACATCATAATTGTGTGCAAGCTTTTGATCTTCTAATGAGAACTCAACGGTTAGACCACAAGCGCTAAAATCTTTTGTTTGTTTTATACATTATTTATGTATTTGATTTTTTTTTTTTAGGTATCACAATGCCGATAAATGGTCTGCTCCTTGGGACTGGGAAATGTTAAGCAATGTCGTAGAAAAGCAGGTACTGTGGTGCAGCCCCTTCACAAAGCAACTCTTTTGTCTTTTACATGAACCTATTGTATGTGAAATTATGTTTTCTATTCCTTTCTCCTGCTCAAAGGAACACCGGCCTGAAACTGTGCGCATGTTCCTAGAGTATGTGGTGCAGACCTTGGAAGATGACTTCAAATCCAAACAAACCACATCTGCTCTATATCAGTCACTTGCCAAAGCTGTATTGTCATTTGATCATCAGTTTTCTCATATTAGGTAATCTGTTTCCAAGTAGTCTGATACATGATGGTATTGGTCTTTCCTGTTATGACCCATGGTGTTGATACCTTATTCTGTTTTAGGGATGTATGTAAGTGGTTGTTTTCTGCCATTGTGAAATCAACTGATTGTAATGAGATGGGAGGAGAACACACCAGGTAACACGATTTGGCATTTTCTTTTATACTACAATTGTATTGTGCTTGATTTGCTTTACTCCCTCTCTACTGCAGAATTGTGGCCATCTTCCAGAGGATGCTGTCTTTAGCTTTAGAGGTGGATTGCTCTCCTGCTATAGGCTCTAATAAGCTTTCTCAGGAGCTTTTTCACATGCTTATCAGCAGTGTACCACCACGGCCTCAAAGGTGTGTAAAAAAAAACTATGTATTTTTGCACTAATATAACAATAATAAATCGATTTTGCACTCAAAGGACACACTATATTGTTTTAAGCCTGAAGTCTATTATTGTTACTGAATTTCTTGGGTTTTAATGGAATTATCTGTCCTTGGCCTGCAGAATGCTGCTGCTGGAGAGCCTGCAGAGCAAGCTGCTTATGTGTAAGCTGTTGGAACATCTGCTGGACTATTCCTGCCCAGTCAAAACCTCTGTGCCCATGTCACTGAGTCTTCTACTCCACTTCCTTAAAAACTGCACCTTATCACCTGATCCTAAAGTATATCATACACCTGTATTGTAGCTGTTATCTATCTGAAGCCTAGCTGAAAGAGACCATAGTTCCTAAATGGTTGTGTTTTCTTAGGATGGCACTGAAAAATGGCGGAGATGGGAAGAATTGGTCTGTCTTCTTTGGATGTTGTTGCTCAGCTACAACAATGCAATGAAAGGTATTAGTGCTCCTCCCATTAACAACTCCATGCATCACATGTTACCTTTATAATCTTTGGGTAAAAAACTGAAGGAAAAAAAACATTTCTTAAAGTAACAAATGAAACAGAGTTTTATCTAGGGCTTTAAAATACATTGCAAAACATGCAATATCTGCATGGCAAGAATCTACAATACATCGCAAGATGAAGTCTTACCTGAGTCTTATCTGACTGAGACACTTATCCTGTAACTAAAACAATGCATGGAACTAAAAATGTTTAGGTTAAGTTTTAGTTTTATTGATTTAAGTTTATTTCAGCCTTGTATTGGTGCTGATTTTGTGTTTTGGAAGTCTTGTTTTGACACAATATACTGAAAAACAAATCATTTACAATTTGTGTTAAAAGTGAATGGAACATGCCGTGTTGAAATGGTTCAGAAAAAATTGCATTAACATTAATATCGCTGCATTGCCCACAAGCCTTTTTCAATATCGTGCAGCCCTAGTTTTATGTTAAAACTTGGATGACTGAGAACTCACACTGAAATATTTACATTATAATTTTTTTTCCCTCTTTCTTTCTTCCCCTAATTTTTAGGATATCTTTGTGGCTCTAAGACAGAAAAAAGAGACATAGTTGGCCCCTCAGTTTACAAGCCTGAAGACAAGCTGTCCAAATGTTTGGTTCGTGAAGCAGTAGAAGCCTTCCTGTCCAGGTCACAGGACGACGTTGGTGAAGCACTGCCTCTCCACGTTGAGGAGTCACTCACCTATTTACAAGATCACCTGTTGGATGTGTGTCAGTGTTAAAGCCATGAACTATATCTGTATGACTGTGTGTATATATTTGTATGTATAGCAATACAAGATTTTAAAAGCATTTTATTTAAAAGATGTCTGATTGTAATTTTAAAATGCATTGTTGACTCACAAAAGGTGTTATGTTGTGTCTTTCTTTTGGCACACTTTGCCCATATTAAATGTTTTTTTGTTATTTTTTTTCAGAATTATTAAGATGTGATTCTGTGTATTTTCTCATCCAAAACATACTGTACACTTGTTTTTTTTGTCATAAGTGGCAACATTTGATTGATCGTTTATATGCACAGATTTATCACTGCGTGTTGCCCATTTCTGGCAACGTTTTGCTGAACTAAATGACTTGCAACAGTGTTTCTTGTGCCTCGTCGAAGTTATTTTCATTTCTACTGAATTGTTGGCCAGGCTCAACAGCTGGTTGGCTCGTCTGCACTGTGGCCAATAGGAAGAAGCGCAGTTATCGGCAGAGAGAAAAAAAAGCCCTGACAGTCGCCATGATACAGCAGCGGAAACGGGGGTGAAGTAGCTAGAAAACAAAAGAGAACACGCAGTCGTCCTCGTTATTTGGTATGCTCTTGAAGGTAAAGCAGAAGTCCTCCTTTAAAAACGTGAACATTTTCCATGTGTTTAACCGTGCGTTGACCGCCCTGTCCTATTGACGGTACATATCTTGCCACAGAGCGCAGCTAAACAGAAAATAGCAGCACAGAATTATTCGGATCGTTCAGCTAACATGCTAACACAAGCTAGGCTAATTGCCCACGGTTTGTACCAAAGGCATCGTGAAGCCTCATGGGCACCCCTGTTCACTGTTTAAGATAACCTTATCAATTTACCTGTGTTTTATGAGGCGTTTTCGAGGGCTAACCGATGCGATACTTCGTGGCCTAGCTAGTGTTAATGCGCATGCTAGTGTTCCGCTATTATGTAAACAACAAATGCTCAAAATCCCACAGTTTCTCTCAGGAAGTGGCACGTAATGTATTGTATTATCTATAAAAGTCGGATGCTTTTGGTGTAGCCCTGTGTATACTTCCAATTTGTCGATATTCAATAAGGTCGTGCAATGTTGATGTGTAACGTTGCTTTGATGGCTAACCTGTCTATTTAGGTTAAGCTAGGCTAATCAGTTCGCCCAATTTCTTGTGTTGTTGCTTACAGCATCGTGGCACTGGAAGTAACACAAGTAAATAATGTATGCTTTGACTTTTGATCAGTTTATGTGCTGAAAGCCATACATACAATATTCCGTTGTCTCACAATACAGTTGGCACACATGCTACATGGATTTTTGTAGCTTTTGTTTAACGTTATGTAAAAGTATATTCTCAATCGCTTAATGAGGCGTTGCACCAATTAGCAGAGGCTAACTATATTTTACTCTAATGTTCCCGGGGTTATATGGGAAAGTCTCACATGGATAATTATAGCACACATTGTTAATGGGAAAAGTATTGTCAAACTATTTTCAGTTGAAAACTGCAGGTAGAAGCTACAAAACCAGCTTTTTTTGTTTTAAATGTGTTCAAGTTAACTCTCGTCCCACTGCCTGTGATCAATGCAGTGATTCCTGATCAATTATTGCGTTGACTACTGACTACTATTTCTTTAGTGTTATAGGAATGCCCAAGGAAAAATATGACCCGCCGGATCCAAGGCGGATGTACACAATTATGTCCAGCGAGGAGGCAGCCAACGGGAAGAAGTCTTACTGGGCTGAGCTGGAAATTAGTGGTGAGATGCTTTGTGTTTAATCAGTGTGATTCTTTTACACCTGGCCCTGGGCTCAGAAGCTCAGTGCTATGATGTACTGTACAGCTGGGTTATATATCTGATCCTGTTACAATTAGTTTTTTTTGGTAATACTCATATTGTGATTGAGTGTTTTTTCTGTTTAATGCAGCTTTATATCTTGTAAGTGAGTGAAAGTGGGATTTAAGCAACCATAGTGACTTTCAGAAGAAGCAGATGACTTTAGCTGCCTCCAAAAGGCAATATCCACATGATGTGTGAACATGTGATGATCTAAGCTTAAGAAATTGTTATGTTTTCGTCATCTCGCCCACCTCAAACTCATACTGCATGAGGGTCTTTCCTCTCTGCATCAAGTTAAACTGCAAACATGTTAAATAATGTAACTTTTGTCGACAACTTAATTTATTGATATTGATTGTGGGTCTTTTAGTTGTATAGATTCTTTTGTCATCTCAAGATTTCAAACATTTATTTTTGTCTTAAGGTTTAAAAGCTTTAAGATTTTATTCAGTTTAAGAGGCTAAGAACTGTTAGTGACTTGTTGATTTGCTGCATCTCTGTCTCTGTGAGTGCAGGTCGAGTGAGGAGTCTCAGCACAGCTCTGTGGTCTCTTACCCATCTCACTGCCCTGCACCTCAGTGACAACTCACTGTCACGCATCCCGCCAGACATTGCCAAACTACACAACCTGGTGTACCTGGATCTCTCATCCAATAAGATCAGGAGCCTGCCGGCAGAGCTCGGCAACATGGTGTCTCTCAGGTGGATTTTGAACTTTCAGCTGTAGATTTTACTCTGCTCTTTACAGTCAACCACTGGTCCTTCAGAGACGTATAACAACTGTCTTTTTCCTACAGGGAACTGCTTTTAAATAACAACCAGTTGCGAGTTCTACCATTTGAATTGGGGAAACTATTTCAGTTACAAACACTGGGGTTGAAAGGTAACTTTCCTGGAATCTATTCCTGTTAGTGATGGTTGTCCTTTGTATTTGAAACTAATATCTCTTGTTTTTGTTAGGAAACCCACTTGCACAAGAAATTATGAGCCTCTACCAGGAGCCTGATGGCACACGGAGACTGCTCAACTACTTGTTAGACAATCTGGCAGGGGCTATCAAGCGCAGTGAGTTACTTCTGCTTAGTCCTTAATAACCTCAAATTATTCTTGATAATGTGAAGTGTTTGTGCCGTCTCTTTAGTACCAACAGAGCAGCCCCCGGCTCGGTCGTGGATTTCACTTCAGGAGCCTGACCGGACACGACCATCTGGTAAAAGACATTTTAGGTTAAATATTAGTTGGTAATTCATGGTAAACCTAATATAAATTGTATTTTGTCCTTTACCAGCACTATTCTCAGTTATGTGCTACAATGTGCTGTGTGATAAGTATGCCACTCGTCAGCTATACGGCTACTGTCCTTCTTGGGCTCTAAACTGGGAATACCGAAAGAAGTCCATCATGCAGGAGATCATGGGCTGCAATGCAGACATTATCAGTTTGCAGGTAAGGTTCAACATTGTTTACACACAATTATGCAGCAAGAAGATTAGTTATTAAGCATAATGTATCAAATCATATAATATTTAATCAGTTATACTGCATTTGCTTATATTTAGGTGTTTTGTTTTATGTTTGTTGTTGACATCCTTGTGTCCCTGAGGAGGGCACTGTATTGTACATTTTCCACACCACACAGTATGTTGCTGCTTGCTACACATATGACATAAAATCCTGCCAAATGGGCAACACGGTGGCGCAGCGGTTAGCGCTCACGCCTCACGGCAAGAAGGTCCCAGGTTCGATTACCACGTGGACGGGCCTTTCTGTGTGGAGTTTGCATGTTCTCCCCGTGTCTGCGTAGGTTTCCCCTACCACTAAAAACTTGTACAATAGATTCCCCTCTGGGGCCAGGACCCCCCTGAAAAAGAGATTCTTAATCTCAGTGGGACTATCCTGGTTAAATAAAGGTCAATAAAATAAAAAATGGCTGTACAGCTCAGATTTAGAAACCAGATAATCCACTGTGATGATGACCCATATAGACTTTGCTGACAAGTGTATTTTATTTTGGCAAGCAAGTGTTCGTGCTTACATGCCAAAGTGATTGTTAGGGCTGCTCAATTATTAAAAAAAATATAATCACGATTATTTTAGTCATAATTGAAATCACGATTATTAAAAAAAAGTATCTTTATTTTAATTATTAATGAATCAAAAAAACTCTGCTGAGTATTGTCTGTTTTCTGAAAAGTACAAATGATTTCAAGTATGCCTTGATTGAGTAATATGAATAATAATAATAATTAAAAATATATATATATCAATAGTAATTGAATTTCGATTAATTGCACAGCCCTGTTCTCTGTATTAACATTTACGTCCTGGATTACATAAATGGTGTGGCAATTTGTAAATCCTTTTGCCTCCATGTTTTCTGCATCATTTGTATCTTCTAAGATCTAGCTGTTGTAGGTGGAGGTTTGTGACTGACTCTGAATTGCAGGAAGTTGAAACCGAGCAGTACTACAACTTCTTTTTGCCGGAGCTGAAGGAGCAGGGCTACGACGGCTTCTTCAGTCCGAAGTCTCGAGCCAGGACAATGTCAGAGTCTGACCGGAAACATGTGGATGGGTGTGCAATCTTCTACAAGACGGAAAAGTATGTACCAGATATTTGAGACGCACCCGCATACACGATACAGGCAATGGTCAAACCCATAAAAATGAGATTAAAGAAAACCAAGTTTGTAGTTAAACTTCCATTTGCTTTAGTTACGGACATATTTACTCACAATTAAGAGTAACCAAACGTTTTACTCAAGAGCACTGTCACTTCAAAGTAACATGCTGTGGTATACAGTCAGCCTCTGGTTTATTGACCATTCAAAGTTAAAAGCTCTTGACCTTGTGTTGTATTCCGAATCCAGCTCAAATGGTAAATCTTCCTGGATCAACAGTAGTAATTGCCTGATTAAAAGCCACTACACACTTATTGGTAAACTCTTGAAGCAGAGACGAGACAAGAGCTGCAGCAGAGGCAGAGAAGGCATCTGGACAGAACTCCACATGTATGAAACTTGCTTTAAATTTGTAGCTTCTGCTGCCTCTTAGCCAGAGCGCGCTTTTCTGCCAACTGGAGCATCCTCCCCATCGCTGCATTTTAGTGCACTGACTATATCACAAACACACTAAGAAACTTGTGCAATATATTGGCACTATGCAATATAAAATCAATATATTCACTGAGTTGGTGGAGCGTTTAAAGTGATGGTCTGTAAGTCTAAATGTTTTGCCAATGTTATAGATTGCAGACAGTATAATTGACGTATTAAATGATAATGTTTTTTTCCAAAGCCTTCTGAAAAGTCCCTAGGGACTTTTCAGAATCCCTTATCAGACTTTAAGGGACTTTTCAGAATCCCTTATCAGAATCCCGGGCTATCACTTTGACCAATTAGACTAGATTTCATGTGAACTGGCCTGTCCGATCCCATCAGGAAGGAACTTGATTAATTTCAAAGTTTACTCTCACTCTCTCCTCACTTTGCAGTTTTTTAAACTGTCACTTTAAACTTTCATGGTGTAATATGTTATGTCTTGTATATAAAGATCAATAAGCCTATATTATATCGACTGAGCCCTAGATTTTAATTAAAAAATGTCAATGTCAATTTTATTTATAAAGCACTTTTAAAAACAACCATAGTCGACCAAAGTGCTGTACAAGAACAGTAACAATATGTACAATAAACACAATAAAACTTGAACACAGGTAATATATAAAGGCACAAACTGTGTCTGGTCTACATAGAACCGAAGGCCAAAGCAAAAAGATGAGTTTTTAAGAAAAAAAAAGATACTATGATTTATTTTCTTATTGATTGATTCCCTATTTTTCATTACATTTTTTAGTTCCACCCTATTCTATATGTTAAGAAAGCAAATAATGAACTATTTGATCATCACTGTTCTTCTCAGGTTCAGTGCAGTGCAGAAACACACAGTGGAGTTCAACCAGCTGGCCATGGCTAACTCCGAGGGCTCTGAGGCCATGCTGAACAGAGTCATGACCAAGGATAATATTGGAGTGGCTGTGCTGCTCGAGGTCCGCAAAGAAATGATGGAGGTCTCCTGTAAGTAACGCACTCTCGTACATAGTCTGACAAAAGCTGAAAAGGAAACATAAACAACCTCCTGCTTGTTTTTATTTTAGCTGGAAAATCGCTCCATGGCATGGAGAAGCAGCTGCTGCTGGTGGCCAACGCTCACATGCACTGGGATCCTGAGTATTCGGACGTGAAACTGGTCCAGACCATGATGTTTTTATCGGAGGTGAAGAACATTGTGGACAAAGCCACACGCAGCCTCAAGTTGTCATCCGTCTCTGGAGAAACCAATGCCATTCCTCTGGTGCTGTGCGCTGACCTCAACTCCCTCCCAGACTCTGGTAAGTCACAAGGACTGGCAAGAGTTGCTGACTCAAAATGCTCTGGTCCTGGATCGGATTGAAAAGATATTTGCTTTGATCAGAACTTTCAATCCTAAACGTTTCCTTCGGCTATATAAATGATTTAAAATTAACGTGTTAAATCATATGATATATCATAAAAGAAAATACTTTAATCATGGATGTCCACAATTCAACCAAATTCAAAACCTATGACCTTACTGACTTCTGTTTCCGGCACCATTCTAATGTCACGTGTTCAACTCCTTCAGTCCACTCGGACTGAAGCGTGCAGGAGACTAGGCGGTCCTCATGCGTCCACAGGATGCTGAGTGGAGCTGCCGGATAAATAATTCTATATGTGCCCTGATATAAGTTATCAAACATTTCACTAAACTATTGTGTTGAACACAGGAAGACACTTGGCTGTGTATAATTATCCACATGATAAAATGTTGTTTGTTCATGTGAAATTACGTGAGGGATTTGTACACATGTAATTTAATATGTAACACAATGCCTTTCCCTGATTTTAAACTCTCGCTTTTCATTCATAATTTGTGAAATAATCATTTGGCCAAGTTTGTCCTTAAAGCCTCACCGCAGAACATTTCACCCTGTAAACGGAATAAAATGCAAGCTTTTTTTTTTTAAATCCCTAAAAATCGAAACCAATGTGTTTGCTGTGAGCGACCCACCTCTCCTCAGATCCTCAGACCTGACTGTAACGTTACTGGGTTAGGTCATCCAAACCCGTTCTTTTATTTAATATAGTTCAAAATATCATGCAGTGTGCATTTAAAAGTTTGAAAAGGCTTTTTAATGCCGATATTCATAATAGAATTATTGCATTCAAATTAATTGTGATTCGATTAATCAGATTTTAAACCAATTAGCGGCATTACTATGAATCTGATCAAGTTGTAATGAAGGATATTTCATCTGATATTTGTTTTGTGACACTGTGAACACGTGTTAAAGCTAATATGAGTTGACAGGAAAGCTCCTGTAACATTTGTGCTGTTACTGAGTCCTGCTGTGACCCTCAGGTGTGGTGGAGTACCTGAGTGCTGGTGGAGTGGACTGCACTCACAAAGACTTCAAGGAGCTTCGTTATAGCGACAGTTTGACCAAATTTAACTGCAATGGCAAGAACAGCACGTCCAACGGCAGAATTACCCATGGCTTCAAGCTAAAGAGCGCCTATGAGAACGGCCTGATGCCTTACACAAACTACACCTTTGACTTTAAGGTGAGTCCTGAAGGAAAAGTTCAAACTTGAGGGGGTTATTGTTGCTCTGGGCTGATCTGCACCAGTGGGCTGTTACATAAAACTGACTAACTCCATAATCTCTGCTTATTTGGCCAAGTGTGGCTTATTCTGTTGTCATTTGGGGTTCATAAACCAGGCTCACTCAGTGTGGCTCAGTTACTATGGAAACTTGGGCAGAGAATTTAAAAGGGTCCAGACCAGGTTTAAGGCCCGGCTCAGTCAGGACACTTTATTAAGCGCTGCACTTTTATCACACTCTGAAGGGGGAAGAACACATTTATTTACAATGGCCCAAATATGTAATAATTATAACTAAAATATAGCCTAAACTGAGACAATGTTATTGTTCATGAAATATTTATATCATACACTTAAGTAAGAAATAATGACGACTAACTTTTTAAATTCTAAATAGCCAACATGATCATTTATATAATTTATAATAATCTTGTACTGAAATATTTTTTGTAAATAATTGTTTTTGTGAGATAAGTTCTTCTTTTTATCCGAAATATTCCCAAACATGAGCCCCTTTCAGAACTGAGTGCTGCAAACGACTCTTTACTCTATACTAGTGGCTCCCAAAGTGGAGATCAGGACCCCCACCGGGGTCGTGAGACGGTTTCCAAGATCTAATTATTAAAAATATGTGAAAACGTGAATACAATCACTATTGTTAACAGGTTTTAATTGAATGTTTTGACTCTTAAAATGAGTGTTAATGCAGCTGGTGTTGCACTGCAGGGGTCTCCATTTGTTTGCGTCAATATTTTGGGGGTGGTAATCTGAAAAGTCAGCCAGTCTGTCGTGATCTGTCAAGGTGTTTCTATGAGAGATTTAACTTGCTTCCCTCTCGTCCTCAGGGTGTCATTGACTACATTTTCTACTCCAAGCCTCACCTGAACGTCCTGGGGATTTTGGGCCCTCTGGACCCCCACTGGCTGGTTGAGAACAATGTCACCGGGTGCCCGCACCCACACATCCCCTCTGACCACTTCTCCCTGTTTGCCCAGCTGGAGCTGCTCCTGCCCAATGCGCCCCCACAGGTCAACGGGCTCCATCTGCCAGCGCGCAGGTAGTGAGTCCCTGCCACACCACCAGAGGGAGCTGCCACCAGAGCCGCTCTGTTTTTAATCTTCTCCCTCCCACTACCAGCTCTTTCCCCAGCCACTGGAGGGAAGACAAACAACCTGTAAAATATACGTACAGTGAGGTCTGGCCGACAGGGATTTCGTATAATGTTATAGATATTCTATATTTTTCTTTATCCTTTCTCCTGTTTTTTATTTTTAACTGCTCAATACACCAAGCGTTTGTATCAAGTTTTTGTTGCAAACCCCCTTTTTATTCTCAAATCCACAGCATTGTTTGTTGCTCTCTTTTAATTTAAATGGAGGGTAGCTCATTCAGTTTGTCACACAAGTATAGTGCAAGAGAAACCTTAACAAGCACCTAAAATCAACTATTCTGTATCAATCTCAAACCAGCAAAGGTGGTAGGCACCAGTTCCAGAGCTGCATCTTTGCGTTGCGCTCGGTGCGTGTCATCTGGCCGTTCAAGGGCTGTCTCAGCTTTGAGCTTTAGAGCAGCTCTCCTCGAGGAAGATGGAGGCCATTTTTTCTGCTGTCATTCTGTGGTGCTTCGGTCTCCTTTGGTGCTACAAGAATTTACAACTGTCCGATTTCCCTTGTAGTGTTGTGGAAGGATGTTGTGACAGACTGGTTGCAGCTACCACCCTGTTTGCTAACTGTTTAGCCCCAACTTTTAGTTGACAAAAGTGCTAATGCTTTGGAGCTCACATGATCCATGTTTCTGTCACCTTTTAGACAAGGGGATCTAGGCTGAAGGAATGAGAGGTTGGAGGCGCTTTTCCCACAATCTTTTTTCCTTTTTATTGATTGCTTTTAGGCAGAGAGAGACAAATGGCTGATACACGGGCGTAAAACCAGCATTCCTCTCACTGTCCACTCCATTTATGTAAACTCACCCAGCTAATTCTTAGGCAGATTTGTAGCACTGCACTGTCTCCAAGGCCAGTAGTGACTTTCCCTAGCCATGAATCCCATACACAGAAGCAGTGGTTTTTCACACGTGTTTGTACAGAACAGAAATCTCGACTCAGTCTTTACATGATTGTATATGAACCACAAAAGACCTGTTTTCTGGCGTTTTTTGTACTAACAGTAAATTATGATCAGATTTGAAAAAAAAAAAGATTGTATTGTAAACTATGGCTAAATTTTTATCCAGTTAATGTTAAGATGAATTGATATTACCAGCTTGTACAAAAGACGTAAGAAAAGGTTGTTGGAGGCGTTCGCTGTCACTCCTTTGCACTCCCTTGAGATTAACTGTAATTGACGTATTTTATTTCGTTCTGCCCTTCTGCTGAGTTGATTTTTCAGCACATCGCTGCGATTGTAAATAGACAATGACTCAAGTTTGCCTGTTGCTTTTCGCCCATTAACAAAGCCATTGATCCACGCTGCTGCCATCAGTTTTTGACACACATGAATAGAGCGCAGTCCACCAGTGATTCCACATCTGTTGGTTTGTGTGGCTGTCTCTAAATCCCACTTGTACAAATGAACATCGTGCCTCACTGTAGCAGTTGTTGTTGTCTTGCACTATTTACACTTAACGAACGCCTCAACAACCTTTTCTCCTTTTATTTTTAAATACTGTTGACACATTTGAAGATTTTATGTCCTTTTTGTTTTTGTTAAGTTCCTTTTTTATGAGCTATGACAATGTCATGATGTGTATATTCCTCCTCATTAAGCTCTATAGTAATCAGGTATGCTTTTGCCCTTTGACCTTCTGTCGTTTCCCTAAAGGAACATGAGAGATAGTCTTATCTGAACCCACTGTTTTGGATTATTTTTGCACCCGTTTTGTATCTTGGCACAGCATTCTGTCCAGACCCTTAGCCCTTTAGCTCCTCTCTTGGCCATCTGTCCTAGACCAATGCCCCAGTCCTGCCCACCTGTAACCTCCTGACCTCAGTCTAACCTCCAGTGTATGACTTAAGCTGTGTCTTTTAATCCCTCAGCTCACCCTTGTATCCTATCCTGTCACTGCAGCTATAGTGCCATTGGTGGACCCTACCTCTGTATTGGAAAGGTGGAAGGCCCACATTGCTTTTAGAGAAACGAAGAGAAACGGGGCTGATCTCAGCTGTTGCTCTGAACAGACATGTCACATCTCAAAGCCGTGAGCCCAGTCTCACTGGAGATTATTCAGGCTTCATGTTAAAACATGGAGCCCACACTGAGCACTTAAGCTCAGCTGAGGCCCCTCTCTCCTTGTCTCGGCAGAAACATTGTTAATGTAATCCTAAACATTTTTAAAGCAAGAGGGAAGCAAGTAAATAGGAAGTATAAATTGACTCAGATCAAGTTTTGACCCATTTGTTTGCCCCTTCTTGGTTGTTTTTAAACATTTTTTTTCCAATGGAAACCAATGTGTCCAGTTTTTTTTTTCCTGAATGGCATTAGTATTGTAGTAGATTTAAAGGCTAGCTTTTTGTAAAGTGTGAATAAAAGATGTATCTCATGTTTCCTTTCTAAAATGATATTGAATTGTGTTGTTGATGTGTAAATCATGAAATCTATGATGGTGTTATGTTTGCTACTTTGTTTTTACTTTGACTCAATATTTTCCATAAACTGTTGTCCCATCACAAACCAAATCCTCTGTAGAAATCATGACATAATGGCTGAATGTTGTGGTGATGCTTTAGAGCGGACGATGGGGTGCTTGTAGGAGGATCTTCTCTGGTCTTGGTGTTGGTGACACTTGTAAGCACAGGGATATTCAGTCTTTTTGGTCGTATCTTTCAGCTTTATTTTTTTATGTTGGCGTGGCACAGGCCGGGGAGTGCTTGTGCCAGTAGTGTAGGGCAGTGGCACTGTCTCTAGTGGAGTAGAGATCAATTCTGGTGGTGTCAGTGTGTTGTCAGACCAAGCTAATGGTGTGCTGCTGGTCACTAGACTGGTCCTGTGATGATTATTAAGTTCTTAGTCTATCTCACTAGTTCTTGTGCATCACAGTGGTTTCTCTGTTACACTAGCTAGCTGCCATTATTGGTCACTGATTTTAATTTGATATAATTTCAGGTCGACCCCTATCTTTTCCCGTCACCCGCTCATTGTGCATCACGTAGGCTTTGACAGAAATCTGGCGATTCACGGCCGAGTTATGTCACCCGTAGGCTTCACCGAGTGGTCACATGTTGGCTCTGTACTTTTCCATTCTTGCATTGTTTCATAGTGTGCTTGTTAGGCATAAAAGGATTTCCCAGGCTGCATCTGTCTTGTTGTGGTGCACACCAAAGCTGCTTGTAGTGCATTTCACCCACCAACACGTGTCCATCTCATACCAATCCTAGTATTCATGAACTGTAGGGCTGTAAGGAAAGCATTGTCCTTTTCCTTAACTCACACATCCAAACCCATACTCTGACTGTTGTTGAACTTTGGCTCTCATTCCATAATTTTCCAAAAGAACTTGGCAATAATCCCCTCAACCATTCAAGCTCACTCATGATGGATTTTAAATATTTTACCTGAAATATGTAGCTCTTTTGTCTTACAAACTGTGCTTGCTTTTTAACTCTGCATCTTCAATCTTAACTCCGTTCTGTTGTTAACCCCCCGCCCCCTCTCCCCCCTCCCCAAACAACATCTAACACTTTGGTTCCATTCATCTTGTATATTTGCTCCATCCCTCCTTCTCCCCTGCCAATTTTTTAGTGGTAGTTGTTCAATGATCAGGATTGTCTATCTGTAGTCAAGCTGAGTACATATATTGATCTGTGTCACTGTGTTTTATGCACTGGACCAACTATTGTTTACCATTCATTAAATACCAGCAAAAAAGCGAATAATAATAATAATGACGAAACACTTGCACAATGATGTGGAATGTCCATTAACCCAGACGAGAAATCAAGGCAGCTCTTTTCAAATCAATACATTACTGTTTGCAAAAGAAACTGAATGGTAAACAATTCTTTTGTTGTACCCTTAGCCGTCCTCTTCACTCTCTTTGATAGTTTGGTTCTTTATTTTCTGTTGACTACAGGATCTGCTTGTTTTCCTTTACACCTACCTATGTATTTTCCTACTTCTGGTTGAAAATAAATTCTATATTATCTGTTTCAAGCGGTGTCACCTCTTATTCTTTTGTGTTTGGATACGTCTTACATGCTTTGGCTTTCCCTTCTACTGGAGCAAGAAGATGGGACAGTGGTGCAGTCCTTATGTGCTTGGCTAAACTTGAGCCGGATGGGAGTTTGTCCAAATCCTAGAAATCCAGGAGTGTTCAGCTTAGTCTGTCTCAAAACTACAATGAAAGTGATGTGGAGAATGACTCAGAAACATGGGTTCAATACTGACTCTTTAATCCAATTGTTCTAGTACGTCTTCAGTTGACTTGGTTTGAGGTCTCTTGACTCTCTGCACTTGTAACTTTCAAACCTGTAACAACTACTGCACGAGCCTTTGTGTATACTATAGCTTTCTAAAGCAGAGAAGGCCGTCTCAGATTTTGTCCATTGTCAGCAGCAGTCCTTTTAGCAGCGCTGTGGGTGTCGTCCTGAAGCCACACTCGCCCTTTTATGTTCCTCCTGTAGGTTGGAAATGAAAAGTGAATGTCTCAGCCGGGACTAATAAAGATTACAATAACATGTTTAATAAATACTGCCCTTTGTGTAAGTACCGCGTTCGGACACGTGGTGGAGCCAAAGGATCATTTCTGACGTCTGGAGGGGGACAAACATTGACTCGTGGTGGGTGTAAGTAGCATCACTGCCCTCTGTACCAGATTTTTTATTTTCTAGTTGTGGAACAAAATTGGTTTTGCCCTCCTTCAGCATATTGTAAACTCGGACATTTGTGGGATAAACATTGTGCATCTAGTTATAAAACATTTATCAATTTCATGAACTTGCAGGCTGGTTTTGTGAAAGTGTGCCTGAAAAGTGACTCTACAAGTTGTGAAATGGGCCCATAAACCCGTCCCTGTGAAGAACTAAGACGCTACAAATATCTTTATCTAATTTAGGAATGAGTTCAGATCAAAGACATGCTTATTGACAAAACATGTCTTTGAAAAGTCCATTTCCCTCTAAGAAAAACTGCAAAGCAGAAAGTTCAGCCAGTAGTGCACACCTCTCCATCTCATATTTATCTGCTGTTGACGTGGCAGCTGTGTATCTAGACTTCCTCTGACTCTCCTTGTTCCGGCTGTTTTGCTCTTTCTCCATGCTCTCTTTTTAATCCATTCCTTCTGAAATTCCCACTTGAGTGTCTCTGTGCATGACTACTGAGCCAGCGGTCTGTGATGTTCAGCCAACACCTCCTGAACACTCCGAAAACACTGCTTTAGGATGAGCATTCAGGTTTTACTGCTACAGAGAGAAGCTGCTGAAGTATAACTTGGGAGTGTTTTGTTTGGTGAACTAGAAACCACAGCAAAACTACGAAATGTGAATTGTTTACGATGCTAATTGTGCAACTTTTTCCATCTGAAATTGTCCGACAATTCACAGACTGATAGCTGGGCTTTTTAAAATGACTAAAGGCTTCTTTCAGTTTAAGGTTTTGAGGGATTTATGCTGTATTGTCCTGGGGCGACCTGTCAGGAGCAGATGACCTTGAGTGGCTTTGTAGCATAGTTTTACACATTTGTTATTTCTTACAATGATACAGTTGTTATTCCCCCCCCAATCTGATAAGAAAAATAAACAGCCTGACATTAGGCCGGATACAATTACCCGGTACTTTCCCCAAATACTTGTTTTTATATAGTGCAGGGCTCAGTATATTTCCCTGCAGTTTTTCACAGAGCACAGATCATATCTATGAACTCGGCCTTCGAACAAATGGAAGACATTTGCCCGAAGAGGCGGATGATTCCTGGAGTTGCTGTGGAGGGAATGACACCATGTTGTAAACGGCACATGCGTGGGTCAGTCAGTGCTTGAGCACTTTATTGCTCTTGTTAAACGGCGGAGGTGTGGCTGTGGCCCTGTAAAGAGAGAGGGGGCCCATCAACCTGTGTGTGATGAGCAGCACACGCCTTCACTGGTTCAGGGTGGTCAGGGGGCTTTGGGCCAGATGTGAAACCCATTAAAAACCCATTAATGTGGGTCAGCACATCTGGACAGAACAAGCCATTGGCGTTACAGAAAAGCATTCAGAGTTTACAGTCTTCAGACAAATCTTCAGAAGAATCCAGATATGCACTTGACACCACGGGAGATCAGTGTTTCAAACCACAAATTGTTCATGTATATTATTACTGCAACCTATAACTGGAAGTGAAATAATGAGTTGCATAATTGTAACGAGGAGTGATTATCACAAGCATGTACAGCGTTCTTATACACACCAAAGGTCGACACCCTGAACTGTGCTGTCAAACAAGGCTTGATCCAGCAAAATAAACCATTTGGAAAAAAGAAACAAGTTAAAATTTAGTCAGAGATTATTGGTTGAACAACTCGCTTGATCAAAAAGCCCACTGTGTAAGTGTAGGTTATGTGTAGCTTTGTCACAAGAACTTACAAATCAAACATACATGATCACATTAATGCTGTTTTTGCAATGACTTAGCCAAATTAAACATATTTAGAAGAAGGCCTAATGCATTTAAATGGCATGTTGGGTTTAAGGTTAAGGTTAGTCAAACCACAAGACATGCGGATCATGTCCTGATCTCTAAGTCCAGTCACAGCAAATACATACAAATGTATTTGACCCTTGAAGGTCATTTTATTCTATATCTATTGAATACATCAGAAGATGCTGTGAGTAGTGACCACTGGTCATGCAGACTGAGATGAAAACTAGGAACAACCATGTCTAACCTTTCTCCCTGCACTCCATGACTTGGTCCTGATATTTTAGGGCCTTCCTCTCATGGGCCTCACGAGAGGAAGGCCCTAAAATACCAATATACTATAAACGCACTTGGATGACTGCTACACAGTGGGGGTTTAAGTAATGTTTAGCAGGAGTGAAGTTGTTTTTGGCTGTAAAAGTAGGCGACTTCTACTGTTACTTCACAAACCATGAAGATAATGCAAATTACAGGCTTGTGGTGTCGCCTCTGATTTAGAGCTCCATGACTCATCGTGATGGCAGAGCTCAGCTGACGACAGGTCGACCAAACATTGTTCCAAAAGTGTCCAAAATTCCTGTAAAAATATTTGATGCATTATTTTGGAAAGAGGAGATTTGAGGATGTTTCAAAACCTTGGATTGTGAAAAATGTCTTGGATGATCTTTGATGGTAAAATATTGACAGAATTGACACCCTGTTTGAAGAATGCATGACTTTAGGTGCGCCTGGTCTTTCCTCATGGACATAGAAAGCAGATGAGAGACGTGAAGCACCAATTGAGATGGAAGGCGCACTGCCCAACACCTTTTCGTAAACACACATAAATGATTCGTCCACTGGCGCCACAGTCAAAATATATTATCCACAAAGAGTGCGGAAAAACAAGCCGCTTTCTCTTGTGAAGTCATGCCAAGAATTCACGCCACGTACTGTATTTTTGAGTGAGAAATGGCATGATTTTCTTTCTTAGAACAATGCAACTGAGCTTTTAGACAGTGCAAGAGATCTGAAAGGTCATTGTTAACAGATGCTCATTATTCTTGGAAAATGCTTCATGGACACTTAAATTTAGAAAAAGGCATTTTCAAGAAATTCAGTGTTTTGTTGTTTTTGGAAAGGGAAAAGGTGGTGCTTCGTACTGAAACCAATAACTCGGAGTCACAGAAATACTGAAGCTGAATTGGTCTATTTTCCCACGGCCACTTTAGTGAATCTAATACATTTAACTGCTAGTGGAGAATTTATCCAGCGCTCAACTAAAAGCAAACCTTAACACCGGTGCAACTGACTTGTTTGTTGTAATAAATGTCCTTTAGTCACCACAGAGTATACCGTAAATGCAGCCATTTTGTGCGACAGAGGCTCAGACGCTATTACATCGGGAAAGTGGGCGGTTCTTGCAAGTGCAGACTCGATGCGTCATTGGGCAAAACACTTTACCAACATAACCAATGCTGAATGTAGTGTGTGAGTGAATGGTTGGTGCTGGTTTTGTTTCAGTCAGCCTGCCCACAATAGCTTACCACCTCTGAGTATAAAGCCAATGAATAATGCAATGTAAAGCATCTTTGAGGGTCCAGAAAAGCTTACAGTATGTGCGTCGCCGTCTGACAAAGCTGTACGTGACTTTGCGTGGCTTGGATCACTACATTTGTTTTGTATGGGGAAAAAAACAATGTGTTGCTTTTAATATTTTCATGATTGTTGTTCATTGGAGACTTGTTGACTGAATGGCGCTGACGTATTGGGTGTGCAGTCGACACCGGGTGAGATGCTACTGTCAGCCTCTTGTTTACAGTTGTTTAGTCTCTGGTATTTATAAGTACAGAACAGTGCTCCCGGCTCCTGCTCATTATACTGGGAACACCACAAGCATGATTGCAGTAACGACTACTTTGCAAAGCCTCCTGAACCTTTCTAAGGGAGTAAGAAAAGGTGCCGCTCACTACAAGGAGCTGCCCCCTTGCCACCCCCCCCATGACCCCAACCTATAACAGACACTGGGCTACAATGGCAAGTGTAGAAGTAAAGTATGGCAGATTGCAGTCATGACTCTACTCCGATTTCTTATCTTGGAAAGTGTGCAGCTGGTAGACACTGTTGATTATTTGTTATGCCTGACTCAGTGCATGCTTCCATAATCACCTGCACATAAAAGACACCTCAGCTGATCTGGCGGGGTCTCGTCCTCGTAAAGTCAGAACACATTTAACGTTTGTTGACGATGTTACTCTTTCTCCGTCCTCTGAGCCTCACTTAACATGCAGTAACTCACCCCAGGAATGCACTTTAATCAGCTCTAATTACAGTTTCTCACCGTGCATGTAGGAGAGGTCAGGTCTTAATCCAGAGGTGAGGTTCAAGAGTTCACGGTTTCTTCCAAAAAAAACTATCCAAGCTAAACAACAAGGGAAAGATAAGACGGCTGTTAATGATGCTCGGTGTTGAACTTGGAAATGCTTCTTTGTGTTTGTGCACGTAAACCGATCAGAATGTGAGTGCGCCTTCAAAAGTTAACTCATCGGTTTTGCCTCCTCTTGAGTAATACAGCATTATTTATCTTGATATCAGTTATATAGGGATGACATATGGTTTTCAGGTTCTTTTTCAATATGAAATCATTCCAGATACCCCTGACTGAGTGCTCCCCCAGGGTCCCAGTGCCAGTGGTTGAGAAACACTGGTCCACTGAAAAACATGACTTTATTGATACATATGAGCCCACTTGTATAGTTTCACTGACTGCTTTATGTTGTATTAGAGTGTTAAGTAACAGTATGTTTACGTGATTGTTATTTGGCTGCTTCTCCGCGCCTGGTGAGCAGCTGCAGAGTGGGGAATGCAGATAACCAAACGCTAATGCATAATCTACATAGTCTGTGTTTGCAACTAAACAACAAGGCATTATGGGAAACAGAGAGCTCATTCAGTAAATCCTAAAAGATAATTCAGCCCAGATCAAGTCACAGGATATTATGGCCACATTTTGGATCCAGATTTGACACGTGTCCCTAAGGCAAGGCAAGGCAACTTTATTTATACCGCGCATTTCGTACACAAGGCAACTCAATGCGCTCAGTGGTTCAGTGGCTGCAGCTTGATTGGTCTAAAGACTAAAGACCAGAGTTTGAAGAAGAAAAGCGTGCACGAACACACATTCCTACTGTTACACAAGTTTATGATGTACAGCAGCCTATGGGCTGTACAGAGAAAGACATTTAAGAGTGGAAAAGTGCACAAAACAAATGGGCCATGGGCCTAGGTCTGCAGTGAGGGGAGTGTCTCTCTGTGAGTGCACTAGACTTTATAATCCGTCCAATAAATTTTACAAACCACCACTGACCAAGATCTGCTTTCCATTGTGGAGGAGCTACTGGGTTGTTGTTATGAGCTCTGAAGGGTAGGCTGCTATGGGGGCTTTTCTACCTTAATCAATAGTTTCCCAAGTAGGGCCTATATTCGTGTGGGGCCCCTCAGATTCACATGAAATGGGGATGAGTTTGAAATAAGGCTACAATAACTATAAATCACTATATATCAGTCACAGTTGTATTTTGTAAATGTATGAGAAAATAACATTATGTTTTGTTCCTGAGACACTCCTGATTAATTAGTCAGTTTAAAGCCAATATATTAGCCTGTATCTACTGTAGCAGCCAATTCTTCATTTCAAAAGCAGGAGCTCACGCGTCTTTGTGAGGAATAGAAAAGTCGGTTGGGCCTCCTGGATGGTGCCTGCCACATGTCGTTGACAGAGCTGGCCTTTCAGCTGTTACAGGTATCACTCTGGTAGTTGGCTCATCCATTCCACTAATGACCACTACTGTCAGCACTCGAGGAAAGAGTAAGACTGTAATAATGAAAACATTTTTACATGAATGGCCCCCTATAACCCTTCTTTCACTGTATGATTCAGTTTAGTTTGGTTTATTATTTATTTGAACAGGGACAATGGACAATATACATTAACCTCATAAAGGAGAGATGTATTGTGCTCATTTTCACCTGCAGTCGCTGGCCAGGCTGATGACAGTCTTAAAAAATCACAGTTATAGTACATTTCCCCCAGCATTAAAATGATAACACACTTCATTCATTCCTAAGCATTCATTTGCAAATACACTCCCGCATAGACACCAATTACACCACATTTTGGGAACAGGTTTGTTTTAAAAGAAGCAATTTTTTTGACCTGGTGTGAAAAAGTGTAATAATTCCAGGGGCTTTAATGCTGTTACACACCTGTGACCAACACAATAACAAAAGTGTGGAATTATCATCGCATTTAGAGTGCTATGTTAAATTTCAGCGTATTGTTTACATGTGTACGATGTGGATGTGACACAAGGAGCACGACGAGAGAAACTCGAGGACACTTCGCCATGCTGCCAATTCTGCTTCAGTTTTTATGAATTATGTAGCCTAAATTCTGTAAAAAAAAAAAAAAAAAAACTCTACAGTGAACTTATCCGTGATGATGTGACAGCAGGCTTTTGAGAAACCCTTTTAGGTCATAATGTACAAAAAATCTAATAAAATTGGTCCACCACAAACTTGCATATGATGGGAATCCAAGTAGTCGCATTACACTTTTAGGAGCACATGCACACAAATCGGTTTCTCTCTTGAGCCCTGTTGAACCAGAGGCACGTGGACGCGTATAATCCAATGTTTTTCCCCATAGGACTTTTTTCTTTCCATACCACTATAACATCCTATTATTAGCCAGCAGCCCTGTGTCCAGCAGGCACAACATGACCAGAGCTTTCATGTCTTTGTCCAAGATGGTCTGTCTCTGAGTCACTCTTCTCGGGAGCTTCTGACTGCAGAAAAATTCTATCTATCGTCTCTGCTTAAAGTAAATAAAGAAAAACAAATATGAGTAAGGGAACAGGATTGGTGCTTAACAAGTCCTGCTCTGCTGTGCAGGATTTGACATGTTGCCCCAGGGTATGGCCAATCCCCAGTTTGAGCAAAATGTAGGCCTACAATGCTAAAAAAAAAAAAGTTTTAATGAGGTGGGAAAATGTCTTGTCAAGGATGTTCACGTATATTGTTTAAGGTACTTTTTATTAGGTTTTTTTGTAACATTTATCTTTGGTAATATGCACTCATAAACCTTTCTTCTCGACTTAATCTCCTGAGAACCAACACTACCGTGCGAGAAAGAAGTGGAGGTGAGAAGAGATAATGATGCAGGCGCTGTGTGAGCCCTTGAGGATTCTGGGAAAAGTGCTTTTGGTGCAACTGATCACATGACTGTCAGGAGAGCGGGTTAAGCGTCTATGGCTGCAGACATATTGGCGAAGCCTCCTATTGTTTGCTTGTGTTTGGCCGTCTCGTAGTGAGTGTATCCCAGCTGCTTTCATGTGCAAGTGTGAGTGCACATGTCTGGAATCATTTGAAAAGCAGCAGACGCCCAGATGGACACTTTATGACTGCATTCACTGCTTTGGAGAGAGAGACGCTCTTAACTCTACGCATCGCAGCATCAGATGTCATTTCATTTCAGTATTGATCAGTTTGGCGAGTGTGAGCGTAAACTACACGTGAACACTATAGGTCAACTGAAAACATACTTGATTAATGGGCAGTGGGGGGGCAAAGGATTTTTCAATGTAGTAATTCTTTCAGAGGCGAGTTATGTGTCCAGTAATAGCAGCTTTTTGTTGATCTCAAACCCTGTGTATTTTGTTGAATTTTAATCTAATCGTGATTCAATCTGAGCCTGGTCACAATTATCGACATGGTTCTTTTTAATCGAGAACATGTTCTTTGGAGTGGAGTTTGGCCTTTGAAGAGTAAATAAGGAAGTCATTTTTGTGTTTAGTATTACAACAGGGGGAACGTTCAAGCTGAGGTTTCTATTTTGATACGTCTGGATTTCATGAATCATATTATGTAAAGCTATATTTCACATTTTATTCCTAAAGTCAATCATTGCACACGATAAAACTGTAAAGGTAATTTCCAACTAAACTTTGGACTTATCTGCAAACTTAAAGGAACAGGCCACCGTTTTTCCATACTCAGATATGTTCTTACCTGAGCTTAGACGAGTTGATGCGTAACTGTCTGGTCTTTGTGCGTGCGCTCAGTCCTGTTCAACGTTTCCTCTATTTAAATACAGTTATGTAAGCGGACAAAAAGGGGAACTATATTGTAAGGCACAATAACACCGTGGGAGCACAAACACCAGACAGGTACGCATCGACTCGTCTCAGCTCGGGCAAGAACATATCTCACTATGGAAAAAACGATGGCCTGTTCCCTTAACGGCCCAATATCATATTTTCATTTACAAACAATGACACATAAATTGATACTTGTGGTCATTCTCATTCTTAATTTACCGCTTATATTTCACAATTCTTCGCAGGGATGAGTTTCTGAGCTGGTCAGGAGCGTCCTGGGCTGCCCCCTGGACTCTGTGGAGGAGGTGAGGGACAGGAGGGTGTTAGCCAAGCTCACCTCCATCATGGACAACGCCTCCCACCCACTACATGGGATTGTAGAGGAGCTGAGCAGCTCTTTCAGTGGCAGACTGAGACACCCTCAGTGCAAGAAGGAGTGCAGGGCCTTCATCCCCCCTGCTGTTAGAACTGTAGAACACTACTATAAAGTAACAAGTGCAATAACCCCTTTGCAGAATACATGAAATAATCCCTGTATTCACATCACTTATCACTTAATCAACCACTTGCACTTGACTATAATATTTTTTGTTATAGTCTGTTATTATTTACTTTTTATACCTTTTATCCTCACAAAGTCCTTGGTAGTCATTGTATATAAGATACCACTATTTACTATTTATTTATTTTTTTCCCCCTCATATTTCCTGCCTATTTGCCCTGAGTGTTTCTAAGAGCTGAAGGTAGCAAGTGAATGTCTCTATTGTGAGATCAATTAAGGTTATCTTATCTTATCTTGTTTCACAGGGAGTAGCACTGTCCCCTAATGTAAACAACAACTGGTCTGCTCGTTCACCATTGATTAAAAAAAAAAAGGAGTTGAATGCACAGCACACAAAGATCTTTTCCTAAACGTGTCTGAAGGACAAAGCAATTTTATTCCACTACTAGAATGAAATCAGCTATTGGGCTTTTAATATAGAAATGACACTCACTCCTATTTTGTACTTTTACTCAAACACAGAGTGAAGTACTTGTTCCTACTCTGTGTTGCTCTTATGTAACCCAGAAAGCCAATAATAGGTAAGGCTTTGATCTATAGTGCAGTTACACAACCAGCGATATCGCCTGTTTTCGCCGCCATCTCTTTAACCTGCGTTGCTGACACCCGAGCGCGTGTTGACAGTCTATTAGTTTGACCCAGCGCCGCAGAGACGCCAGGCTTTTCCACCCGCGTCTTGACAAAGCCAGGCTTTAAAGCACAAATGCCAGGGAGCGTTGCTTGGAACGTCTCGCTGCTGCTCCCCCTGACCTCTGAAAAGTTAAAAGAGAGAAGATGCTATGAGCGGAGGGGTGACGGATGGCTCTGAGCTCATCTTAATACTGTCGCCCTTCTCAACAAGAACAAATACGTGCCAGACATCATGCACGGTGCCAACTCCTCTCAGCCGGCTTTCCTTTAGGATGAGGCAAAGGCGTCCCGGTAGACAAATGCCATGACAAAAACACTTGGAGTGACTTAGAAGGGGGAAGTAAGAGCCAGACAAAAAGCTGAACAAGGCACAGAAAAAGACAGTGACATTGAGAAGCAGCTCTGCCTCCTCACTGTGTCCACGGATCTCTTCTCTCTAATGATCGCTCATGCAGGCTCTATATTCTCCTTTAGCTTGACACCTCGAAGGTGGCAATAAATTCTAAATGTCAAACTACCTTGACACCATTGTTGCGGCAATGGAAAAAAAATAGCTGGTATTAAGAAAAATTAAATAAATGAGTCGAAAGTGGCAGTTCACTCTTCGCCCATTTGCCCGATCTTTGATGTATATTTCAGATAGTCAAGAATCCGTGTCCAGAATTGATAAAGGTATCACAAACTTGGCTCTCGCGGCTCGTAGAGTAACAGAAACTTTGTTCATAAATTATTGCGTGCTGTGGCAGGCTGCGGCCCTGAGGTGGTGGAGCAGACCTTTACCATTGGTTTACACCTGTAATATAAATGAAGCAGAGCCTGGGGTGCGGCTTTGGGGAGGGGTGCGGAGCATGGGTATCTTAAACCCATCTTTTTGATCTGTTCTGATTTATCACTACTGAATTGGAAGCACAAACTCCTCCTTTGCCGACCGTAAAGAGCGCTGGAGTAGACGGCTAAGTTAAGCCAGCGGTGCAGGATCCATAGCCTCGTGTGAACCTCTGTGCAAGGGCTTTGGATGCTGAGGAGGATAATCTTACATTGCAGCGTATTTGCGCAGACACTCAAATATTTAAATACGGTGATGAGGAGGCTCGAGAGGGATCTTCATGGATTATATGTAAATTATATCTCCCCTTCTCCACCCCATACTAAATAAAAAATATATACTCAAATTTGTCTGGTGTGACCTTTAGATGGTTCATGTTGTAGGTTTGTGTCATTAAAACGTGTCAGGAGGTGTTGGAGATCACAGTACAGCACCTGCGTGTGTCCATCTCTGTGGCAGAGTGTGCGTGATGCATTTAGTGCAGTAGAAGGGCTGTAGATAGCGCTTGCCATATTGCATAGTGTTATAGCACTCTAAACTGTCACTCCAGACTTCGAAAATCTACATCGGGTTGGAGACTGGTGGCGATGGGGGGTAGGTACAAATAGATCAGGGGCCTCTAGTCATAGGTCGCTTTGCATCTTCCTCATTGCGGTTTTCAAAGCCCAAGTGGGGCAAAACAGTAGAATATAGAAAGGAGTCAGACTAATTCTAATGGCATGAGGCTACTCACACTAACAAATTAACAAATTACATTTTTTTTTTATCTTTGTAAATAAAGATACGTGTACAGTGGGAGGAAAAAGTGAGTACACCCTTTGTAATTTCTTTCATAGTGCAAAAGTATAGGCCCCCCTTCCTTTTAGTGCAACCAAGTGCCTTCAGAAGTTGCCTGATCATTTCTGAATGATCTACACCATCCAGGAATGGAAAGAGTATGGCATCACCGCAAACCTACCAAGACCCGGCCGTCCTCCTAAACTTACTGACCGAACAAGGACAGCACTGGCCACAGCTGTTACCAAGAAGTCTATGATGACCCTGGATGAAGTGCAGAGAGCTACAGCTCAGGTGGGGGAAACTGTACATAGAACAACTATTAGTCGTACACTGTACAAATCTGGCCTTAGCTCCCTGAATCACAGTGTGGCTTTAGAAAGGAGCAGAGTTCACATAGTCTTCACAACCCGGCAAATTCAAGAACTTTTCACGGCCGTTTATGGTGCAAAGAGATCTCCTTTGGGCATCCTCCTTTGGTTATGTTTGTCACCACCTTCCGACAATTTCATGATGGCATGGCTGTCACTGGAGGAAGTAAAGAGTCTGCTTCTTTCTCTGTGTGTATGGGGTGAGGCAAGGATGTGTATTACTGGTGCTTTTAGCATCTTTTCTATTATGTTTCACAAATATCTTCAATAAAGAGATTATAGATAGCAGTCGGGTTACTGTTAACTACAGATTGGATGGTGACCTCTTCAACATCAGGAGTCTGCCATGGCGAAGGTGAAAGGTGCAGATGACTGCGCTCTTGTATTCCACACTTCACAAGATCTCCAACGTTCTTGATGCAGCAGTGATTGCTTACAACAGAATTCCCAACCACACCTCTCATCTTCACTGTTGCTGGTAAACACCGACAAGTGCCATCATTCAGATACCAGGGGAGCATTATCTAGAGGGCAATATTGACAGAGAGGTTTAAAACCGAACCCAGTGAGCATCAGCTGCCTTTGGCAGATTCAGGCGCAGAGTCTTTCAAAAATAACAATCTACACTGCACGTTTGTGCAGAGATGTATGGCTGTGAGAGCTGGGTCACCTACACCCACCACGTTACTCTAGGGCTGAGCGATATGGACTGAAAGTCATATCCCGATATATTTTGGTTGAATATCGATATACAATATATATCCTGATATTTTACCGCAAAGTGAGAGCTGTGAAATTAAATGTTAAGTCAAAGTCAAAGCCAAATACGAGTAGTTTTATTGAAAACTCGGTATAAAATTTAAACATAAACACTGTATAACAAAGCTCCGTAAGGTGCACATTTAAATAAAAAAAATATCTTCAATGAAATAGCCTAGAAAATAAAATAGGTCAATCTTTTTCTGAGGGCAGTTTTTATATAAAAATAGATAACAAAATAAAGTGCTCAGTTTAAGACAAACTTTTAAAATATCGGCTTCTTTTTGGTGACTTAAGAGCTCATCTGAATTGGAAATATCCCGATATTTGCGATATGGTCTAATTCCATAAAATATATCGATATATCTTAAATATCGATATATCGCCCAGCCCTACACTAGTCCCCGGAACAGTTTCACATTCGCTGTCTTTATAGCCTGGAATAACCTGGCCCGACGAGTACCTCACACCAAAATCCTCCAAAGGAGGCCACAATAAGTAGAACCAGCTGCAGTGGGTCATGTTTTAAGAATGCCCCAAAACCAAAAACCTAATATTGTTTGCATGGCCAACTCTTTCAGCAATCTGTTGGATGACAAAAAGAGTCGCTACAGAGACCATCTAATGGCAGCAAAGGTGTAAAATCAAATCAGATGATCGGGATGGTATGGCCACGGATTAATAAACCGGGCGGCATGCCACAATACAGTATATAGTATATACCATTTGAGAAGTCATCGGCCGCAAATCTTTAGCTAAGTTTGGTCCATAGTTGACTATCTGTGTATCCACACAGAGAGTCTGCACACAGTTCACCCATGAAATTGAACCCGGGACCCTGTGAGACAGGAGGATTCAACTCAGTCACCTGTTTATTTTATTTTATTTATACTGTATTCCTAATCAGTCAGGTGGTAGCTGCTGAAGGACACCCCGGGGACCCGTTCACAAACCCTGGACATCAGTTGAGGAGGTCAGGAGCCACGCAGCCCTGGAGAATGTCTCTGCTGTTGATGGAGCCATTCTCCAGTGTAGTGGTGTGAATACTTTCAGGATACACTGTCCTTAAAACAAGCCAACTTTAAACCTGCTTTTATCCATTGCTTCGTTGTTGTCACCACAAATAAAGGCAATTTTGGTCATTTTTGTATATAGTTATATAGCCTTACACCCATCCAAGATATTAAGTGTCAACAAGACTTGCCATACCATTTTCCCTTATATCAGCAATCTGCTGCAAAACTTTCAAATTAATATTTCAAAATTTGCTCTTCCCTTATTCACCTACAGTGTCTTGCCATAATTTTTCCCCTCATCACAGGGCTGAAAGCAGGCAGACTTGTTGTGAAACGTTCCTTCTGCTCACCAGCTCTTCTCAGACTCACAGACTGTTGTTCTGGCTCAGGCGCAAGACACACAATCTCCAAATATGAAATCATACTCCCTCTAGTTTAAGCAAATCACTCTAAAAACTCCCTAGGAACTTTTATTTTGTCTTTCCAGTTTCATGCAAGTTACGTCAGACAGGATATTAACATAGAACTCTGAAAAAAGTACTGTGATGTTTTCTTTAATTTTTCGCTTGCCTTTTCCCCTGCAGATGTTCACTTATCATTTAAGAAAACAATTAGTGATTTTCAAGCTTCAAAAGTCTATGTTAAAAAAGTCATGAATCAATTTGGGCTTGATGAAAATTTCAAAGAAAATTCATGAAAAAGGACCGTAGTTGGCTGATGAGGGAAGAGGAGCTTAATGCTGTAGTACTTGAGAGATCACACTTTATGTGTACTCTGCAATACTATTCAAATATACAAAGAACTAGAATCTAGGTTGAATCTAGGTTTTGCCTCATGAAAAATACATGTTTCTCTTGGTGACACTTTCTTTGAAATCCAACTTTTGCACAAACAATATTGTTCACTTTGTTCATACAAAAACAAAAACATTTACCTAAAGTTACTCTTCATCGAGACACACCTGTTGACGTGCCAGTTTTATCCATGCGCCCTCAGTGTTTCGTTTTGAGTGATCTTCCCAAATCCCAGTGTGCGCACATTTTAATGGGAACAACCTGGTGTTGGAAATGCAGCGCGTCTATGAGGAGCAAACACCTGAAAGTCCCTCTCTCTCTCTCTCTCCTCCTGTGTCTCTGCTTCTGTCTTTCTCATAGACACAGCGCACTCCCTGCTTTCCCGGTTACCATGGAAACCTGTGGTTGCAAGGAACAGAGGATTCAAGGACAGGTATGTTTCGCAAATTAGACTTTCCTCTGATCCAATGGGCTCCTTCTATGAGACCCACTGATTTGACATGAATCTAACTGCACTGCAATGATTCCGCCGGCTAAGGAGAAATAGATACGCATGAAATAAAACCAATTAGTGCAAAGTTGAGGCGTCTATACACTAGCAGGACACGTGCTATTTTGGTGCTGGCTTGTCTGAAGCGCGTTGAGTTGGCTACATCTGCAGACCATGCGGTGTTTGGCTCCGCGGCGCACACCAGAACAGACACAAACACAGACACACTCCAATATGGCGCTCAGTTAGGACAGCTGACCACCCCAGTCAAGCGTCTCCTGAACTGTCAACAACATCATATAAGTAACACATATTTTAAAACAGTTTCCTTGATGTTGGCCACAGAGGGATTGGTTTAGAAAGGCAATGTCAAGCATAATACCTCTCTTGCTTTTTGTTGCATTTCTAAACCAATCTTAGTTAGTCTGCCTACTTCTAGGACAGCATAATCCAAAAGGCATGATCAAAATGTTTCAACCAGGCCTTTTTATTTGTCCAGCAGAGGGCGGCACTGTTAAGTGCTACAACGTAAACTAGAAACTTTTGCGATTGACTGCAGAATCTGCAGCTGAAAGCTGAAAGCTGAAACAGCTGAACTTGAACTTGAATTGCATAAACTGGTCAAATGCAAGAACTCGTTAATCTGCATAATTCAAGAGATTCAAGAGATTTATTGTCATTGTCACAGAGAACAATGCAATTATGTTTAGAGCATCAACACTGTCATAGTTTGATGTAAAGTGCCACATAAACGCCAAAATACCCCCAGTGCAGTGTAAACATTTAGCTCATATTGGCATCAGTGCAACATATTAATACAGTTATAGCAGCGTCGGGCAAATCATTGTAAAGTGCAGGGCAAGGACATGCTGTCAGATACATAGAGGTAGTGAAATAGTGCAACAATGCAAAGTCCAGTTCAGAGCTATTGTTCGGGTGAATGTGGTTATTGCCCATGGGAGGGAGGCAGAGAGGAATGGGCAGTGTTCAGCATGAGGATACACACAGAGTGTACAGCAGATCCCAGGAAATATATCAGACATCTCGGTCCAGAAAAGTGCAGTTCTAGGAACTGCAAAGGTACTGCACAGAACCCTCAAGCTCCCAGGCCTCTGGTAGAGGACCCGAGCTTGGAGAAAAAAGAGACCGCCTGCGAAGGGTGAGGAAGAGTATATATATATATATATATATATATATATATATATATATATATATCCATCCATCCATCCATTTTCTTCCGCTTTATCCGGGGCCGGGTCGCGGGGGCAGCAGTCTCAGCAGAGATGCCCAAACTTCCCGATCCACACACACCTCCTCCAGCTGTTCTGGGGGGACCCCGAGGCGACACCAGGCCAGCTCGGAGACATAGTCCCACCACCGTGTCCTGGGCCTTCCACGAGGCCTTGTCCCACTAGGACATGCCTGGAACACCTCCCGCGGGAGGCGACCAGGAGGCATCCGAAACAGATGCCCGAGCCACCTCAGCTGGCTCCTTTCGACGTGAAGGAGCAGCGACTCTACTCTGAGCTCCTCCCGGGTAACTGAGCTCCTCACCCGATCTCGGAGGGTGCGCCCAGCCACCCTGCGAAGGAAACTCATTTCGGCCGCTTGTATTCGCGATCTTGTCCTTTCGGTCATTACCCAAATCTCATGACCATAGGTGAGGGTGGGAACGTAGATCGATCGGTAAATCGAGAGCTTTGCCCCCCGACTCAGCTCCCTCTTCACCACGACAGACCGATATATATATATATATATATATATATATATATATATATATATATATATAAATATATATATACATATGGTCATTGGGGCACTCAGGCAGTGACCCCCAAACTGGATAAGTGGCTCCAGCAGATCCCAGGAAATACATCTCGGTCCAGAAAAGTGCAGTTCTAGGAACTGCAAAGATACTGCTCCCAGGAGACCCGAGCTTGGAGAAAAAAAGAGACCGCCCGCGGAGGGTGAGGAATATATATATATATGTGTGTATGTGTATGTGTATGTGTATGTGTATGTGTACGTGTACGTGTACGTGTACGTGTACGTGTACGTGTACGTGTACGTGTACGTGTACGTGTACGTGTACGTGTACGTGTACGTGTACGTGTACGTGTACGTGCATGTGTATGTGTTTGTTTTACCAATCAAAGCAAATACAAAGTAGCAGTAGGTCAGCGGTTTGTAGATGACTCACTTCTCATGTGAGTTTATTTCTTTATAGTGTATTGTTGTTGTGTGCTTTTTTTATGTTTCACTTTGCTACCACCCAATCACTTGAACACAATGCACTCATAATTTCTAATTCACAACTGAAAGGGGTCACTTTTACCAGAGCATAATAGCAGACAAGATTTAGATTGGTCAGTGCTTTCAGAAGTAGGCGGAGATAATAACCAAAGATAAGATCAATTTCATTGCATCCAGATGTGAGCTGTTTAAATAGCAGCTCATAATGAGTCACTGGATTAACATGATCTGTCATGTGACAAGAGCTGCCACAGACCAATAAAATGTAGCATCTTCAGTGAGTGGTGGTGGTCAGAGTGTCAGTCTACCCAAGGGCAGCTGTGTCTTCATATAGCTTACAGGCACCAAGAATGGAGTGACTGAAAAATATGTGTCTCTTTTGAAGCGCTTTGGGTAACTTGTGACTTGTGAAAAGTGCTGTCAATCAATCAACCGTCATTTTTTTTTTTTTTGAACAGCCCAATATCTCAACAGAAATTGCCTCGCATAGGGCTGCTCGAATTTCACTGATTTACAAACAGGAACAGTTTGGAAAGCAGCAATAAGACAGACAACGGTGGCACTGGCAAACACATGTCCAATTGAACAGTTAACAGGAAGATAGATAATAATAATAAATAACAACAATGAAACTTATAAAAACATGCAAGATGTCAAGAAATAATAAAACATTGGGTGGTGCTGTCATGCCACATCCAATAAAAATATTGGACTTCACAGTCTGCTTGCATAGTACAACATTTATAGACTTTGAAAATAATTTAAAATATCTAGTTTCTAGTTAATTAAAGTTACCACATAAAGAACCAGTACGTGATAGTAATTCAGCAGCTGTTTAAGCCAGATACCCTTCTTGTTTAGCCGGGCCAGCCAAACTATTGTCTGTTTATTTTAAACTGGGGATTACTTTCTTTCGAATGTATTTTAAATATACAGAGAAAAAAGTGTGTATGGCTGGCCAAGTTACTTCTTGTTGAACCCAGCCCATTAATTGTACTGTATCGTTGAAATATTGACTAGAATGTGTAATGAAAGTGAGGTGTCTGTCCCAGGTGGCCGTCTGTTTGGTTGTCCAATTCTTAACAATAATTAAGATTAGACCCTCAAAATTGGTGATATTTAACATGTGTTTGCAGTTCTTTTGAAAATGCAACAGACTGAATGGAGAAATGCCAACAAAGGACAAGGTGCTTCACTTTTCCGTTTTCCACGCGCTGCATCTTCATCAGTAAATCAGCAGGTAATAGACATCAGTGTTTACACTCTGCTGTGGTGTTTTTCACAGTCTTCTGTCCCACACAGAACCCACATTGGTACATTCCAATTCCCATTATAGGTTGTTATTTCCTCAGTCAAAACATATTTTAGAGTAAAGGCAAAGACCAGGGACTGTCAAAATGTCACAAAGGGAGTATTTTCCCGGTTTTGCATAAAGCACTAAAAATGATTTTCTGTCCAGGAGAACTTTTATCAGAGTGGTACTTTGAGTTTCCTGTTTTCAATTTATCGTTGAGCTATCACATAGATTTTGAAAGAACGGAACTGTATTATTACCATATACAATTTTTTGTGTTAAGTTTTTCAAACCAAATGAAATATATAAACATTATGGTGCAATCTCATCTCACAGCAAGAAGGTCTCTGGTTTGATCATGGGGCCTTTCTGTGTGGAGTTTGCACATTCTCCCTGCGATTTCCCTTACCAGTAAAAACATAGGGTTGCCCTAAAAGGAGATTCAGATACCTAGTTGGTGTTTGGTTAAATAAAGGTTTTCCGCTTCCGATATAAGAATCTTCCGGACACATTGTTATGTTGTCCATCCATTGGCAGGTAGGACGCTTAGTGACTACTGTTAAGGCTGATGATATAAATACTGTGCCTTCATACAGTAGCGGATGAAGAAGCGTTGATAATGTGCTTCTCCCCTTACATGTTTCCTCTCCTAACACCTGGGAAACCGCAATAATTCAGCGCATCACACCTAAAACATGTGAAACCTGTTAATAAATGTGCAATTAAAAGCGACCGCTTTGTTTTCCAGTGGTGCCACTGCTCTCACATCTGTAATATTAACAGGCTTGATGTTGTCTTGGTGATGTGATGATTAGCAGTGCTGCGTTTTCATGAGCTCCACAGACTTCTGCATGGCAACCAAACTTGTCTGTCTCCCCTCTGCTTCGGTCCTACCTTGAGTTGTCTTTACAGAACAGCAGAGACAGGAGCTTTTCTATGCGAGTTATTGTTAACAGAATGTTAAGATTTGTAGTTGTTCAGGTTTGTGTCAATGTGAAGTGTAAAGTGTGATTGTTCAACAATAGTTCTATTTATAATGTAGGGCATAATGTGCTGCTGAAGCCAAAACTAAATTCTCTACCAAAGAATATCCTTTTCGATAAAAGTCAGTTTTCAGAAATAAAAGTCACTTTTTCCTGGCACATATTGGCATTAGCCACCAACTATTGTGGAAATAAAAGGAAGTGTTTATACTTCGACTATTAAGTACTATTAAGGACTAATGAAGCCTAGGCATTAATTCAACCTGGGAGACTAATTTCAGCATCAACAAACCTTCCGTGAGCGTCAGAGCCGCACCTCCGTAGCAGCCAATCATCGCCCTCGGTCGCACTTTTAAGCCTCCAGCAATCATGGATCATTCGCTTTCCAGCTGCGCTGCAACCCACCTCCGCCCCATCTCCACCTCTTCTGCCTTCGGCTTCTACCTGCTGCATCTTCACGCGTCTCCATACCACCACCAGTGTCCAGGCCCCGGGGGAGACATCCCTAACTCTAAGCGTTCGTCCATTCGGACATCAATGCATACATCGATGTCTACTGCCGGGGTCTGATCGCCAAAACAAAATGCATGTCAATAAATCTTCCTAATTGCCGCTTTTGTCTGTTTGAGTCTATCCAGGTTGAATTAACCTTCATTTAAGACACAGTTTTTAATGACATTATTAAAGCTATTCTAGTATATTAATTACCTAGCTCCACTGCTGCCTGCGAGATCTGTTTGATTAATTTCAATAAATGATCATATGTAGCATGTTCAGTGTTTTAATAGATTAGTACAGTCACTCCCTCCAGATGGATGATATGTAATTGATATAAATAAACATGTTCTTAAGGTTGGTATCTGTTCAAATGTTGTAATGCCTTGTAAGTAAAGGAAATGCTCACATGTGCAGAGGAAAAACACAAGTTTTGTCCCTTCCTGTTTATGGTTGCCTCTGTCCACTGGTATGCATTCTCTCTCCATCACACTCTCTGTCTGCTTTGGTTTTAATTGGCTGTGTCTGTGTGCCTCAGTTGCAGTTTTCTCCACCTCTCTCCACCATTGCACTTTGTTTATCACGCTCCTTTTCTGAGCCTCTCATTTGAGCTTGTCTGTCTTTGCTGGTCGAGCCGAGCGGCACTGTTTGTGGCAGGTTTTGGCATCAGTGCCATCCTTCCATATGGAAGTGTTCAGAGGATGATATAGAACATATGTGACCCCTGCACAGGGCAGTGCACTGTGGAGCTCACACCATGTCATTAGTGGCACTGAGATGAGCAGCGGCGAACAGTAAAGCAGGAGAGAGGATAAGGACACTATAATTAGGTTAAGGAAGGGACCGGGGGACGAAAGCTGGAGATGATGCTCTGTCCATGTGTCTCTGCAGAGGTGGGTAGATGAAAATATGGTCACGTAAGAGTATTGTTGCATAAGAATCCTATTTAAGTTAATGCTTTGGTTTTATATAATGCTTTTGTGGGAACTTTTATTCATCATTTAAATGTATCCATAATACTGAGTAACATACAATGACTAAACATGACAAGTGTCTGGTTATTGTGTGTGTCAAAATGATAACACATATAAGCTACATGTGGTCTGTGCGTGTGTGTGTTTTGAGCTAGTGCTGATGTCTGGCGATCTTGGCAAATAGGAAAGGTACTCTCTCACGCTTCAGTGGGCTGCCGGCTTTCAACCTCCACAGCAACTTTAACAAATTGATTTTGTCTGAACGTTTGCGTAATCCAATCAATTGACATAGTATTCAGAGGGAAATGACTGTTCTGTTTAAGTCAATGCATTTAGAGCACACTGGAGTCTTCACAGAAACTGGTGTCGGCCCCCTAGAACAGGAGTGCGAGGCCGAGTGTGTACAGTCCATTTTGATTGTTGCTGTCAAAGCCAACCAGTGGAACCATTTAGTCAGGCCACACTTATCCTTGTTGGACTGGTGAAGTTAGTAGAGCCTCGCTTTATTTCTTTGAATGGGCACCATGTGTGATGTAAGTTCCATGTGGTTTCATTGTGATTTTTGATTAGGTATTAGCATTTGTTCTATTGTTTCTTTTCTTATCTTTGGGTTTATTCCTAACAGAGAACAAAGCACAGTTTAGGCACAAACAAGCGCATAAGTGCTTGAAGTGGTTCACCGTGACAGCACAACTCTTAACCATTTCACCACTGATGGTTTATCCGTACTGTTGTCCCTTTGTTTAAACAATGCCTATGTGCTAGAAGCTCCCTGTCTGAACTCCACTCACCTGTTCACTGTGGGCCAGGTATACTCTGTGAACCCGAATCTACTGGCCTTGTTTAACAGCACTCTGCCACTTCTAACCGAACTGTGCAATTGCCTGATATTGAAGCTTGTAGACAAACCATTTTAATCAAATTTAAATCTGCATTTAATGATCTGCTGTATTTACTTGGCTCTATTTCCTTACCTATGCCCCTCTTTCTACTGGATCATTGGTAGGAGCAAGTGCTGACACTCCAACTTGGGTCTACTGGACCCTGGTTGCCCGGCAACCGTACACTAATGTGATGGAGTTGATACAACTTCAGCGAGACCTCTGCGGTGGCACCAACATTATGAACGCTGTTATTAGACCCGAGTCCCGCTCACCCCCATAGCACATGGGAGTCCACAGGAGGGAGTCTGCACATGTGCAAACTGACGCCAATGTTCACATGCGCCCGCAGCAGATGTGCCCAGCCCTCATCATATGTTTCAGTGACAGAAAAAGAAAAATGTGGCACCTAAAGTTGTTGCAATCTTGCTATTACACCTCATATGCCTGGTGTTTTCTAAAACTTTTCTTTCACCACTGTCTCTGTTTTTATTATGGGAGGACTTCCTCTCCCCTCCCTCTTAAAGATGAGTGTGGCTTTGATAATAACAGGCACAGTTAATCATTATAGGGAGGCAAATAGTTCCTCTCTAATTCACTGCTGCATGACACAGTCATTGGGACACCTAAGTGTGTACAGATTTTCATCTTTTTTGTAAATATGTAAGACGATGCTTTTTGGCATTTTAACTAAAAAGTTGACTTAATGGAAAAGTATTTTTTAGTATATAGTATGTAGTATTTTTTTGTTTTTGTTTTGTTTTTAAGATCAGCTTTACGAATAAAAATAAATAGATCCCATGAGATTATTGCATGAGGCCAATCATCTCACTTAAAATGTACCCAAAACATTTTTAAAATGCAGTTTTGCATGTATTTATTTACACTTTCCCAGTGGCCTATATATATATAAGTCAATGGGAAAGTGTTGGACCTAAATAAAACAAAGAATGTCACAATTTGGTAAATGAAAGTACTGGTAATTTTTTGTATTTGTATTATGCTTAAATAGTCTTGCTTTTCTATCACGTGACATTGATTGTGGAAGCCTGGTCACTTAAAAAAAAGTTAAAATTAGGTTTATCAAAGACGGCTGTCCCAAACCAGGCCTAACTCTAAAAGCTTTTTGTGAGAGCAGACACTGGAAGGAGGCCTCATTTAACACTTGGTCACCGCTGAGTCCCTCCGTGCCACTGGGACTGCCCTTCATGCCCTCATTTCATGTTTTACAGAGAAATGCTGTGGCTTCACTTTTATTATGGCTTAAAAAAAAGTCCTGCTGAGAAACAAAGAGGCTAGAACCAGACTTTAGAGGAAAGCATTTTTCTCTGGCCAGTGGCCACAGGGCATACTTCAGGTATAAGGGGAGGGTCTGCACCAAATAAATTATGGTTAAAGTAACAAGTAGCAATCTGTCACTCATCTGCAAGAAGTAAGGTGTGGTTTTGACTGACACCTGCAGTCGAACAAAGGCTACCGCTCACAAAATACAGTGCAATATAATATAAAGGGAACCACAAAGTGCAGGTTACCCATTATATGCAGACAGCTGCGATGTGCTGAAAAGAAAGATGAAGTAAGCCTGAAAAAAATGTAAATGGATTTTCACACCTGCACTCCAGCTGTGAGCGGCACATGTCAACCAGACACATAGTTATGTATAACAGAGGCCATTTCCTTATAGGCTTTCATATAAGAACATTCAACAGTCAGGCTCATCAATGATACCCCCGCCTAATTACAAGCATGAGGAGAATACCATGCGTTTTGAGCACACCACCTTGAAGACCAGAGCAGACCACAGCATCTCTAAAACGTTTGAAAGGGTCTTCCCAGCCCTAAGTGCAGTTTATCAAAGGTGGTCCCAGGAAAGTATCGAGATGAGCTACCAACATATAGTATGTGTATGTGCTGTACAACAGTAGGGCAGTTGGGAGTATTTTCAGTTGCCATAACATTTACTGCAGGTTCTTCCATCACGTTTTATACACGTTCCTGAGCCATGTTGGAGGGCAGTCAACGGAAATATTAACAGCTAAACTGTTGTAGCCATATCGCCTTTATTGCTCTGCCCAATCCTGTCAGACCTTGGAAGCAGGGAAGGGCCTGGTCGGTCCTTGGATGGGAGACTGTTTGGTAACACCAGGAAGCCTGGCAAATGTAGCGAGTGTGTGAGTGGGTGGTGGTGGTCGTCGGGCCAATGGTGCAGACTTGTTGCCTCGCTTCCGTCAGTCTACCCCAGGGCAGCTGTGGGTACCATAGTAGCTTACCACCACCAAGCATGGTGTGTATGAATTATGCAATGTAAAGCGTCTTTGAAAAGCACTATATAAAACCAATGCATTATTAATATTATTTGTAAACTAAGAATCTCATGAATTAAAAGACATGTTTTAAACTACAAGGTTATTTTTTATACAAAATACCCCACTGGAACAGCATATTTTGTTTATTTTGCAGACACAATATTTAATCGAAGTTATAACAGCATTTGCAATTTTCCATTGGTTTGTCATTAATTTTGCAGTCCAAGTCATTATCCGTTTATTGAATAAGAGACATGATGACCCTTTATAAAATGGTGTACAAGTCGGTAATGCTAAAAATGATGTAAACAAATAATTATGGCAGTGTTAAAAGGGATTTTTTTTTTAGCCTGTGTGTTTATGCTTGGTGCTATTCAACTTTCAATGATTAATACTGATAAGCGGATTATGTGTTGCACATAGCAGGTGACGTCTGGTGCAAATGCAAAGTGAGTTCAAGGTGACGCGCAGCTGCTGAATGCCAACACGGGCCCATTCATCTCAGTAAGTAACAGTGTTATGATAAGCCTTACAAGGCAGCTTAAATACCCCTCGCTCCAGAAAGGCTATCAGAGTGGAAATCGCCATCACTGTTTTACAAGCATTTGCAAAACTAATTCTTCTTCTTTTATTGCTCTATTACGATGTTGCAATGATTTATCCAAGGCTGCCCTGGGACACTGCGTAGGAAGGGATCAGGTGAGGTAAAGGTGGAGTTGAAATGTGGAAAGAGAAAAGCAGCGGTGGCAGTGGGAGACAGACAGTGCTGATCTAAAACAAACAGTGTTGTAGTGGGACCGGCTTGTATCTGATGGAGGCCTCCCAGAGCGGGGCAGCTCCTGATTGCTCCTGACACCATCTATTACAGAGTTGTGCACTTGTCAGGGACAACCTAAAAACTGGATCAATACATCGTGAGGGGAGGTTCTGATGGCAAGTGCTAAAAACGTTACTTGAGGGTAACCGAGTCACCCTTAAATCTTAATTGTTTAAAGGGACACTGCGTAACATTTTGGATTTTACTGTTGCCGATACAGAACATTACAGAACACTGATGAGCAGCTAATTGTGCTGTGCATCAAAAACTTGATTTGGATGAGGACCTGACCTATTTAAATCTCATATGTGGCTGCCCTCAGTCAACATCTCCATGGAGACGAGTTTGAGACGTCCCCGCTCCCAGTAAAGTGACAATCAGGTGTGAGGAGAGGTGAGCCGCTCACAGCAAAGATAAATGTTTGTTTGGACATTTTCTGGGGTCTATAAAAATATCTGTAATAAAAAGGCTTGTATTTCATTCTACTATTGGGTGAAATGTTACACAGCGTGGCTTTAAGTTCAAGTCATGTGCAAGTCTAAGTCATACAGCTCAAGTTCAAGTCTAAGCTGAATCACTGTCATCTACACCAAGTCCAAGTCACAAGTTTAGCCCTTTAAAGAACAGTTTTCTTACTATTTTCCATGCTGTGTTTACTTGATGACCTTCCTTTCAATGATGATAGCATTATTCACCTTTGAACGCAAAAATCTACATCAGTTGAGTTTGTGTCCAAGTCTGAGTCCTTGGTCCACACGTTTGAGTCCAAGGCCTCTAGCCTCAACCTCAAGTCAAGGCACAAGCCACTGCCCCGCAGAATCTCACAAGTCTGAGGCAAATCCTACGTCCTCAGTTTGATCTTCGTGTCGGGTCACGGACAGGATATGACTTGAAAAACGAGCCACAGGTCTGAGTTCTATATCCCTGCCTTTGTGTGGCTTCTATCTTGTTGTTTTACAATGAGACACACAAATCCCATCACACTATCACAGGCTGTTTATTATTTTGGTGATGCTCTCATCTCTGCCTGCAGGGGGCCCTGCAGCAGCTTGGCCTGTTACACCGTGTCCTCCTGCTCATTTACTGCTCAGCTTCAGGGCAGCCCAGGAGCGTTAAGGTCAACAACTGGGAAATGTGATCCTCCTCCAAAATACCCAAATTACATTCCGACATCCCAGGACACTCGCTGGACCTGCTTCACAGAAAAGTGCCAGGACATCCTGCCTTGCTCCTATGTTTTCATATACACATAGACCTACATCTCCATGGGCTGTATTTCTCAGTATGCAGACACAAGCCTCTATAGTGAGTGACTATTCTTCAGCATCCAGTCTGTATACTATATTTTACTGCAGTCTTTGAATTTTTTTGGTCAAAGAGAGTTAAACTGGATTTTATGGCTCTGGACAAAAACAAAAGGCACACTCCTACAATTAAAGTAAATAACGTGAGTTGTAAAACCACTCAAAAATATACACTAGACGGGACATAATGAGCAAAACAGAAGAGGGGCGTATCTCACACCAGACGCGGACGCAACTCAAGCATGCAACTTTACCTCACTGCTTTGATGAACTTAAAGCAATGTTTTGGTTATAACACGGATAAATACACAGTTCTATATTATGTGCACAGAGAGAGGCAAGTAGTATTGTTTTATTAATGTCTGTTATGATGAGAGACTTACAGACTATTATCTCAACATTGCTAAGATGTTGAATAATCCTCTGGAGCCCGTCGATAGTTTCCTCGGCGTTGACCTAAAATTGTGTAAGTATTGCATTCCTGACTTCAAATGTAAGCATTATTTTTCCCAGACTAGGTCATGTTTCTCTCTGTTAATAGGTCTGTGGGACGCTCCAGTTTTCCGCTGTGCTAAAGTCAGCAGCGCTCTCTGTTTTGTGTAGGTTTTTCTATGAAGGGAAATTTAACGACCCGTTCAGGTGTCAGTTCAATACCGCTTTTCATCTTATATAAATGCCTGAGTTATAAAAGTGTCCAGGCATTGACTGAATGGATAGCACATGAATGGGACAGCTCAGAATTCAGGCATGTGGTTATGAATGATGTTTCTTAGCACATGTGTTCGATTTGTGTTTATATAAAACACATTATTAAAGAATCAGCCATAGTTATCTTCCATCTATCTATCCATCCATCCATCCATTTTCTTCCACTTTTCCGTTTCCGGGTCGTGGGGGCTGCTGTTGGAGCTGCCCAAATCACATTGCACCAGCCCCTTATGGCTCCGCCTGCAGGTGGTGGGTCCACGGGAGGACGGCGTCATGATTAACCGGGCCTGTTGGTCTTTCATAAGGGGCTTCTGAACCGCTCTTTGTCTGACCCGTCACCTATAGGACCTGTTTGCCGTTGGACACCCTACCAGGGGCCCGAAGCCCCTGGCAACATAGCCCCCAGGATCATTGGGCGCTCAAACCCCTCCACCATGTTAAGGTGGCGGTTCCAGAAGAGGGCTGGCGCATCATAACCTTGACTTTACATACATATTAGTTATATAAAACATTTTTTATAGGATTTTTGCCTTTGTTAACAATTTGTTTTTCCCAAGAACTGTCCTTGTAAATGTGCATGGTTTATAATACAAATAATTACTTTTTTTGGTAGATTTTTTCTGGCAGATTCATGACCCCGAACTCAGAGCCACTGGAGTGTGGATCATCTGAATCTTCTGGGTGTCTGGTGCAGAGACAGAGCTCCCCAGACGGGAACATCACTCCGACAGAACACAAACTTCAGACAGGGTAAAGTGGCTTCTGCTGTATGTTAACACTCCTCAATCGATCCGCATTGCGTAACTTCTGGTCCGGCTCTTACCTAACTCCATGTCCTCTCCGTCTGAGGTAGCAGCCACTGGCCCGTGATGCTCTGACCACTCCATGTTCATGCATGAGCTGCTCGCTAACTGTCAGCAGAGGTAACATGTGGCTCACTGTGGAAGCTTATTAACAGGCGCGAGGCGAAAAATGAGAATAATGAGGAGGTGCTAAATAATACAGCGAGTCCAAATTAAAACCTCTAAAAATGATCCAGCCTATTAGCACCTTTTTATCAACACCCAAGTGGTAACTATGATTAAAAAAGGTTTTAACAGGTCTCCACACGGGGAATCAGTTTAAATCGAAATAAATGTTTGCACAAAGGCTTTGGCGTTGGTAATACAGATGTGCTATTTTAGTTGCATGTGTGACAGTTGTTTGTCGATCAATGGTCCTTAAGCTCATAGAGACAGAGATAGAGACTGCCCCAGATGAGGAAGAATATATATAGTTACCGTAGTTCAAGAATGTAATCAATAAGTCAATGCTCTAAACATTGCAGCAGGTTCAGGAAGTTGATAATATAAATATATTTTATTCTATGATGATATTGATGCTAAAAAGATTAAAAAGAACAGTCTGGATTGTCTATTGGAGGGAATGTGTTGAGATTCCACAAAGGATTTACTTAACGTGTCTGTCCCAAGCCCAGATAAATGGAGAGTGAGCTTTAGAAAGGCCACACAGCGACATAATCTCACTTTTTAAATATTTTATCTCCTCATTTTTGTCAATCAAGACTTCTTCATTCTTCCTTGTTAGTATTTATCGAAATTACTCAGCTGTGCTATTCAAACGCTTGTATCTTTGGATGAGAACCTCGTGGACTTTAAACCGTTCCTTCACAAGGCTGGATGATCTTCCCTCTAGAAAAGTGTCAGCAAGCGGGGAAAACTCTTGATTAAAAGCTTGATTTAATGAATTTGAAAAGTAGTTTTCTTCAAAGAGCGACCTCAGACAATGGATGTATTTTCTTGGGCTTTATTTGCTTGCTTGGTTGCTCGGTTTCAGTAGTCTACAATTGACAAAATTATTGACAAAAGTATTTTTTTTTTATGCAGCTATTAAACCAACAAAGTGGACAGCAATTTGTCAACAATTGTCCCTAGTATCTCGGATAGGTAACCAACAAAGGCAAAAACAGCACAATAAAAACAAGACAACACAACAAAGGGTATCTGTGTAAGCTCTCAGTCGTACAGGGGTTGTCCATCTTCAATGAAGGTATTCAAATACCTTCATTGAAGAAGGACAACAAAGGGTAGAAGTTTATGTGTGTGAGTGCTTAAAGTAACATGTTCTTACCTGAGCTTAGACGAGTGCGTACCTGCCTGGTCTTTGTGCGTGCCCTCAGTTACTCAAAACGACCAAAGATGTTGTTTGCATTTGGCCTATCCCAATGTATTCCTATAGCTCCTTAACCCCTTAACTCCCACCTGAACCGAGCACATTTTCTCCAGTTTGGCTTTACCCAAGTCCAAAAACTTCTTGAAAAAAAACGGTGAAAATAGCAACAAAACTGAGACGAAAAAAGTTATGGAAATGTGACAAAAAAGTGACGAAAAAAGTTATGGAAATGTGACAAAAAAGTGACGAAAAATTGGAAAAAATGTCACAAGAAATTGACAAGAAATTGACAAGAAATTGACAAGAAATTGACGAAAAAATGACAAAAATGTGACACAAATGTGATAAAGATTTGACAAAAAAAATGACAAAAATGTGACAAAAAATGACAAAAATTTGATTAAAAAAATGACGAAAAAAAATGACAAAAATGTGACAAAAAAATGACAAAAATTTGACAAAATGTGACAAAAATGTGATTAAAAAATTGACAAAAAAAGGACAAAAATGTGATAAAAATTTGACCAAAGAATTACAAAAAATGTACGAAAAAATGAAAAAAAATAATTCTGATGACGTGAGGAAAAAGATCCTCTCGGTTCAGGCAGGAGTTAAGAGGTTAACTTGTCTAAGCTCAGGTAAGAACATAAACGGTGGCCTTTTCTTTTAATTACCGCTCAGTAGAAAATCTACCTAAGGAGCAACTAAAAATACAGTGCTTATATACAGTAGGTACCTTTCAGTGTGGGGGTTTCCTAGAGGCCATGCCTAATTTCTCAGAAATGCTTAATTATGAATGAGTTACCCCAAAACGGGAAGTGTACTCTGAAAACAGTCAGTACAACTACTGCAGTCAGCCGCCCAAAACTTCCCATCATTTAAATACTGCATATATTTTAATGATGCGCCATGATTGGAACGACCCACTCAGGGCTCGGCGGCTCGGCCTCCTTCAACAGTGTTATACTGGTCCAGGTGGTCATCCTCTGGGGACATTTGCAGGTGCGTTCACCTTTAAGGAAATGCCAAAGGCCATGAGCAAAGTAAATACTGAGGAGTGCACCAGAATACATTAAAGACAGCCCTCACTGGGGGGATTTCATTTAGCCGCTGATGGATTCATGAAATCAACCTGTAAGGAAAACTAATGGTGGATAGCAGTGGAAAACACTTGGGATCTGAAGTTGTATTATTTTAGTGAGTATTTGTAAATTGAAAAGTAAGACTTAGTAAGAGTTAATATTCACAAGTGATACTAACATTGAGAAGGTCTCGTTGTGCTTTTAGGATACTGTTTTCACGAAGGTAATCAAAAGAATAGAGCTTCTGAAGTGAAAGACTACCCAGAATCAACACAAGGTACTAACTGTAACTCGTGATGGAGGAGAAAATCAAATGGAGCTTTTCCAAATTCAGTAACAATAGCATTTATGGGCTGTCTGTTTTGAACTTTTGACAACTTTCAAGTTAGAAGCAATCGCAGAAGCAAATTATTGACTCAATGCAGTCGCTTCCTTGAGTGTTTTGGTTTCAGAAGTTCTAATGCCGGACATACAAAACCCTGTCCGCCACTTGACTGCTCTTGCATGTGTCCTGCTTAAACCTGCTTCAGTGCTTTTACAGAAAATAAAGGTTCTCATCCAAAACACAAGGTTTGCATGTTTCAGAGGGCTGATTTGTCATTCCTTTGACAAATCAATGGCTGGCAGTCTGCTGATGTCATGTTTACAGGCAACGTTTGTAGGATGGAGAGAAGCAGGTTCTTACAAGATGCCCACTTTAAAGCATTGGCACCAAGTCAAAAAGTGGGGTAAAGACAAGTACATCCAAGACAAATCAAGCAGCTCGCAAAGGCCCATGACTAAAGGTTAAAGTTAAGGTCTCCAGATCTTGAGATTGGCTCATGGTGAAAATAGCTGCAGTATAACATTACCGGGAACATCCCAGTTACGAGACAGTGGCAACACGCGACACTAAAACTTATGTCTTGGTTTTTTATACTCATTCAGTTGACTTTGGTGGCTCTCGTGTGTACACTGGCAACAGATGAACTATGATAAATGAGCACGGAGATTGATGGACTGTTTTTGCAGCTGGAGCGTATTGTACTAGGAATGAGGAGTGTTTACAATAACACTCAGCCTCAAGAGCATGTGCAAGCTGATTGTAATAGTTAGAAGACCCTAGCTTTGTGAGATTTTCAAAGCCTTGTATACTTCTTTTTGTTACATTTCAAGCATTACATGTGATGCTGTTGGAGCTTTATTGGCCGCAGAGTCAGGTGTGTCTTTGGCAGTCAGCCTTCTCTAATAGCACATCTCCAGTCTTTAATTCAGGCCCATTTGTCTTCTTGGTTCATGGATAGAAGCCATTAGCCATAATGGTATACTAAAACATTATCACTTCAGTATTGTTATAGTAATTGCCAGGCTATTATTTAACATGATTAGTGTTTATTCCATGGCAGTATTTCCTTTTTATTATGGAGAGTTGTTAAATCTTGCCACACTAGCAAAGCACAGTTTTGTATCTCCTCCACCACAAAGCTAATAATCACTTTTCAGGGAAGTGTTTCTGGGGTCAGCAGATTCCAAAGCCAAATGGGTTGAATGGTATTTATAGCAGCGCGACACTGTTGATTCAAACAGTGTGTGAACTGCTGCCCGCATCATTAGTTTTACAAATTTACTCCCTAACCTTGAACTTGAACAAATTAGCTGCAAGTTATTGTTTCTCAATAAATTCTTGCAAAAAAGTACTCTGCTCTCTGCAATATGGTATCAATAAACAAGCTATACATAACTGCAGCATATGTCCACCATAGATCTACAATTGAATCTAAATTTACTCACTTATTATTATTTTTGTATATGAAGAGACAGGTTTTGTTAAAGATAGGATTTTTTTTGTTTTAGAGCAGTGGTTCTCAACCACTTTCAAGCCTTTCCTAAAATGCACATTTGTAGATTTGTAAAGTTTCACATGTTGATCAATGTTTTAAAAACAAGAACTTTGTGAAGAAGAAGAAGAAGAAGAAGAAGAAGAAGAAGAAGAAGAAGAAGAAGAAGAAGAAGAAGAAGAAGAAGAAGAAGAAGAAGAAGAAGAAGAAGAAGAAGAAGAAGAAGAAGAAGAAGAAGAAGAAGAAGAAGAAGAAGAAGAAGAACTTTATTTATATAGTGCCTTTCACAGACATAGTCACAAAGCGCTTTACATGAGACAATTGTACATTCACCCCATACTCGGTGGTGTTCAGTTTCGCCTGGGGGAGACTGACAGAAACGATGTCGCTACTGCACACATCTGCGCCAACGGTCCCACTTCTGGGCTGGTAACTGGGCTCGAGTATAGAATATACAGAACACATATACATGATGCATTCAAGTCACTGGTCTGCAATAATGAGAAACCATTTGATGTTGAACAACATTTTTTGGGGGTCTGAGCTTGTCTTTATAGGTTGATTAGGCCTTTACTTCTTCTTACCTCTGAAGCCTCTGGGTCAAAATCAAGACTGTTTCATTGTGAAATACTGGCCGTATTGATGATCGCTTCTCAACTCGTTCAAGTGAGTTTTATAGATAAGTTTTCATATTTTTTTACCAAGACTACCTGTTGTGTCCATTGCTGCTCAGGATGTCAAACAAAATGTCCAACCTGGTGACGTGGTTGAATATCAGAGATGGGCTGTGTGAAATATTGGCACATACCTCTACACACATCTAAGTCAATACTAAAACAAATCCCTCCTTTTGAGGTAAAATAATTTATCTTTGCGCTCATGCTTCGCTCTCTTTGCAGTGATTTAGTGCCAGCCGCTGCCTCGCCCCCCCTTTGATGGCATGGTTGTCTTCTGTGCTCTCCTGGCAATGCTGTCTTCAGCTCTGATTTACGTCCGCATGTCATTCCATATTTCAGCTTTTGCAAAATTTACTGCTCTGTCCAGACTGCACACCATCTTAAGTGAATCACTAATTATAAGGGAGGTATCTATCACTGATGAGAATGAGGATCTATTTTCATCTCTACACCTCCTGCACATCAATACAACATTTTAGGACAAATAGGAGACTCTAGCAGTTTTGATAAAAGAATATGATGATAGTGACAAGAGTGGAGGCCAGGGTTCAACAAATGCAGTTGTCAACATTAAGACATACATTTTAGCAAAGGAGAAGTGATGGTTTGGAACAGAAGTGAAGAAAGCTATTGTTGTAACAAAAGAAAAGTTACCATGTGCAACATTAACTCACACATAACCACAATCTTAATTTTTCAGTTAAGAAAATGTACAACAAAAAAATGTGTACGTACTGCTGTTGATTTATTGTTTAGTTTGACAGTAAGGACCTCTGTATTTGTCAGGTGGTGAAAGTGTGATACTTATGTATCACACTTCAGAAGATTCAGGTTTATTTAATGGCAAAACAGCTCTTCCCTGACGACATACTGAAAGCATAAAGATCCCACAGCTGTGTGCAGCATGTGCTACCACTATCTGATGGTTAGCCTGTGAACTGACATGAACCCTGGCTCCGCTCCAGTCTTCTCATGGCTGTGGAAACTCAATGGCATAAATATTCAAGAATCCGTTCTCTCTTGTCTGCCGATGTCCCACTCGCTCTATCACACTTTCTCTAAATTTGGAGTAGCTCTACAGTAGGACGCCACTCTTACCTGTCAAATCCCCTTCACTGAGTCCTATTTTTTGTCTTAAAGAACAGATGTTTTAAAGTAGGAATGTTCATGGCACTCTTTTTATTCCTATGTTTGTTATGTTGGAGTTTGAAATCATTAGTCTTTTATTCCTAACAAGCACACTCTGATTTCTGTATTGGGACAAGGAAGGAAGGTTTCTGTAAATATCTTTTAATGTTCAAAAACATGTTCTAAAACCTTTCAAAGTCTCTACCTTCAATGTAGTAAAGTAGCATAATCAGTGGAGAATTTACCAATAGACATTACATGTAAATGATTTCAGTAATAGACCATGACATAATTAAATGCAAAGCGGTCATAAAACCTTCTACCCCCACATAGTGTGTGTGACCTCAATCTTACTGAACTCTTATTGAACTCACAGTCCACACACGTCATCGAGATTTTACCCACACCCTAATTCTTCAGCTCATTTTATCTCACCTTTGCCCAAACTTGCCAAGCATCCAACATCTGCTTTTTTTTTTGACACGGACCTTATGGGATTTGGCCACAGCGTGCTAATACTCACCACACAAGTGAGGAGCTCCCCAAGACACACATGATTCATGACTTTAACCACTGCCTTTCACTGGTCCATAAAGCATTCACTTGAAGAATGACCAAAGCTTAAGAATCAGGCTCCTGCTCTCATGTTAATGTCGAAAATGAGATCAGCAAAAAAGGCACCTCTTTTTTGTCAAATTTAACATTGTGTTTTATTTAATAAACAGTTGATTAAACTTGGTGCTTTATAATATTGTTCCTGTCAAACTTTTTCAAACTGACATAACTTTAATTTTTTTAATCTGTTTCTTCCGACCCTGAGAACTGCCACCTTATCTGGCGCCAGGAAGTAAGGGATGCCGTCAAGCTGAGGAAGGAGTCCTACCTGGCCTTGTTGGGAGGGAGACTCACCCATCACCCAAGCTGAAGTCAAGGCTCCGGGGGTGGATGAGATCCGTCCTGAGTACCTTTAGTCTCTGGATGTTGTAGGACTGTCGTGGCTGACACGTCTCTGCAACATCACGTGTCAGTTCACCCTGGTCTGGAGTGACAGACCAGGGTGGTGGTTCCTCTCTTTAAGAATGGGGCTCGGAGGGATCACACTTCTTAGCCTTCCTGTTAAGGTCTACTCCGTGGTGCTGGAGAGGAAGATCTGGCCCATAGTGGAGCCTCATATTCAGGAGGAACAATGTGTTTTTTTGTCCCGGTCACGGAACACTGGACCAGCTCTATACCTTCCGTCGGAGCCTCGAGGGTTCGTGGGAGTTCGCCCAGCCAGTCCACAAGTGCTTTGTGAATCTGGAGAAAGTGCTCGACCGTATCCCTCGTGGTGCCCTGTGGGGGGTGCTCCGGGAGCATGGGGTCTGGGGCCCTCTTCTGAGGGCTCTCCATTCCCTGTATGACCACAGCAGGAGCTTGGTTCGTATTCCCAGCAGTCAGACCTGTTCCCAGTGTGTGTTGGTCTCCACCAGGGCTGCCCTTTGTCTCTAGTTCTGTTTTTTACCTTTATGGACAGAATTTCTCGGTGCAGCCAGGGGCTGGAGGGTGTCCGGTTTGGGAACCTCAGGATCTCATCTCTGCTGTTTGCAGATGATGTTGTTCTCTTGGCTTCATTGAATCAGGACCTTCAGCGCGCTCTGGGCGGTTTGTGTGAAGCAGCCGGGATGAGGATCAGCCGGAAAAGGTGGCTTCCCATCTCCGGGTCGGTGGAGAGTCGTTCCCTCACGTGGAGGAGTTCAAGTAACGCGGGGTCGTGTTCACGAGTGAGTGAGGGACGGATGGAGCGTGAGATCGACAGATGTATCAGTGCTGCATCAGCAGTTTAAAAAATGTGCTTTCAAGGAAGCATATCATGCAAAATCGACTTTTGAGAGCTTTTAGTTTTCTCTGTTTACTTTGGTTATTTTTTCTTCTGGTGAAGTCAATCTTTATTTCCTGGATGTTTTCGCATTCTAGATTAAACACATCTCTGTCATATTTGCCATATTTTCAGAACTGTTCTGTTTTATCACAGCGGCATCGATTTGCAAGCATGCTGTTTGGCTAGAAGTGAAAGCTTGCATTCACTGCTCTATCATGTGACGTTCCAATATTTACCTGCAGAAGGAGCTCAAGGCCAGTTAAAATTCCTGACGAGCTCAGCCGCTCACTCCTTATTGCTTATGCTGAAACACCCAGAAGAAGGTTTATGCCTCAGTTATTGACATGTGTCTCTACATTGTTCTGTGCATTGATTTTAGTTGCAGTTATTTGGAGATGGCAAGTGTTCATTTCAGAGCTATTTAATGGATTGCACAGAGCCATTCAGGCCTATTAAGCCTCTTAAGTGAGTACTCGGGCTGCAAATAAATGTTGACACAGTGGACATTATCGCATTAAGGCCCAAATTAATCCTTACATAACCAGAGGGACAATGGATGTGTAAATCAGATGTGGCTAGTTAAACATGAAACACCATCAGGGAATGGATTTTGTGAACCATGTAGCCTTGCCGTAGTATGAATGTTCTCAAAGCAACACCAATTTTCTATGGAGCCGTGTCACGAAGGCAGAGAGGCCCAGACTGGACTCTATATGCACGCTTCTTTCAGCTCCTCTGGGGGTCTCAAGGCGTTCACAGGCCGGCTGAGAGACAATGTCCCACCGGCAAGTCCTATATCTTCACAAGGCCCTTCTCTTGACTGGACATGCCTGGAACATCTCCCAGTACCCCGCGAAACTCTGACCGCTTGTATTCTTGTCCTTTTGGTTATGAGCCAAATTAATTGTATGACCATGAGAGTAGGAATGTAAATTGACTTGTGACTATGGGCTTTGCGTTTGGACAGAGTTTATTCTTTGCTGTAACAGCCCCATACACGTATGCGCAAACATCCTCCTATATTTTGCAGCTGTCTTCAGAGTTTTGCACCATGAATTGACAGTGACATACTCTGCGCGCACAAACACATTTTGTTTTTCTTTCTTTTTTTAATTAGAGCCAAAGATCAGAGAAATACCAAGTGTCAATACAGCAGAGACTGAGAATATGGCAACGGCGACCTTTCAGAGCTCCCTGATCTTTTATAATGTCAACTATGGAGCGTCTCGTTCACTTCTGCCACACGTTTATGTCCTCCTGCCTGCCCCCACATGGAAATGCATAGAACTGCAAGATAATGGTGGTTATTTTTAGCTTGTATACACGGTATTTTGACATGTAGTACACAGTTTAATTGGTGGGTTTGTCTGTTGGTATTTTATTCTGCTTTCCTTTTGACTCTTCCAATTCAGGCTCACCACAGCAAATCTCCTGTCTTCCAGTATCCAAAATTAGCCAAACAAGTTTCTGAAAGTTCATGTCAGAAGCAGCTACAGAGGTACATTGTGGCAATATCATTCAATGGATTTACTTTTATAAAAATATCGTCTATAATGGGCCTTGGAGGAATGTACAGTTCTTGTTGTTGAATGCTTTTTTCCCTTGAACTAGAAATGTAAGTATCATTGTGAGTTTGTACGTTCACTGCTTCTAGTTGTGTGTTTTTACAAATAAGAAAACAATACCAGTGAACTTGAACAGTGTTCACACAAATATGAGTCCCTTCTGTTGGCCTTTCTCCCCCTCCTCATTCTCCCAGAGCAGCAGGCAGAGGATGAGACAAATCACCCAGCCTGGAGGCCTACAGTCTGGGATCACATCTCTCTGTGCTCCCTCCGTCGCCGTGCTGTAGATGGAAGTGTTAGGGCCAGTATTAGCTTCAGGCGCAGGCACATGGGGGATTTTTGTGTGGCACTTGTGCCCTGGTCAAGTCTTATCCCCTAATCCGTTTAAATAAATGTCCCATGTTTATGTTGTCAGACTTTAAGGCGCACATTGTTACATGATGTATACTGTGAGATAAATCTTCGGCCTTCGCTGGTCGAAACTGCGGAGGTGGTGCAAAGAAACTAGAGTCAGTGACCTAGCCTATCAGTCTGTTTTGTTGTTCTGATAATCCACTTACGACTTGAAGCAATACATTTACAAAAGGACTCCGCTGCAGATCTGGGTTAGCTGAATGTGATAAATGCAACAGAGCTCTGGCAGAGAGAGATAACAGTGTAAAAGGGCAGGTTTATCAAAGGCTCCATCTAAAAAAGTGAAACTGACACAGTGAAGAACACAAGCAAAGTGGTGATGGTTACATTTTCTCTGTTAATGCATCAATATGAGGTTTAATTAGAAAGCACAAATATATATATATTTAGCTATTGTAAATGAGAGAATTGTTGCTGGAAAAGTGAATACAGTATGCTCATCTTGGATTCCAAAATAGACAGGATTGCTCAGATATAGGAGTAGAAGTAGCAGTGGTACCTCTTGCCAGAGACATGTTGTATACATTACTGGTTTAATGTTGTGTCTGTCCAGTACAGTAGGCCAGTCTCGCCTCTACTGTAGACTTGTGTGATCTCATGTCCGCGTGTGGCTGCCAGCCGAGTGGGCCGGCCTGGCGGGTGGCCTACGTTTGTTTAGCTGTGAATTCTTCCTTCTGATCCAGTGACTCACAGCCGGGAGCTTATAGGCAGCACTTGCGTGCCCAGAAAGCTCTGCACAACAGGATCGCATCAGTGTGAAATCCAGCAGCTCCTCATGTCCCTGTATCAATCTTTCATGTACAAGGGGTCTATTTAATGCATCCATATGTGTTCAGGCATTCTTCACTGGGCGGCCCATGCAGGATAGTTATTCTGTTGAAATGAAACCTGGTACAAAGCATCTTTTCTTTAAGATTAATGTATTTTGTACATGGTCCCTGCCAACTAAACTAAACTAAACTCAAGTGGCACCAGAACTGGCCCATGTCTTTCAGTCTTTAAGTTTAACTTTAAAGCTACTCTAAGTGATCCCGTTTACGCCCGAACGGCAATTTTAATGTGCTGCTTTCACTGTTCTGTACATTTCTGTACAAAGGCCATAATTCATTACCGGACCCAATCAGTGCAGCTCTACACTCGATGTGTATTCAAAATAGCGGTTTGCGGAAACTTAACGCTTGTTTTCACTGTGCCATTCCCACTGCTGCCTTCAGGAGGAGCTTCAGGCGAAATCCTGATCAGACCTGACCTCTGTGTCTGACTTTTGACTATGTATCCGTGCAAAGACATTAATTAAAATTAGAAAACATAAATCATCAATGCGCAGGTACCCAAAATAATACCTTGAATGATTTTCCACCCTACAACTCCTCCTTTTTTTCCTACTACTTTGAGTAGGAAAAAATATTTTGCCTGTGAGTTTGTGTTTGGCTACAATCACTTATCGCACTGCCAAAACTGCTCGCGTGCCTCCCTGTTCCAGTCAGAGGAAGCAACAGAATACAAGAATCATTCCAGTCATCATCAGGACCATTAGCAATGTTTTGATTTTTTTGTGAGAGCTGCATTGAGAGAGAAAAGTGGTGGGACAGAGAAGAGCTCATTTATAAATGTGTGGTCGTGTGAGAAACAGACTTCGCGAGGCCAAAGGGACATGAAGGGGTGTGAGTGAGGAGCCGTACTGGCAGCACACTCTGTTATTGTGTGTGCAGCCCAGATGGACTGGACTGAGGTTACTTGGACTGAAGCAGGGGAGAGCCGTGCTTCTCGGGACTAGAAACCTGTTGAGCTACTTGGAGAAAAACAAGATGTTGTACAGCACCAAGAGTTGTCAAACTCAAATGAGGCAAAACACTTTGTTGTAAATAGACAGGTCGAGAATTTAGTTCAGAAGAAGAATGTGTTTTATTGCACAAAATTGTTTCTAATCCAAGAGTGCTCCGTGGATGTTCTGTCCACACTGCAGTGCTGTTATACAAGTGGTCGTCCAGGTGTAAATCAATCGGGTAAAGTAGGTCAGAGGAGCGCGAGACGCAGGAGGTCTCAGAGGAGCAGCCCTTTGTTCCACATTGGAGCTGGATGCAAAATGATGTATCAACAAAATGCCTCAATCCGTCCCTGAGGGCACTGAACACACAGTGCGCAGCGGGAGAGAGCTCTGCTGCAGGAGCAAATGTGGACAGATCATCTCTCAGGTGTTAGCTGGCATCCATCGCCGAGACGATGCATCAGACCCTGAGCCTGGTTTTAGTGAGACAGAACCTCTGCGGACACTCCTTTTCCATGGAAACTCCAATAAGAGCGTGAGGCTCATGACCATGTTATGTCCTCTCTAACCTAATCACTGCTCACATAATACACCGTGGCGACCTGCACAAAGCCGCGCTCTTAGGCAAAACTCATTCAGGGCCAATTTCTCTGGATCATGCCTAATAACTACTGATATTGCCTGCATGCACAGTGCAATAATGAAACACACAATCAAATCAATTGAATCCACCCACTTGTATGTAATAGAAATGAGACATTATCGTCATGCGTTTTTTCAATTATGAAGCGTTGATCTGGCTTTATCAATATTTATTTTAGGTGTTGAATTTTAAATGATAAGTTATGTAACGATTTGATTATACATTGGCACAAGTTGTTTTGCATCTTCAGTTGTTGTGTGAGCTATATGTGGAGCGTGTGCATGCATCTCCACACAAGCTGCAGGGCGCTTCCATAAAGTTTAATTATATGTTGCATTCCCAGTGGAAGGGCTGAGATTAAACTAAATTAAATTGTGTTGGGATGCATAAAATGCCCTGTGCTTCAGAGAATACACAGGAGCACATACACAATATGCAGTGACATGTGAGATTTTATTCAGACCAATTGCAAGCTGAAAGAAAACCAATTATAGAATTGAATTCATGCTTTAGGAGGAGCAGGATAGGTATTTTCTGTTTTAGACACCTTTTGAGCTTATTTAGATCTAGCTTTGTCCTGATTTGATCTTGGTGGTCCTGGGAAGGTCAAATATTTTTTGATGTGGTACTCTAGTTTGAGAACTATGCTTTAAATGATCTTCTTTGAACCTTGAGCTTTTTTTCTCAGTCCTGTCATCTTGCATTCATGGGATTCTTGGCTCACTGAGTTGGCTGAATTAGGTCATGTTACAAATAGTTTCCCAACATTATTTACAATAATGACTC